>NC_058519.1:106820683-107131130 GCF_904849725.1 Hordeum vulgare subsp. vulgare | reverse complement strand
GTCCACTCCTGCATGAAGTTCAGTCGGAAACATTGAGCATCACACGGAGATATAAATAAACGACTGAAATCAAGACAGTTCAATGCACTCGGCTAATGCTGCTCACCTGATTCGGTGGAGGGTTGTCCGCGCTGTAAGGCGCCACTCGGCGGGCTCCTTTGGGGTTCTCACAGGGACCCGTGATTTGGAGCACCCATGAGGTCACCTTCTCCTCGAGAATGCCCTCCACGTTGGTCCGAGTGGAATCCTCGGGCCCTGTGTAGTGCCACATAGCGTGGTGGCGGGCCTGTAGAGGCTGGATTCGCCGACCGATGAAGACTTCCAACAGGTCAATACCGGTGACCCCCCTCCTAACAACATCCACGAGTGCCTCGACCAAAGGCTGGATGTCGTTCTTCTCGGCTTTCAAGAGGGCGAGTTGCTTGGGTGGAGCAGGGCGGTCTAGACTAAATGGAGGCAGCCCAGTCGACGCGTTCGGACAGGCTATGTCCTGGCAGTAGAACCACGTCGACTGCCAGTTCCTAACCGACTCGCTCAACTGGAGAGCAGGGTAGCTACTCCGACTCTTCTTCTGAAACCCTAAACCCCCGCACAGCTGGAGGAGATGCGTCTTCTCATCCGACTGACTAAGACGTTTGATGGTTTGAGAGCGGGTGGAGAAGATATGTTTGAATAAACCCCAATGGGGGGGCAACCGATAAAGCATTTGCACAAAACAATGAAGGCAGAAAGATGGGCGATAGCATTCGGAGGGAAGTGATGGAGTTGAGCACCAAAATGATTCAGGATGCCTTTGAAGAAGGGATGCGGGGGAAGAGAAAAACCTCTGTGAACATGGCTGAGGAGCAAGACGCGCTCCCCCTCCCGTGGCGCCGGCTCGACCTCGTCGTCCGCCGGCAGCCTCCAGGATTTATGCACAAGCTGGCCGTGCTCTACCAGCTCCAGCAGGTCCCCCTCCGTCACCGTGGAGGGTAGAAAGTCTCCCTGGATCCACCCCGCCGGCAACGGCCGCTGCCGTCGCTGAGCAGCCGCCGCCTTGTTCTTATTCTTCCTTGCCTCCATCTTGCTGGTCTGACCTTTGGTCATGGCGGTGACGACGAGCTCTCGAGAAAGAGGAGAAGGGCAGGGTGTACAGGCGCAGGAGGTGGCGAGGAAGACGGAGCAAGCAAGAGCAAAGGATTCGGCATTGTAACCGAAAGGTCTCGTCGCCCAGAGTTAAATAGAACACCGACTCGGTCGCTGGCAAGCGGGCCCGAAATCTTATCCACCCAACCAACCGCGACGATATCGGCGGAGGAGTTAAAGGCGCGAGGATCGAGGAGTCAGGCTACTCGAGCGCGCTGACGTCGCCCCCGCTGAGCGCGCGGAACCCGAAATTTGAGATCCTCGAAAATCCGCCGCTGTCAGTTGACCGGTCGCGTCAAAAGATGTCGTGGAAGCACTCGGTTCCCGACTGTCCGTTTCGCAAGCACTTCCACTCGGAGCGTTGGTCGAGAGACATAAAATGGATAGAGGCAAGCAACGCCCAAGCCGAACCTAGTTCAGTCGGATCTGAACCTCAAACACCGCTTCTACGTTTCAACCCCAATCCATTCGGGGACTAATGATGGGGTCATAGTCCTAGGGTAGGGTCATAGGCCTTCCGTACACGTCCTACCCAAGGACTACCCCACACAAAGGACAGGACCCTAAGTCTGCCCTGACTGAATCAAGGTATCCCCGTCATCCAGTCGGTAACAAGCCCTGAATCATCCAGTCGGTAACTAGCATTCGGAGGACATCAAGCTCACCGACTGGATACACTCGGTACGTCGTAACCTCTCCGGAGGGAAACTGCCGTACGTTTCCGGGTGCATCTATTAGCATTTAGAGCATACGTTACCTGTAACGTCCGCATTCAATCGCCACTACTCCACCCCTGAGTCAGAACCGTTGTGGGGGGCAGCGCACTCTATATAAGCCGCCCTCCCCCACTGGTAAAGGGGTTAGCAAACCTTTGTAATCCATATCACACTCGGTAACAAGCTCCGAGAGCACTGAGACGTAGGGCTGTTACTTCCACCGCAGAGGGGCCTAAACTCATACAACCTCGCCGTAGCTAGGACTCTTCCCATCTCATTCGTACCCTACACATCTACTGTCAGGCTTATACCCACGACAATAGCAAACTTAAATTCTACCTGTGTTGATGTTGGGTTACTGTACTTTCAATCTTCCATGGCTAATACCCCCCGATACTATCCATAGTTTCATCAAAATAAGCAACCAACACAACAAAAATAGAATCTGTTAACAGCAGACCAGTCTTTAGCAATCTGTATGTTTTGTATACCTCTAGTACTTAAAAAATTCTAAAAAATTACGGAAGTCTGAAGAATTTGCGTAGAAATCATCAGTAAAAAGAATCAACTCAAAAGCTCTTACAGAAAAAAAAATGAAAATTCTTTTCGTGAGCAGAAAGTTTCTGTCTTTTCCAGCATGACCAAACGATCATCCCCAAGACTAATCATAACGGTTTTGCTTGGCACAAACGCAAAAAGAAACACAAAAAACACAATCATAACAGAATTATGAAAGTGTGGAAAACACAAAACAGAAAGAAAAAGGATAGGTTCGTTGGGTTGCCTCCCAACAAGCGCTTTTGTTTAACGCCCTCAGCTAGGCATTCGATGATGCTCTCACAAAAGACAAGAATTGAAGCACAACGAGAGCATCCTAAAGCATGTGAAAATCACATCTAAGTCTAACATACTTACTATGCATAGGCATTTTATAGGAAAACAGATTGTCAAGACAACCAATAGTTACCATATGCAAGGAAGAAGAAAGAGACAATAGCAATCTCAACATAACGAGAGGTAATTTGGTAACATGAAAGTTTCTACCAAAATATTTTTCCTCTCTCATAGCAATTACATGTGGGATCATATTCAAATTCAACAATATAGCTATCCCATAGGATATTCTTTTCATGATCCACATGCATACAAAGTTGACGCTCTTCAAAAATAGTGGGATTATCATCAAATGAAGTCATGACTTCTCCAATCCCACTTTCAATATTGTTGCAAATATCATATTCATCATGAGGTTCAAACAAATTTTCAAGATCATAAGAAAGATCATCACCCCAATCATGATTACTGCAACAAGTAGTGGACATAGCAAAACTAGCATCCCCAAGCTTAGGGTTTTGCATATTTTTAGCATGATTGTCACTAATAGGATTTATAGTGAAACCATTGTAATCATGCTTTTCATCCAAGGAGCCCTTGTGAATCATTTCAAAAATTTCTTCATCACGATTTTCAGATTCACGCATCTCAAGCAAAACTCCATAGAAATAGTCAATTGTCCTCAACTCACTAGCAATTCGTTCAACAATAGTGGGTCTCTTAAAGAGACTAGCTAGTGGATGAGGATCCATATCAATGGATTTTTAGCAAGCAAAGATGCAAGCTAAAAGAAGGCACATGGTAACACAAGCAAACAGAAAGTGAGCGGAAGAAGGGCGAACGGAAAAAGGCAAAGGAGAAAGGCAAATGAAAACGACAAATTTGAAGTGGGGGAGAGGAAAATGAGAGGCAACTGGCAACAAAAGTAAATGCAAGAGAAGAGTTTGTGAGACCTACTTGGATAGATCTTGATTTCTCCTCCCCCGCAACGGCGCGAGAAATACTTCTGATGTTTGTTGTGTATCCTTGCAACGGCGCCAGGAAATAGTTGTGTCGACGGCACCAGGAATCCTTCCGCTACGGCTACGCCTTAAGGGACTTCCTAGGCAAGTATGCAAAGGATTTCCCCCGTGGCCTTGGAGCCTTGCGTTGGTGTTCCCTCGAAGTGGAAAGGATGATGTAGCACAGCGACGGTACGTATTTCCCTCAGTTTGAGAACCAAGGTATCAATCCGGCGGAAGAGAATCTCAAGATCCTGCACAAACACAAAAGCTTGCACCCAACGCTACGAAGGGGTTGTCAATCCCGTATAGATTGTTTGTCAAGTGAGAACTGAAAGCAACAAAGTAACAAAGCAAAGTAAAAGCGGAGATGTAAACAATGGATGTGAATAGACCCGGAGGCCGTAGTGTTTACTAGTGGCTTCTCTCATAAAAGCAAGTAGACGGTGGGTGACCAAATTACTGTCGAGCAATTGATAGAACCGCGCAAAGTCGTGACGATATCTATGCAATGATTATTTCTATAGGCATCACGTCCGAAACAAGTAGACCGATACTTTCTGCATCAACTACTATTACTCCACACGTCGACCGCTATCCAGCATGCATCTAGTGTATTAAGTCCATAAGAACAGAGTAACGCCTTAAGCAAGATGACATGATGTAGAGGGATAATCTCAAACCAATGATAAAAACCCCATCTTTTTACCCTTGATGGCAACTACTTGATGTGGGCCTTGCTGTCCCTACTGTCACTGGGAAAGGTCACCACATGGTAGAACCCAAAACCAAGCACTTCTCCCATTGCAAGAATCATAGATCTAGTTGGCCAAACAAAACCCAAGACTCGGAGAGACTTACAAGGATATCAAATCATGCATATAAGAAATCAGCAAAGACTCAAATATATATCATAGATAATCTGATCACAAATCCACAATTCATCGGATCTCGACAAACACACCGCCAAAGAAGATTACATCGGATAGATCTCCATGAAGATCATGGAGAACTTTGTATTGAAGATCCAAGAGAGAGAAGAAGCCAACTAGCTACTAACTACGGACCCGTAGATCTGAAGTGAACTACTCACGAGTCATTGGAGGGGCGATGATGATGATGAAGAAGCCCTCCAACTCCAAAGTCCCCTCCGGCAGGGCGCCGGGAAGGGTCTCCAGATGAGATCTCGCGGAAACGGAAGCTTGCGGCGGCGGAAAAGTATTTTCGAGGCTCCCCTGATTTTTTGCGGAATATTTGGAAATTTATAGGCCAAAGACCTAGGTTAGGGGGCGGCCAGGGAGGCCACAAGCCTGCCCACCGCCGCCTCCCCCTGGGGCGGAGTGGGGGCTTGTGGGCTCCCTGGAGCCCACCTGGCCTGGCCCAAAAGACCCCTGGTCTTCTTCCGTTCGGGAAAAAAAATCATTTCAGGGTTTTTCTTCCTTTTGGACTCCGTTCCAAAATCAGATCTGAAAAGAGTTAAAAACACGGAAAAAACAGGAACTGGCACTTGGCACTGAATTAATAAGTATTTCCCAAAAAGATATAAAAAGATACATAAAACAACCAAAGAAGACAAGATAACAGCGTGAAACCATAAAAAATTATAGATACGTTTGAGACGTATAACTTACCACTGAAACTATTCTCAACTCACGTGATGATCGGACTTGAGTTAGTGAATTTGGATCATGTACCACTCAAATGACTAGAGAGATGTACTTTTTCAGTGGGAGTTTATCAGTAATTTGATTAGTTAAACTCTAATTATCTTAAACATAGTCTAAGTCCACTTTGCAATATTTGTGTTGTAGATCAATGACTCACGCAACAGTCACCCTGAATTTTAATACGTTCCTAGAGAAAGCGAAGTTGAAAGATGATGGAAGCAACTTTATAGACTGGGCTCGTAATCTTAAGTTGCTCCTGCAAGCTGGGAAAAAGGATTATGTCTTTAATGCTACGCTAGGAGATGAACCAACCGCTACGGCTGAGCAAGATGTTAAGAACGTCTGGTTAACACGTAAGGAGGACTACTCAGTAGTTCAATGTGGAGTCTTGTATGGCTTAGAGCCGGGACTTCAACGTCGCTTTGTGCGTCATGGAGCATTTGAGATGTTCCAGGAGTTGAAGTTTATCTTTCAGAAAAACGCTCGAATCGAGAGGTATGAGACCTCCGATAAATTCTATGCTTGCAAGATGGAGGGGAATTCGTCTGCCAGTGAACATGTGCACAAAATGTATGGGTACTCGAACCGTCTAACTATTGATGCCCTCTGACGACTAAAAAGAGAAAGAAACGAAATTAGACAATTACTACACTAAGATCGGAAGCCAAAACAAAGTAAAGCAACATACTCGTAAAAGAATTCAAAGAGTTGAGCGTTGGCCGTCGGAACAGATCCGCAGTGCCGCAAAAGCTTGCTACCGTGTAACCTTAGTAAGAAAAGAATCAAGACAGATTAGCGAGAGATAAAGAAACTACGTGATTAGTTTGCACTCATAATTATAAGAGTACTACATACACAACGACAACAAAGCTGTTGGGTTAGAGATCCGATCCGACTCAACATCACGAACGCTGCGCTTGAAAGCAAGAAGCATAAAGGAGATACGTATATATAGGCCTGGTTGCTAAACCAACGGCCCCAAAACAAATCGGATCCTTATCTGGTTGTTGGCAAACACGGTTCCTTAGTTGGTTGTTGGCAAACACGGTACCTTATCCTTTGGGTTTCAACGGAAAAAAAAAATCATATAGCAGGAGAATGGTCGTATGTATAAAAAGCTAAGGGGACTCAAATTAGAAAACAAAATGTATATATTTTCGAGATTTAGATCCGAAATATAATAATACTCGCATCCAAATCTCGAGGGGCATTTGTTGACACTGATTTTGCCCGAAAAAAATGTAGTGCAATTCAAACAAATAAATTACTTTAAATGATGAAGTACACCATTGAGAAATGACCATGATGAATTGTCCCCACTCTGTATAAAATAGCAGACCCAAGAAGTAAATTAATAAATAGGCCGATATTTGTAAGATTGGCAAAATGAATAGAAATCTTCATGAATAATTTGTCCTAATTAAATTGACACACTCGAATAAAAACATATATTCAAATACACATAACGTTCGTCCATGCACGCCGTTAACTACGGCGGATGTCGAATATCTACATAAAATCATAATATTTCTGAAATATCAACGTATGGTAAACGAAGTCCTTGTTTCATCGTTGGTGAGAAATATTGATGTGACCCATAAAAAATATATTGCACTAACAAAATATACACATGACGTATAGAAATAAATAAATGAAGCTTTTAATGAGGTATCAACGCATATGTATTCAATATGAAAATATTTTGTTGACGTATTCATATCATATCGTAGATGACATCAAACTTTAAATTGGGTAGAAAACAATTAAACATGCACACCTCACATAAACTTTAATGCATCGTTAAAAGCTAATCAATTTTAGCCTATTAAAAACGCGGCCACGTTGCATGACTGTAGGCAGCTGCGTATGCATGCAAGCGGTGGTGCCAAGGCCCACAAATTGATTTGCGGCCGCGTTGCATGGCTGTAGGAAGCTGCGTATGCATGCAAGCGGTGGTGCCAAGGCCCACAAATTGATTAATAAAAAAAAGACAGACAAAACCCATCGGGCTAATGAGAAGCATGTGGCCGGTTCAAACGTCAGTCAACTAGTGATTAAGGAATAATAATAAACAAATTAAAGAAAAGAAGGTCCGCTCCCACGATCCCACAAACTCTCCCACGATGTGGCGACGTGGGCGGTGGGCGTGTGCGCCACGGTGTTCTGTGACCCTGTTCATCCCTATAAATACTGCCTCACCTTGATGTACAGGGAGGTGGTGCTCGATTGCTGGTGGTTCGACTGCTGGTGCTCGCCTGCTAGTTATCCACTGCTTTTGTCTTCCGCTGCCTTCAGCCTTCGTCCGGGCGCTGCCGCTGCTACTTGGTTGATCATTCCATCCCTGCTGCATAGAAACACTGCTGTATACAGATTTTGCCACAAAAATCCCACGCACATACATCGGTGGAAAGAAGATTTGGAGGAGTTCAGCAAGAAGGTGAGATAGATGGGTCTCTCCTAATCCCTCGGCTTCTCCTACAGGTAAACTTGTCTATGTTTTTCCAATCTCTATTCTTGATTTGGTCATGTGGACACAGATCAAGAATTCATCCCTGTGTTGACTAATTTTTGCTCTTGGTTTGGTCATATTGACATGAGCCAAGTGACATCTCCTCATATAATAATTCTTGATTTGGTCATGTTGACACAGATCATGAAATTATCTCCATGCTGCCCAATTTCTGTTCTTGGCTTGGTCATATTGATATGAGCCAAGTAATTTTTCTCTATATCATGGTTGCTGATTTGGTCACATTGACACAGATCAAGAACTTTTTCTCCAAGTAGCATGATCTTTGCTCTTGGCTTGGTCATATTGACACATGCCAAGTAGTCTCCACCGTCCACAAAATTTATATTTTATGCTTGCCATGGTCATATTGACACATGTCAAGTAGTATTTTCATCATATCTGAGAGCTTAGTCTTGGCATGGTCATATTGACACATGTCAAGTAGTATTTTCACCATGTTTTAGATCTTATATTTAATATTTTATTCTTGCCATGGTCATATTGACACATATCAAGAAGTATAAATTGCATGAAAATTACCTCTCATTTGGTCATGTTGACACAAATCAAGGTCTTTTATCCCTTAGATAGCATGAAGACTTTGCTCTCAACAAAATGACGGCAAAGGTATGGCATGGGGAAAAATCAACAACAAAATGATAAGTAAACTATAGTCTATGTAGGCTCCATACGTAAGCTACTGTAGTTTCATATAAAAACACAAATCAACAAGTGATCGTTAAACACACTACTCATAGTTGCATATTTCATGTGGTTACATGGGTGCATGTTGTACCAAGAAAATAAGCCACAGAATGTCTATATAACACAAAAACGAAACGCCACTAAACCATAGATAGCATTAGTCAAATGCCCCTAAATTATAAATTAAACTAGATGGATGTTTATCTAAAAAATGCATTAGCCCCAAGTAGTGCTAGCATGCGTTAATAGCAGCTAGATGTTGGCGAGTCTGGTAGGTATACGCATGCAAAATAAAATGAACATGTTGTACCTAAATAATTCTAGGCTAGTTGACGGACATCTACCCGACTAAAAAAAATTGTATGGTCTCTTATGGACGCTCATACACATGATAAAGACCAAAAATGACCAGAGTCATAATCTAAGCCTGATTGCATTTAAAATATCGTAGTGCATTTGCATGCGCCACCAAAATAAATGTAATATTTTTATCTGCCTCATATATGTTATGTTCAAAAAAGCCCATCTAGCTCATCTTCACATAAGATGAAAGTTAGACCATGCATCCCCCATATGGCTTGCATATATTTAGAAAACGTAGATATGATCATCTACTCACAAAAGAAAAGTACTATATGTTACTAGTAAAGTGTCTTGTATGCATATAGCATACGTGCATGATTTCATGCCCCATATTATGAAGTTTGAAAGCTCATCTAGTACATTGATTAACCATTAAGATAATTTTCTCATATAAACTAAAGGGAAGTAAATCAAAGTATATGTGTTGGTTAATCAGTTAGAGAAAATAGATGAAGTCATTCAAGTATGCATACACGTAATGCCAATATCAGTACAAGCCAAAACAAAAAATGTAAAAATGAAAGGCATTACATATAATAACATCAACAAAGTTGAAGGCTCCTCCGAGCATGCCGGCGTCGACGACAGCGAGGAGGAAGATTTTTCTTTAATCATTTGTAATAGTTATATGTTGTGATCCTATGTAGTAGATATGATGGAATTCTTAATCAGGGGTTTTCTTTCCGAAGATGTAATTCACAGTTCTTTTATATATATGTAAGAGTTCTGGAAATAAAGTACCCACAATACTTGATATTGTCTCATTTAAATTCGCGCACTTTAAATACTATATTCTATCTGCCTCTATGACGTGGACGTGTAGTTATTATTATTTTTCTATCGCACCATTTTCCCGTCATCAGATTCTGGCACGCCCGGTGGGACCTATTTTTCCCCTCATCTTTGAATTCCAACATAGTATTAAAACATATGACTTCATAAAATAACTATACATAAAAAAACATGTATGCAAGAAAACTAATATATGGTTTTCTTCATTTATATGAAGGTATGGAGGGACAGGTTCAACAGTTTGTCATTCTCCGCTTTGGTGACCTCTGGCTGGATGTACCGATCGGTCCACTTGTGGCTTCAGTTAGTGAGAGCTGGAAGACTATAGCTGCATCACCAAGTGAACCCGAGAAAGAAAAAGAGGTCTCTTCAGCATCGAAAGATGGATTTGTTCCTGTGCTCTCTAAGTCAGCCAAGAGAAGGATGCGAGCTGCGGCAGCAAAAGCTTCAAAAGCTGTTGCGCATGACCATCACATGAGTATGTGCAAGGAAGCTACATCTGATTCGGTCCCTCCTGGGTTTGCAAAGGCAATGCATGTTAAGCCTACAAGCCAGGAAGCTCCGATCAAGTTCCACGGTACATCACTTGAGGAGTGGCCTGTATTTGCAAAAAGAGCAACTTCACTAAACGTAGCTTCCCCAACACGTTCTGTTTCAACTCCAGTCACTCCAGCTCGACGGGAACCATCTGTGTCATCGACATCAACCAAGGTCGCGGTGCCGCTCACTCCTTCCAAACAGAAGGTGGGCGTGCCATTGACAGCATGCACAAGGAAAGTTGTCCATGAGGCGTCACAGGGAGGCTCATATAAGCCTACTTCAAATGCGACACGGGCAGCTCGTAAGGCTTCTGCAGCGGATAAGGGCAAAGCTGTCATGGTAGAGGAGACGGAATCTCCTCGACCACGTGGACAACTGTTGGAATTATGCCCTAGAGGCAATAATAAATATATAGTTATTATTATAATTCCTGTATCAAGATAATAGTTTATTATCCATGCTATAATTGTATTGAATGAAGACTCATTTACATGTGTGGATACATAGACAAAACACCGTCCCTAGCATGCCTCTAGTTGGCTAGCCAGTTGATCGATGATAATCAGTGTCTTCTGATTATGAACAAGGTGTTGTTGCTTGATGACTGGATCACGTCATTAGGAGAATCACGTGATGGACTAGACCCAAACTAATAGACGTAGCATGTTGATCGTGTCATTTTGTTGCTACTGTTTTCTGCGTGTCAAGTATTTGTTCCTATGACCATGAGATCATATAACTCACTGACACCGGATGAATGCTTTGTGTGTATCAAACGTCGCAACGTAACTGGGTGACTATAAAGATGCTCTACAGGTATCTCCGAAGGTGTTAGTTGAGTTAGTATGGATCAAGACTGGGATTTGTCACTCCGTGTGACGGAGAGGTATCTCGGGGCCCACTCGGTAATACAACATCACACACAAGCCTTGCAAGCAATGTAACTTAGTGTAAGTTACGGGATCTTGTATTACAGAACGAGTAAAGAGACTTGCCGGTAAACGAGATTGAAATAGGTATGCGGATACTGACGATCGAATCTCGGGCAAGTAACATACCGAAGGACAAAGGGAATGACATACGGGATTATACGAATCCTTGGCACTGAGGTTCAAACGATAAGATCTTCGTAGAATATGTAGGATCCAATATGGGCATCCAGGTCCCGCTATTGGATATTGACCGAGGAGTCTCTCGGGTCATGTCTGCATAGTTCTCGAACCCGCAGGGTCTGCACACTTAAGGTTCGACGTTGTTTTATGCGTATTTGAGTTATATGGTTGGTTACCGAATGTTGTTCGGAGTCCCGGATGAGATCACGGACGTCACGAGGGTTTCCGGAATGGTCCGGAAACGAAGATTGATATATAGGATGACCTTATTTGATTACCGGAAGGTTTTCGGAGTTACCGGGAATGTACCGGGAATGACGAATGGGTTCCGGGAGTTCACCGGAGGGGGGCAACCCACTCCGGGGAAGCCCATAGGCATTTGGGGGGGTCACACCAGCCCTTAGTGGGCTGGTGGGACAGCCCACCAATCCCCTATGCGCCAAGAAAGAAAAAATCAAAGGAAAGAAAAAAAATAGACTCAACGTTCACATACAACGGGTGCAAAACAGTTGCGCACGCGGAACACTCGGGTTAAGCTT
Organism: Hordeum vulgare subsp. vulgare; assembly: GCF_904849725.1. NCBI lineage: Eukaryota > Viridiplantae > Streptophyta > Magnoliopsida > Poales > Poaceae > Hordeum > Hordeum vulgare. The sequence goes on along the minus strand of NC_058519.1, from coordinate 107,119,224 downwards.
GACGAGCCTAGCATGTGCAGACATGGCCTCGGAACACATGAGACCGAAAGGTCGATCATGAATCATATAGCTGATATGATTAGCATAGGGATGCTTACCACTGAAACTGCTCTCGACTCACGTGATGATCGGACTTGGGATAGTGTAAGTGGATCATGAACCACTCAAATGACCAGAGAGATGTACTTTTTGAGTGGGAGTTTAGCATATAATTTGATTAAGTTGAACTCTAATTATCTTGAACATAGTCTAAGTCCACTTTGAATATATTTGTGTTGTAGATCATGGCTCACGCAAGTGTCATCCTCAATTTTAATACGTTCCTAGAGAAAGCTAAGTTGAAAGATGATGGAAGCAACTTTGTAGACTGGGCTCGTAATCTTAAGCTAATCTTACAAGCTGGAAAGAAGGATTATGTCCTTAATGCTGCGCTAGGAGATGAACCACCCGCTACGGCTGATCAGGATGTTAAGAACGCTTGGTTAGCGCGTAAGGAGGACTACTCAATAGTTCAATGTGCAGTCTTGTATGGCTTAGAACCGGAACTTCAACGTCGCTTTGAGCGTCATGGAGCATTTGAGATGTTCCAGGAGTTGAAGTTTATCTTTCAGAAGAACGCCCGGATCGAGAGGTATGAGACCTCCGATAAATTCTATGCTTGCAAGATGGAGGAAAACTCGTCTGTCAGTGAACATGTGCTCAAAATGTCTGGGTACTCAAACCGTCTAGCTGAACTGGGGATTGAACTCCCGCAAGAAGCTATCACTGACAGAATCCTTCAATCACTGCCGCCAAGCTATAAAGGCTTTGTGTTGAACTACAACATGCAAGGGATGAACAAGTCTCCCGGCGAGTTGTTTGCGATGCTGAAAGTCGCAGAGTCTGAACTCCGTAAAGAGCATCAAGTGTTGATGGTGAGCAAGACCACTAGTTTCAAGAGAAACGGCAAAGGCAAGAAGGGCAATTCCAAGAAGAGCGGCAAGCCTGTTGCCAATCCACCGAAGAATCCCAAGGCTGGACCTAAGCCTGAAACAGAGTGCTTCTATTGCAAGGGTATGGGTCACTGGAAGCGCAATTGCCCCAAGTATCTGGCAGATAAGAAGGCGGGCAAAGAAAAATCAGGTATATTTGATATACATGTTATTGATGTGTACTTAACCGGCTCTCGTAGTAGTGCCTGGGTATTCGATACCGGTTCTGTTGCTCACATTTGCAACTCGAAGCAGGAACTACGGAATAGACGAAGGCTGGCGAAAGACGAAGTGACGATGCGCGTAGGAAACGGTTCCAAGGTTGATGCAATCGCCGTCGGCACAGTGTCACTTCAACTACCATCGGGATTAGTGATGAACTTAAATCATTGTTATTTAGTGCCTGCGTTGAGCATGAACATTATATCTGGATCTTGTTTAATGCGAGACGGTTACTCTTTTAAGTCTGAGAATAATGGTTGTTCTATTTCTATGAGTAACATCTTTTATGGTCATGCACCGAATGTGAGAGGATTGTTCATATTGAATCTTGATAGAGATACGCATATACATAACATTGAGACCAAAAGAGTTAGAGTAAACAATGATAGCGCCATATTTTTGTGGGACTGCCGCTTGGGTCATATTGGTGTAAAGTGCATGAAGAAACTCCATGCTGATGGACTTTTGGAGTCACTTGACTTTGATTCACTTGACACGTGCGAACCATGCCTCATGGGCAAGATGACTAAGACTCCGTTCTCCGGAACAATGGAGCGTGCAAGTGACTTGTTGGAAATCATACATACCGATGTGTGTGGTCCAATGAGCGTGGAGGCACGCGGCGGATATCGTTACTTTCTCACCTTCACTGACGATTTAAGTAGATATGGTTATGTCTACTTGATGAAGCACAAGTCTGAAACATTTGAAAAGTTCAAGCAATTTCAGAGTGAAGTGGAAAATCATCGTAACAAGAAGATCAAGTTCCTACGGTCTGATCGTGGGGGTGAATATCTGAGTTTCGAGTTTGGTACTCACTTAAAACAATGTGGAATTGTTTCGCAATTAACACCGCCTGGAACACCACAGCGTAATGGTGTGTCCGAACGTCGTAATCGTACTTTGTTAGAAATGGTGCGATCTATGATGTCTCTTACTGATTTGCCATTATCGTTTTGGGGTTATGCATTAGAAACAACTGCATTCACTTTAAATAGGGCACCATCGAAATCCGTTGAGACGACACCATACGAACTGTGGTATGGCAAAAGGCCAAAATTGTCGTTCCTTAAAGTTTGGGGATGTGATGCTTATGTCAAAAAGCTTCAGCCTGAAAAGCTGGAACCCAAAGCGGAAAAGTGCGTCTTCATAGGTTACCCAAAAGAGACAGTTGGGTACACCTTCTATCTCAAATCCGAGGGCAAAGTGTTTGTTGCTAAGAACGGAACTTTTCTCGAGAAGGAGTTTCTCTCGAGAGAATTGAGTGGGAGGAAGATAGAACTTGACGAGGTTGTCGAACCTCTCATCCCTCTGGATGGTGGCGCGGGGCAAGGGGAAACCTCTGTCATTGCGACGCCGGTTGAGGAGGAAGTTAATGATGATGATCATGAAACTCCAGTTTCAAGTTTCTGTTGAACCACGCAGGTCGACGAGATCACGCGCTGCTCCAGAGTGGTACGGTAATCCCGTCTTATCAATCATGTTGTTGGACAACAATGAACCTGCAAATTATGAAGAAGCAATGGTGGGCCCAGATTCCAACAAATGGCTAGAAGCCATGAAATCCGAGATAGGATCCATGTATGAGAACAAAGTGTGGACTTTGGAGATACTGCCTGAAGGCCGCAAGGCTATTCAGAACAAATGGATCTTTAAGAAGAAGACGGACGCTGACGGTAATGTGACCGTTTATAAAGCTCGACTTGTGGCAAAGGGTTTTTCACAAGTTCCAGGAATTGACTACGATGAGACTTTCTCTCCCGTAGCGATGCTTAAGTCCGTCAGAATCATGTTAGCAATAGCTGCATTTTTCGATTATGAAATCTGGCAGATGGATGTCAAAACGGCGTTCCTTAACGGTTTCCTTAAGGAAGAGTTGTATATGATGCAACCCGAAGGTTTTGTCGATCCTAAAAATGCTGACAGGGTGTGCAAGCTCCAGCGATCCATTTATGGACTGGTGCAAGCATCTCGGAGTTGGAACAAACGCTTTGATGAGGTGATCAAAGCATTTGGGTTTATACAAGTGGTTGGAGAATCTTGTATTTACAAGAAAGTGAGTGGGAGCTCTGTGGCGTTTCTAATATTATATGTGGATGACATATTACTGATTGGGAACAACGTAGAGCTTTTGGAGAGTATAAAAGGTTACTTGAATAAAAGTTTCTCTATGAAGGACCTAGGAGAAGCTGCTTACATTCTAGGCATTAAGATCTATAGGGATAGATCAAAACACCTGATAGGACTTTCACAAAGCACATACCTTGATAAAGTTTTGAAGAGGTTCAAAATGGAACAGTCCAAGAAAGGATTCTTACCAGTGTTACAAGGTACGAGATTTAGTAAGACTCAGTGCCCAGCAACTGATGAAGATAGAGAGCATATGTGCTCCGTCCCCTATGCTTCAGCCATAGGCTCTATCATGTATGCAATGCTGTGCACTAGACCGGATGTTAGCCTGGCCATAAGTATGGCAGGTAGGTTCCAGAGTAATCCAGGAGTGGATCACTGGACGGCGGTCAAGAATATCCTGAAGTACCTGAAAAGGACTAAAGAGATGTTTCTCGTGTATGGAGGTGACGAAGAGCTCGCCGTAAAAGGTTACGTCGATGCAAGCTTTGACACAGATCCGGACGACTCTAAGTCGCAAACCGGATACGTATTTATTCTTAATGGGGGTGCAGTAAGCTGGTGCAGTTCCAAGCAAAGCGTCGTAGCAGATTCTACATGTGAAGCGGAGTACATGGCTGCCTCGGAGGCGGCTAAGGAGGGTGTCTGGATGAAGCAGTTCATGATGGATCTTGGAGTGGTGCCAAGTGCACTGGATCCAATAACCTTGTTCTGTGACAACACTGGTGCCATTGCCTTAGCAAAGGAACCAAGGTTTCACAAGAAGACCAGACACATCAAACGACGCTTCAACCTCATCCGCGACTACGTCGAGGAGGAGGACGTAAATATATGCAAAGTGCACACGGATCTGAATGTAGCAGACCCGCTGACTAAACCTCTTCCACGGCCAAAACATGATCGACACCAGAACTGTATGGGTGTTAGATTTATTACAATGTAATTCACATGGTGATGTGAGGGCTAGATTATTGACTCTAGTGCAAGTGGGAGACTGTTGGAATTATGCCCTAGAGGCAATAATAAATATATAGTTATTATTATAATTCCTGTATCAAGATAATAGTTTATTATCCATGCTATAATTGTATTGAATGAAGACTCATTTACATGTGTGGATGCATAGACAAAACACCGTCCCTAGCATGCCTCTAGTTGGCTAGCCAGTTGATCGATGATAATCAGTGTCTTCTGATTATGAACAAGGTGTTGTTGCTTGATGACTGGATCACGTCATTAGGAGAATCACGTGATGGACTAGACCCAAACTAATAGACGTAGCATGTTGATCGTGTCATTTTGTTGCTACTGTTTTCTGCGTGTCAAGTATTTATTCCTATGACCATGAGATCATATAACTCACTGACACCGGAGGAATGCTTTGTGTGTATCAAACGTCGCAACGTAACTGGGTGACTATAAAGATGCTCTACAGGTATCTCCGAAGGTGTTAGTTGAGTTAGTATGGATCAAGACGGGGATTTGTCACTCCGTGTGACGGAGAGGTATCTCGGGGCCCACTCGGTAATACAACATCACACACAAGCCTTGCAAGCAATGTAACTTAGTGTAAGTTACGGGATCTTGTATTACGGAACGATTAAAGAGACTTGCCGGTAAACGAGATTGAAATAGGTATGCGGATACTGACGATCGAATCTCGGGCAAGTAACATACCGAAGGACAAAGGGAATGACATACGGGATTATACGAATCCTTGGCACTGAGGTTCAAACGATAAGATCTTCGTAGAATATGTAGGATCCAATATGGGCATCCAGGTCCCGCTATTGGATATTGACCGAGGAGTCTCTCGGGTCATGTCTGCATAGTTCTCGAACCCGCATGGTCTGCACACTTAAGGTTCGACGTTGTTTTATGCGTATTTGAGTTATATGGTTGGTTACCGAATGTTGTTCGGAGTCCCGGATGAGATCACGGACGTCACGAGGGTTTCCGGAATGGTCCGGAAACGAAGATTGATATATAGGATGACCTTATTTGATTACCGGAAGGTTTTCGGAGTTACCGAGAATGTACCTGGAATGACGAATGGGTTCCGGGAGTTCACCGGAGGGGGGCAACCCACTCCGGGGAAGCCCATAGGCATTTGGGGGGTCACACCAGCCCTTAGTGGGCTGGTGGTTCATCCCACCAATCCCCTATGCGCCAAGAAAGAAAAAATCAAAGGAAAGAAAAAAAAAGGAGAAGTGGGAAGGGGGAAGGACTCCCTCCCACCAAACCAAGTAGGACTCGGTTTGGGGGGGGGGAGTCCTCCCCCCTGGCTCGGCCGACCCCTTGGGGATCCCTTGGACCCCAAGGCAAGGTCCCCCTCCCTCCTCCTATATATATGGGGCTTTTAGGGCAGATTTGAGACGACTTTCTCACGGCTGCCCGACCACATACCTCCATAGTTTTTCCTCTAGATCGCGTTTCTGCGGAGCTCGGGCGGAGCCCTGCTGAGACGAGATCATCACCAACCTCCGGAGCGCCGTCACGCTGCCGGAGAACTCTTCTACCTCTCCGTCTCTCTTGCTGGATCAAGAAGGCCGAGATCATCGTCGAGCTGTACGTGTGCTGAACGCGGAGGTGCCGTCCGTTCGGTACTAGATCGTGGGACTGATCGCGGGATTGTTCGCGGGGCGGATCAAGGGACGTGAGGACGTTCCACTACATCAACCGCGTTCTCTAACGCTTCTGTTGTACGATCTACAAGGGTACGTAGATCACTCATCCCCTCTCGTAGATGGACATCACCATGATAGGTCTTCGTGCGCGTAGGAAATTTTTTTGTTTCCCATGCGACGTTCCCCAACAGTGGCATCATGAGCTAGGTTCATGCGTAGATGTCTTCTCGAGTAGAACACAAAAGGTTTTGTGGGCGGTGATGTGCGTTTTGCTGCCCTCCTTAGTCTTTTCTTGATTCCGCGGTATTGTTGGATTGAAGCGGCTTGGACCGACATTACTCGTACGCTTACGAGAGACTGGTTTCATCGTTACGAGTAACCCCCTTTGCTCAAAGATGACTGGCAAGTGACGGTTTCTCCAACTTTAGTTGAATCGGATTTGACCGAGGAGGTCCTTGGATGAGGTTAAATAGCAACTCATATATCTCCGTTGTGGTGTTTGCGTAAGTAAGATGCGATCCTACTAGATACCCTTGGTCACCACGTAAAACTTGCAACAACAAAATTAGAGGACGTCTAACTTGTTTTTGCAGGGTATGATTGTGATGTGATATGGCCAATGATGTGATGTGATATATTGGATGTATGAGATGATCATGTTGTAATAGAAATATTGACTTGCACGTCGATGGTACGACAACCGGCAGGAGCCATAGGGTTGTCTTTATACTAACATATTTGTGCTTGCAGATGCGTTTACTATTTTGCTAGGATGTAGCTTTAGTAGTAATAGCATAAATAGCACGACAACCCCCGATGGCAACACGTTGATGGATGATCATGGTGTGGCGCCGGTGACAACAAGATCGTGCTGGTGCTTTGGTGATGGAGATCAAGAAGCACGTGATAATGGCCATATCATGTCACTTATGAATTGCATGTGATGTTAATCCTTTTATGCACCTTATTTTGCTTAGAACGACGGTAGCATTATGAGGTGATCTCTCACTAAAATTTCAAGACGAAATTGTGTTCTCCCCGACTGTGCACCGTTGCTACAGTTCGTCGTTTCGAGACACCACGTGATGATCGGGTGTGATAGACTCAACGTTCACATACAACGGGTGCAAAACAGTTGCGCACGCGGAACACTCGGGTTAAGCTTGACGAGCCTAGCATGTGCAGACATGGCCTCGGAACACATGAGACCGAAAGGTCGATCATGAATCATATAGCTGATATGATTAGCATAGGGATGCTTACCACTGAAACTGCTCTCGACTCACGTGATGATCGGACTTGGGATAGTGTAAGTGGATCATGAACCACTCAAATGACCAGAGAGATGTACTTTTTGAGTGGGAGTTTAGCATATAATTTGATTAAGTTGAACTCTAATTATCTTGAACATAGTCTAAGTCCACTTTGAATATATTTGTGTTGTAGATCATGGCTCACGCAAGTGTCATCCTCAATTTTAATACGTTCCTAGAGAAAGCTAAGTTGAAAGATGATGGAAGCAACTTTGTAGACTGGGCTCGTAATCTTAAGCTAATCTTACAAGCTGGAAAGAAGGATTATGTCCTTAATGCTGCGCTAGGAGATGAACCACCCGCTACGGCTGATCAGGATGTTAAGAACGCTTGGTTAGCGCGTAAGGAGGACTACTCAATAGTTCAATGTGCAGTCTTGTATGGCTTAGAACCGGGACTTCAACGTCGCTTTGAGCGTCATGGAGCATTTGAGATGTTCCAGGAGTTGAAGTTTATCTTTCAGAAGAACGCCCGGATCGAGAGGTATGAGACCTCCGATAAATTCTATGCTTGCAAGATGGAGGAAAACTCGTCTGTCAGTGAACATGTGCTCAAAATGTCTGGGTACTCAAACCGTCTAGCTGAACTGGGGATTGAACTCCCGCAAGAAGCTATCACTGACAGAATCCTTCAATCACTGCCGCCAAGCTATAAAGGCTTTGTGTTGAACTACAACATGCAAGGGATGAACAAGTCTCCCGGCGAGTTGTTTGCGATGCTGAAAGTCGCAGAGTCTGAACTCCGTAAAGAGCATCAAGTGTTGATGGTGAGCAAGACCACTAGTTTCAAGAGAAACGGCAAAGGCAAGAAGGGCAATTCCAAGAAGAGCGGCAAGCCTGTTGCCAATCCACCGAAGAAGCCCAAGGCTGGACCTAAGCCTGAAACAGAGTGCTTCTATTGCAAGGGTATGGGTCACTGGAAGCGCAATTGCCCCAAGTATCTGGCAGATAAGAAGGCGGGCAAAGAAAAATCAGGTATATTTGATATACATGTTATTGATGTGTACTTAACCGGCTCTCGTAGTAGTGCCTGGGTATTCGATACCGGTTCTGTTGCTCACATTTGCAACTCGAAGCAGGAACTACGGAATAGACGAAGGCTGGCGAAAGACGAAGTGACGATGCGCGTAGGAAACGGTTCCAAGGTTGATGCAATCGCCGTCGGCACAGTGTCACTTCAACTACCATCGGGATTAGTGATGAACTTAAATCATTGTTATTTAGTGCATGCGTTGAGCATGAACATTATATCTGGATCTTGTTTAATGCGAGACGGTTACTCTTTTAAGTCTGAGAATAATGGTTGTTCTATTTCTATGAGTAACATCTTTTATGGTCATGCACCGAATGTGAGAGGATTGTTCATATTGAATCTTGATAGAGATACGCATATACATAACATTGAGACCAAAAGAGTTAGAGTAAACAATGATAGCGCCATATTTTTGTGGCACTGCCGCTTGGGTCATATTGGTGTAAAGCGCATGAAGAAACTCCATGCTGATGGACTTTTGGAGTCACTTGACTTTGATTCACTTGACACGTGCGAACCATGCCTCATGGGCAAGATGACTAAGACTCCGTTCTCCGGAACAATGGAGCGTGCAAGTGACTTGTTGGAAATCATACATACCGATGTGTGTGGTCCAATGAGCGTGGAGGCACGCGGCGGATATCGTTACTTTCTCACCTTCACTGACGATTTAAGTAGATATGGTTATGTCTACTTGATGAAGCACAAGTCTGAAACATTTGAAAAGTTCAAGCAATTTCAGAGTGAAGTGGAAAATCATCGTAACAAGAAGATCAAGTTCCTACGGTCTGATCGTGGGGGTGAATATCTGAGTTTCGAGTTTGGTACTCACTTAAAACAATGTGGAATTGTTTCGCAATTAACACCGCCTGGAACACCACAGCGTAATGGTGTGTCCGAACGTCGTAATCGTACTTTGTTAGAAATGGTGCGATCTATGATGTCTCTTACTGATTTGCCGTTATCGTTTTGGGGTTATGCATTAGAAACAACTGCATTCACTTTAAATAGGGCACCATCGAAATCCGTTGAGACGACACCATACGAACTGTGGTATGGAAAAAGGCCAAAATTGTCGTTCCTTAAAGTTTGGGGATGTGATGCTTATGTCAAAAAGCTTCAGCCTGAAAAGCTGGAACCCAAAGCGGAAAAGTGCGTCTTCATAGGTTACCCAAAAGGGACAGTTGGGTACACCTTCTATCTCAAATCCGAGGGCAAAGTGTTTGTTGCTAAGAACGGAACTTTTCTCGAGAAGGAGTTTCTCTCGAGAGAATTGAGTGGGAGGAAGATAGAACTTGACGAGGTTGTCGAACCTCTCATCCCTCTGGATGGTGGCGCGGGGCAAGGGGAAACCTCTGTCATTGCGATGCCGGTTGAGGAGGAAGTTAATGATGATGATCATGAAACTCCAGTTCAAGTTTCTGTTGAACCACGCAGGTCGACGAGATCACGCGCTGCTCCAGAGTGGTACGGTAATCCCGTCTTATCAATCATGTTGTTGGACAACAATGAACCTGCAAATTATGAAGAAGCAATGGTGGGCCCAGATTCCAACAAATGGCTAGAAGCCATGAAATCCGAGATAGGATCCATGTATGAGAACAAAGTGTGGACTTTGGAGATACTGCCTGAAGGCCGCAAGGCTATTCAGAACAAATGGATCTTTAAGAAGAAGACGGACGCTGACGGTAATGTGACCGTTTATAAAGCTCGACTTGTGGCAAAGGGTTTTTCACAAGTTCCAGGAATTGACTACGATGAGACTTTCTCTCCCGTAGCGATGCTTAAGTCAGTCAGAATCATGTTAGCAATAGCTGCATTTTTCGATTATGAAATCTGGCAGATGGATGTCAAAACGGCGTTCCTTAACGGTTTCCTTAAGGAAGAGTTGTATATGATGCAACCCGAAGGTTTTGTCGATCCTAAAAATGCTGACAGGGGGTGCAAGCTCCAACGATCCATTTATGGACTGGTGCAAGCATCTCGGAGTTGGAACAAACGCTTTGATGAGGTGATCAAAGCATTTGGGTTTATACAAGTGGTTGGAGAATCTTGTATTTACAAGAAAGTGAGTGGGAGCTCTGTGGTGTTTCTAATATTATATGTGGATGACATATTACTGATTGGGAACAACGTAGAGCTTTTGGAGAGCATAAAAGGTTACTTGAATAAAAGTTTCTCTATGAAGGACCTAGGAGAAGCTGCTTACATTCTAGGCATTAAGATCTATAGGGATAGATCAAAACGCCTGATAGGACTTTCACAAAGCACATACCTTGATAAAGTTTTGAAGAGGTTCAAAATGGAACAGTCCAAGAAAGGATTCTTACCAGTGTTACAAGGTACGAGATTGAGTAAGACTCAGTGCCCAGCAACTGATGAAGATAGAGAGCATATGCGCTCCGTCCCCTATGCTTCAACCATAGGCTCTATCATGTATGCAATGCTGTGCACTAGACCGGATGTTAGCCTGGCCATAAGTATGGCAGGTAGGTTCCAGAGTAATCCAGGAGTGGATCACTGGACGGCGGTCAAGAATATCCTGAAGTACCTGAAAAGGACTAAAGTAATGTTTCTCGTGTATGGAGGTGACGAAGAGCTCGCCGTAAAAGGTTACGTCGATGCAAGCTTTGACACAGATCCGGACGACTCTAAGTCGCAAACCGGATACGTATTTATTCTTAATGGGGGTGCAGTAAGCTGGTGCAGTTCCAAGCAAAGCGTCGTAGCAGATTCTACATGTGAAGCGGAGTACATGGCTGCCTCGGAGGCGGCTAAGGAGGGTGTCTGGATTAAGCAGTTCATGACGGATCTTGGAGTAGTGCCAAGTGCACTGGATCCAATAACCTTGTTCTGTGACAACACTGGTGCCATTGCCTTAGCAAAGGAACCAAGGTTTCACAAGAAGACCAGACACATCAAACGACGCTTCAACCTCATCCGCGACTACGTCGAGGAGGAGGACGTAAATATATGCAAAGTGCACACGGATCTGAATGTAGCAGACCCGCTGACTAAACCTCTTCCACGGCCAAAACATGATCGACACCAGAACTGTATGGGTGTTAGATTTATTACAATGTAATTCACATGGTGATGTGAGGGCTAGATTATTGACTCTAGTGCAAGTGGTAGACTGTTGGAATTATGCCCTAGAGGCAATAATAAATATATAGTTATTATTATAATTCCTGTATCAAGATAATAGTTTATTATCCATGCTATAATTGTATTGAATGAAGACTCATTTACATGTGTGGATACATAGACGAAACACCGTCCCTAGCATGCCTCTAGTTGGCTAGCCAGTTGATCGATGATAATCAGTGTCTTCTGATTATGAACAAGGTGTTGTTGCTTGATGACTGGATCACGTCATTAGGAGAATCACGTGATGGACTAGACCCAAACTAATAGACGTAGCATGTTGATTGTGTCATTTTGTTGCTACTGTTTTCTGCGTGTCAAGTATTTATTCCTATGACCATGAGATCATATAACTCACTGACACCGGAGGAATGCTTTGTGTGTATCAAACGTCGCAACGTAACTGGGTGACTATAAAGATGCTCTACAGGTATCTCCGAAGGTGTTAGTTGAGTTAGTATGGATCAAGACTGGGATTTGTCACTCCGTGTGACGGAGAGGTATCTCGGGGCCCACTCGGTAATACAACATCACACACAAGCCTTGCAAGCAATGTAACTTAGTGTAAGTTACGGGATCTTGTATTACGGAACGAGTAAAGAGACTTGCCGGTAAACGAGATTGAAATAGGTATGCGGATACTGACGATCGAATCTCGGGCAAGTAACATACCGAAGGACAAAGGGAATGACATACGGGATTATACGAATCCTTGGCACTGAGGTTCAAACGATAAGATCTTCGTAGAATATGTAGGATCCAATATGGGCATCCAGGTCCCGCTATTGGATATTGACCGAGGAGTCTCTCGGGTCATGTCTGCATAGTTCTCGAACCCGCAGGGTCTGCACACTTAAGGTTCGACGTTGTTTTATGCGTATTTGAGTTATATGGTTGGTTACCGAATGTTGTTCGGAGTCCCGGATGAGATCACGGACGTCACGAGGGTTTCCGGAATGGTCCGGAAACGAAGATTGATATATAGGATGACCTTATTTGATTACCGGAAGGTTTTCGGAGTTACCGGGAATGTACTGGGAATGACGAATGGGTTCCGGGAGTTCACCGGAGGGGGGCAACCCACTCCGGGGAAGCCCATATGCATTTGGGGGGGTCACACCAGCCCTTAGTGGGCTGGTGGGACAGCCCACCAATCCCCTATGCGCCAAGAAAGAAAAAATCAAAGGAAAGAAAAAAAAAAGGAGAAGTGGGAAGGGGGAAGGACTCCCTCCCACCAAACCAAGTAGGACTCGGTTTGGGGGGGGAGAGTCCTCCCCCCTGGCTCGGCCGACCCCTTGGGGATCCCTTGGACCCCAAGGCAAGGTCCCCCTCTCTCCTCCTATATATATGGGGCTTTTAGGGCAGATTTGAGACGACTTTCTCACGGCTGCCCGACCACATACCTCCATAGTTTTTCCTCTAGATCGCGTTTCTGCGGAGCTCGGGCGGAGCCCTGCTGAGACGAGATCATCACCAACCTCCGGAGCGCCGTCACGCTGCCGGAGAACTCTTCTACCTCTCCGTCTCTCTTGCTGGATCAAGAAGGCCGAGATCATCGTCGAGCTGTACGTGTGCTGAACGCGGAGGTGCCGTCCGTTCGGTACTAGATCGTGGGACTGATCGCGGGATTGTTCGCGGGGCGGATCGAGGGACGTGAGGACGTTCCACTACATCAACCGCGTTCTCTAACGCTTCTGCTGTACGATCTACAAGGGTACGTAGATCACTCATCCCCTCTCGTAGATGGACATCACCATGATAGGTCTTCGTGCGCGTAGGAAAATTTTTTGTTTCCCATGCGACGTTCCCCAACAACAACTTCGGGTTGATGCTCCCGAATTCTTCCCCACATATGTGGAACCAAAAAACAAACGCTCGCTCATGTGGAAAGGAGTATACCTCACTCCGAGCGACATAAGGACGGGTCATGTTGATCCAACCGCTACAATTACAAATCCCTTGTCATCATCAGTGCCGATGCCACGACCATCATTTGAAGGTTCATATGACCCAGCTCGTCAGCGTCGCCGACGGCAGAAAGCTCACCGGGCCTGGGTTGATCTTCCGATGGCAATCGACTCCAATCAAGCAAGGCAGCAACGGAAGCAGGTCACTTATCCAATCCGGGACAGAGATGGGACGAGCAATGCAAGAATTCGTGGAAGGCGTCATGATGACTTACACAAAAAGTTAGCACACAACATATGTGAAACATTGAAAGAAATGTTGCCTGGTTGTTCTATGTCAGCAGATGACGAGGGCGGCGCAATCATGCGGCGTGCACACACTCTCACCAAATGGCCGGAGTATGAAGAGTTTGTAAAGGAAAATCCCAAGCGACAAGGATATGTCACTCAAGCTGGTCGTGCAAGTGCAAGACGTGCTGCCCTTAAGAGAATAGAAATGGCAGTATGTGCTGACTCTGGATATAGCAGGATCCAAGGAAGAGATGCTCCAACATCAAGTGAAGGTAGTAAAGCACAAGTGAGCAAGGAATCATCAAGGAAGGCTGCCACGACGCTCACTCCTTGGCCAGCTCGTAAGAGAGCTTCAAGCAATTCATTTGAGGTGTTCAACTCTCTGCCGATTGGTGTCACGGAGGTAGCGGACAACAATAGTGAGACATCATCAACTTCAGTACATTTTAAGAGAAAGAAAGCCAAGAAAACGATTGTACCGGGCCATCGTCCTGTAACTCGCAGTCAAAAGGATACAAGTAATGAAGACCAAGATTGAGATTGTGTAGAATCTGGTCTTCAGTTGGAGGATTCCCAACCTGATTCCGAGAATGAGCGAAACTCTCATGAGGAACAAGAACATAATATGACTCATGTGGAGCAGGTCGTCACGGCAAATACAAGTCGGTCAGCTGAAGAACAACTTAAGCAACTCATAGCTGCACTCCAACAGAAAGAAGATGAGTTGGTTGCTTTACGCAATCGTGTAGCTAATAGTACAAATACTGAAGCTGAGAGGAATGCCTCGGGTAGTCATAATACTAACCAAGGAGGGATCGGAATCAACCTTGAAGCTATTCAGAAAATGATAGCTGAAGGGGTCAAGGCCCAATATATGCAAACTCATTACTCCATGCGGCCAAGATATGTTAAGCCGTACCCGCCGGATGTTGATCTCGTGCCATTCCTGGCCAATTACCGGCAACCTCAGTTCAGTAAGTTTAGTGGCGGAGGATCCCCACATGAGCACATAGCTCATTTCCTAGCAGTGTGTCAAGACACGGCTCAAAATGGTGCACTCCTGCTCCGTCAATTTGTGCAAACACTGTCAGGTCCTGCTTTTACTTGGTACAGCAAGTTGCCACCAAGTTCCATCAAGACTTGGGAACAAATGCAAGACGCTTTTCTTGAGCGCTTCTACAGCACTCAGAGAACAGTCGGCATCACGGAGTTAACCCAAACAGAACAAGGGATTAATGAGAAAGCTGCAGATTTTATTAACAGATGGAGAAACCTAAGTCTGCACTGCCCACAACCTATCACAGAATGTGAGGCTGTGCGAATGTGTATGAACAATCTTCGTCCTGATATGGCTGTGTATCTTCAAGGTGTGCGACTTGTTACATTTGAAGAGCTGGCCTCAAAAGCCACAAATATTGAGAATTATATGCAGCTTGTTGAACGTCGGACAAAGACGGTGTACAAGCCGGTGGACAAGAGTGGTCAGCGTGACAAGTTACCCGCTAGGCCTAAACCGGCGCAAGTCATGGAAGCAACGGCGATGAAACCACAATTCCAGGCTGGAGCATCTAGCACAAGAAATATAGAGCGTACAGGTGCACCAGCTCGTAGAGGGCCGACTCTTGCCGAGCGTCAGAGCAGGGAGTATTCTTTCCCTGTGGATGAGATTCGTGATTTGTTTGCTGGTCTTCTTGAGCTGAAACTTATTGATCTCCCAAGCTCAAAGAGACCAGAGGAAGCTAACAAGTCCAATGATCCAAACTTCTGTGAATACCACCGTATCTTGGGTCATACTCTCAAAGATTGCTTTGTGGTCAAGAATATTATTCAGAAAATGATAGATGAAAGAAGCATTGATGCAGATCTCCTTACAAGTCTAAAGAAAGGAAAGAAGGTTGCTACAACAAACGTGGCTACCCTTCAGGATGACATGGTGAGTTGTGCCTCTTCAAATATGAGACCATCTTATAATAGAAATATGCTCATATCAGATGTGGATTTTAATCCTATGATATTGTCAGGAGTTGAACCACACTTCGGATATGGAGGACGGTGTAGATGTCAACTCGAAAGAGACATTCTCCGCAGAGGAGGACTACACTTCGTCGAGCCCCGAGGATTACACGCTATTGAGCCCCGAAGATCTGAAGATCGAGGATGACGGCGATGGACTCATCGTCCAACATCAAGTGAAAAAGGAAACTAATGTTCCACGCTCTAGGCCGGGAATATCAGAGAGCTTGGCGAAGCGTTTAAAAGGACTTCCCCAAGAATTTGATGTCCTGGCCATTGGTGTTTTCGAGGATGATAGCGAGTCTCTTCACTTCCCTGAAGAAGAAGCACCAGAAGTTGATCAAGTTCATCTTAGATCAGGTCGCCAGCTAGCCGACCCATATCCTCCACCTAGAAAGGAGCCTAGGAACAAAGATGTAGTTCCAAATGAAACCACTGACCCTACTGCTAAAGTATCAGTCAAGTATGATGTAATCTCACACTTGAACAAAATACCAGCTATGCTTTGTGTGTATGATGCTTTGTCTCTTTCTTATGATTTGCGCAAGGCTTTGGTTACATCATTATCATTCCCGGAAGATTATCGAGTGGAAGTGTCACATACTGAAACTGAACCGGCTGATGCGCTAAATATTACATTCACCGATGAGGACATGCTACTAGGTTCAAAGAAGCATAATAGACCTTTGCTAATGTTTGGTGAGATGGATGACGTACCTACAAATCGGATAATGATTGATGGTGGGTCTGCCATAAATTTGTTACCGTTGCGCACTCTAAAAAAGACAGGATGTTCTACCGGAGATTTGAGCCGGTCTAACGTGGTTATCCATGGATTCAATCAATCAGGTCAAGAAGCCATGTGAACTATATCCTTGGTTTTAAAGTTAGAATCACTATGTACACACGTGACCTTCCATGTCATTCATGCAACCACTTCATATAATGCCTTGTTGGGTCGGCCATGGTTGCACGATAACCAAATTGTACCATCTACACTCCATCAATGCATGAAGTACATGGACCAGTCCGGAGAAACAGTAAGAATATTCGCGGACAAAAGGACAAGTTTATTTTGAGCCTGTCGAAAAAGTGTACAAGCCAAAGGTAGTCATTGGACCTAAATTAAACAGCTTAAAGCAAGATGTCACAGAGTCTTCGTCAAGCAAGAAAGTTTATCAATATATACCAAGTAATCAGATGAAAAAGGGCGACCCAATATTCCGCGTTGTGAATAAATCTTCTGCAAAAAGAGGTACAAAATTTCCAACGCCTCTGCCCCTTTGGTTCAACACAAGATTGAACAAGCTAAAAAGGAGTCACATTACCAAAATAAAAAATAAAAAAAGCCATGTGGCGTAAATTACTTTGTCGAATAAAGACGACAAGTCATTACCAATTTCTTTGTATGATAACAGAGTTTTGTATATGATGCAGAACATGAAATATGATATATTCACTGGACCGTCTTTATGCGACGGCCGGGGCGAACTTGTGCCATTCGGAAGGGCGTTATCCCAGGCGCAGCTCAAGGCTTTGCATGAAGACCAAACTCTGGTAGAAAAAAGATATGGACTAGGTTACGAGGTGTGCATGACCTCAGCCGAACTTATAGACATGACCGAGGCATCACCGGAAATGGAAGATGATAATCAACCTACCATTGACGACTTGGAAGAAATAAGTATTGGTATTGCCGATGAGCCTCGTTCGATTTTTATTAGTAAATATTTTTCTAATCAAAATAAGAAGTATAATAAATTTCTCTCTGCAAATAAAGACGTGTTTGCTTGGACTTATGAAGAGATGCCGAGATTAGACCCAGGAGTCGTTGTCCGTCGCCTCCCCGTACAAGACGATGTTGCTCCGGTGAAACAAGCACAAAGAAAGTATCGACCCGAAGTACTTCCAAAAATAGAAGCTGAGGTAGATAAACTCATAGGTGCAGGTTTCATAAGAGAAGTCAAATACCCCACATGGGTTTCTTGTATTGTACCCGTCAAAAAGAAAAATGGCCAGACTCGTGTATGTGTGGATTTTAGAGATTTGAATAAAGCATGTCCCAAAGATGATTTTCCAATACCTATTTCTGAGATATTAGTCGATGCCACCATGGGGCATGAAATATTTTCTTTCATGGATGGTTATTCGGGTTATAATCAAATAAAAATGGCGCCAGAAGATGAAGAGCTGACAGCATTCCGCGCACCTAAGGGTATATATTGTTATAAGGTTATGCCTTTTGGGTTAAAAATGTCGGGGCAACATATCAGAGAGCAATGACAATTATCCTAGACGGGTTGTTATATGATATTGTAGAGTGTTATATAGACGATATAGTGGTAAAATCAAAGCATGAACAAGACCACTTAAAACATTTAGAAATAGTTTTTGAGCACCTCAAGAAACATAATCTAAAAATGAATCCAATGAAATGCGCATTCGGAGTCTCCTTCGGAAAATTTCTTGGTTTCGTGGTTAGAAAGCATGGTATCCAAATCGATCTAGGTAAAATACAAGCGATCATTAAAATGCCACCACCCATAAATATTCACAAATTAAAAAGCTTTCAAGGTCACTTAGCATATATCAGAAGGTTCATCTCTAATTTGTCTGGGAGATGTAAACCTTTCTCACGCCTTATGAAAAAAGGTGTCCCTTTTGAATGGGATCAAGCATGCCAAAACGCGTTCCTAGAAATTAAGAAATATCTGATAAATCCTTCCGTTTTAGGTGCTCCTGTTAAGGATCGACCATTGATCCTATATACAGCAGCCATGCCGGCATCGTTGGGTGCCTTATTAGCACAAAATAATGACGCAGGAAAAGAAATGTCCGTGTATTATCTTAGTCGCACCCAGGCAGAGTGTAATTATCCGGACATGGAAAAGATATTGCTTAGCATTAGTATTTGCGGCACAACAGTTGCGCCACTACATGTTAGAACATATTGTACACCTCGTATCAAGAGGAGACCCTCTTAGGTACATTCTCAATAAAATGGGGCTTTCAGGAAGATTGGCCAAATGGGCAATGTTTTTGTCGCAATTCGATATTAAATTTGTGCCACAAAAGGCTTACCCGATGATTTCCTAATTGATGATGACTTGCCAGATGAAGAAGTATTCATCACAACGGTCGTTAACTCAACATGGCAAATGTATTTTGACGGTGCCTGTCGACAATCAGGGGCAGGAGCCGGAGTCGTCTTCGTTACACCAAGCGAGGCGATAATCCCATATTCATTTACTTTAACCTCAACGGTCTCAAATAATGCAGCTGAGTACGAAGCTTTGATAATTGGGCTTGAGTTGGCTCTAAACATCGGGTTAGACTCACTCACCATATATGGTGATTCCCAATTGATAATTAACCAATTATTGGGAATCTACATGGTAAAAAAAGAAGAGCTAATGCCATATTTTAGAAGAGCGAAAATGCTCATATCTACGTTTGCAAACATAAGTATCCAACATATTGTTCGAAGCCTAAATGACAAAGCTGATGTTTTAGCAAGTTTAGCTGCCAGCATGTCATTGACCCCTCATCAATCAATGAATGTTCATGTTGAGGAAAGAAGAATTCTACCAATACTTGCTGAAGAGGAGGAAGAAGAAACAACAATATCTTCAGCAATGACAACCGAGGTGTGTGAAATTGAAGTAGGGGTTTGGAGAGCACCATTCCTAGAATATTAACTTCATGGCTACTTGCCTTTGGATGCTAGCGAAAGATCTCGTATCCGAAAGAGATCAATTCATTATACATGTATAAATGACACGCTTTATAGACGCTCTCATGATAGTATATATTGTGTTGCCTTGCTGGAAATGAAATTATAGAAGCCTTAAAAGAGGTGCATGTCGGAATATGTGGCGCACACCAATCTGGTCCTAAATTACATTACCAGCTAAGGCGTTTGGGTTATTATTGGCCCACTATGTTTGAAGACGCCGCTAAATTTTCAAAGAGATGCCATGAATGTCAAGTGCATGGTGACTTTATACACATACCGCATGAACCACTCCATGCGACTAATATATCTTGGCCTTTTGAAATGTGGGGATGGATATAGTAGGGCCAATTCACCCGCCACCATCCAAAGGCCATAAATTTATTTTAGCCGCAACCGATTATTTTTCTAAATGGGCTGAACTTACACCACTAAAGAAAGATAAGGCGGAAAATGTTGAACATTTTATAAGAACACAACTCATATATCGCGTTGGTGTTCTTGCTCGGATCATGTCTGATAATGAAACTCCTTTTAAAAACAAACATGTAGAAAAGTTATGCTCAAAATTTAAGATAGTGCATTCTTATTCTACAGGATATAATCCGGCCGGGAACGGACAAGCGGAGGCTTTTAATAAGACTCTATGTAAATTGCTAAAGAAAGTCGTGTCAAAAAACAAACGCGAGTGGCATGAAAAACTACTCGAAGCCTATGGGCTTATAGAACCACAACACGCACACCGACAGGGATGACACCTTATTCCCTCGTGTTTAGAGGACATCGGTTTTGCCTTTGAAAGTACAAATTACTTCACTTAGGGTCGCTACTAATGAAAAATTATCACAGGAAGAATCAACACAACTACGTCTTGATGAATTAGAAAGACTTGAAGGAAAACGACTTCAAGCCTTGCAAAATCTCAAGGCATATCAAGACATGATGTCTCGAGCTTTCGACAAACGTGTTAAGCGTAGGTCTTTCAAACAAGGAGATTTGGTTCTCGCTGTCATTCGCCCCATGAATATAACTAGGCGGATGAGAGGAAAATTTAAACCAAAATAGGAAGGTCCTTACGTCGTAAAAGAAGTTTATTCTAGCGATGCATACACAATTATTTCGCCAGATGGGAAATATTCGCCGTCGCCGGTAAACGGGAAATTTCTTAAGAGGTACTATGCTTGATCTACTCCATACCCTCACGAGTATAGACTGGGGCACAAAAAGAATTACCCCATACCCTCACGAGTATAAACTGGGGCACACAAAAAATTACTCCATACCCTCACGAGTATAAACTTGGGCACAAAAAAAATTACTCCATACCCTCACAAGTATAAACTAGGGCACAAAAAAAAATACTCCATACCCTCATGAGTATAACCTGGGGCACAAAAAAAATTACTCCATACCCTCACAAGTATAAACTGGGGCACAAAAAAATTACTCCATACTCTCATGAGTATAAACTGGGGCACAAAAAAATTACTCCATACCCTCACGTGTATAAACTGGGGCACAAAAAAATTACTCCATATCCTCACAAGTATGAACTGGGGCATAAATTTTTTTTACTCCATACCCTCACGAGTATAAACTGGGGCACAAAAAAAAATTACTCCATACCCTCACGAGCATAAACTGGGGCACAAAAAAAATTACTCCATACCCTCACGAGTCTAAACTGCGGCATACTAAATATAAATATGTACAAAGAATATATTTATATCGCTCTAATAAATTTAAACTATGGTAAGTAAAATAAAAATCAGTCCAGCTACCTATGATTATATATTACAGCGTCAAATGAAAATAAATAAGTATACAAATGATGCTCCAAAATCTCATGAGCCAAAGCTGTGACATGTACATGCAAATAGAGATAGTATACTGGATATACGTACCATATAGTATGCGTATCTATTTTAACTGCATTAAGCAAATAAAAATCGCATGGGTGCCAATCATCACAAAAGAGGCGTACACGTACAATAAGAGCCTCGAATAGTATAAGTCCAAATCTGAATAAATAAATAACCTTGCATGTGAAAGTTGCATCAAATAGTCTAATGATCTACGGACACTGGAAGAGTTCTTATTAAACAAAAAGGCTAATCCAGATATATTTAAATAACTAAAGAAAAAAAAATCATGACGCAGCAGTAAGATTTTTCATCTGCTCAAGAATAGACTCAACTTCATTGCCCATCGTGGATATCTTCTGCTTCAAGTCCTCAAGTGCGTGATTAGCCTTAGCATTAATTTCAGAAAGGGAGTCACGCAGCTTCTTAGCCTGGGCTTGCTTACTGGACCGTGTTAATTTCAGTTGCTCAACACCCTCCTCAATCTGATGCATTCTAGTATTAACCTCTTCGAGCTGAGCTTTAAGAGTTTCCCCATGCTTCCTCTCCTCGGCATATTGCTCTTCCATGGATGCCAGCCTATCATCTGTACCTTTTAAAAATTCTTCAAGCAACATACATTCCTTATCTGTCACGGTGAAAGCTTCTTCTTTCTCATGAGAATGAGATTTAATCTCTTTGTGGGATTCCTGCATCCACTTGAGATAGAGATGAGCTTTTTCAAAGCCGTGCAAATAGCAGCGACTCGAGCATTATCGTCGTTGGCTGGGAGATATAAAGCAACCGCCTCAAGAATTTTACAATGGTCAGGATCTGCTATTGTTGAGTTGTTCAAGCCTTCAAGAGCAGGTTTCAACGCTGCATCAATAGCCTTCATGAAAACTCCAGAAACAAAGGGCACACTCACAGATGACATAGCAATATGCTGTGATGCTTCTTCGCTATTAACATGAGCGTTCTCGACACCTACAAAAAAAACAGCAAAAGAAAACAAGTGAGTACTCTTGTGGAAGAAAAACATAAGCAAATAAACAATATGATAGATAAAATGTGATAAAAAAATAATATTAATTATAGCGCTACCGTGTATAGGAGAAGATAGATGGCTGGAAATATCAGTCGATGGGAGCATGTCTGAAGCTATACGTGGTGAAGAAATTCGAAAATCTACATCCACAGCTGACATGTGAAAATCATCCAAATTGTGATCTACGTCTCCTCTAAATATATTATCCAGATATGTGCAACTGAGATCACCGTGTACGTACAAAGGGCCATTTACTTTTATAGGATTGGAAGTATTGTCATCGTTGGCAAAATCAAGTTTTCTTTTAGAAGTAGGCCTTGCCTCCTCATCAGAAGAAATAACTTCATTGGTACATGGTTCCTTTGGCTTAGTAATTGAAAGGTTAACACCAACTGGCATATCCGTTGGAGTCAAGGGATTAGAGGAAGAGCCAATGACAACATCTTTATCTTTCCGCTTCTGTAAAGTAATGACATGTATGTATTATATGGAGAAAGAAGTAAATTATGGAAGTAATAAAAAAATGAAGCAAATTTTTTTAACTCACACGTTGAGGGGTCATAGAAGGTTCATCATCTGAAAGGAGGGTAGCTAAAATATGATTCCAATGATCTTCTTGCTTTTTTCTCCTTTGCGTCAATGACAGTGATATATTCCTCTTGTAAGGTCTGCTGGCACTTCTTTTATTATAACAAAATCTGATTCGGAGAGCTCGCGAGGGACCATAAAAGTTTTTTTTTCTTTTTCTTGAACGCCTCTTTCCTATCAGCATAGGATATTCTCCATATAGACTACCAGACTTAAGGTCACCCAAAATAAGAGTAAACGGCTGCGAAAACTTTTTCCACCATCTAGTCCACGCCACATCAATTTTCCCTCATAAGTACTGTTGAGAGGATGATGAATGCCCTCTTGAATTGGGAGAAATAAATGCGACCAGTATGTGTATGCTACGCCAACATCCGTTTTAGTCCATCAAGATTTCAAAGGATTAAACGGTATCCGTTGGTCTAACTTAAGCTGGCGAGCCACACGGTCTGGATGGTATGACTCGGCTACACATGTACTACTGTTCTGATATAAGAACCTCCATGGAAGAATAGCCCGTCGGATGAAAATCATGTAAGCCCTTTGTAGCTGATATACTCCGGATAAGTTACGCGAGGAATAAGGGCACCAAGCGGTTTTTTTGAACCTTCTCAAGGTATTCATGAGCCACCTCAGATGTAAATTCAATTGGAGGCCTACGCATTGTTTGTAGCATGGTTGGTTGCATAGGCAAGATCCTAGGAGAGGGTAGATGGTTTCCCTTCACCTTTGGCCCAAACATATTCCTTAAATAGAGATACATCCACCCTATAATATTATGGGTCGCCCAAGGCTGCTTGCAAAATGTAGGCCCGGCAGGATGCCTACTGATAGCCCGGAGATAAAAATACAGTGAGGATAATGCTGGCGGAGCGAGTGAAATTTTTCGTCCCATCACGATCCAATACGCCATGACAAGAACGCCCAGATGAATGTATTGTCCACCGCTGACAATGACAAAGCTACACAACCATATCGCAATGAACGTCGCAAGATACATGCGACTGTCGCGCATGCTAGTGAAATTTAAGGGTTTTTCAGTTGTGGAAATGGTCACAACAAGCCTGGAAGGATACCAATTTGTCATCACTTTTAGCAGAAAGTTCTTCCCATATTTGCAAAAGATTGGATAAGAAGTTCGGGTACAAAAGCAATTGAGGGTCTAATTTATTGAGTGGAGGAATATATTCTTCGTAAAGATCTCCGGCGATAGGTAGCCCGGCCATAAGAAGCATGTCAAGTAAGGTGATTCGTACGTTCACCACACGAGAATAGGAAAGTGTTTGTTTGGGGACTCCATTTTTCTAACAAAGATTGAAAAAATTAGGGCAGACATCATAGTCACAGAGGGAGACATATATAGCGCCGCAGATATAGTGTGTATGGTCCTCACCCCCTTTCAGATTAAAAGTGTGATGATCAATAACCTCAGCCCCCCATTCAATATAACCATTTGGCCGTCTCACATGCGGGATATTATGATGCTCCCACCCTAACTGTCGTGACACCATTCTAGTCCCTAAAGCACATTCTAAATCAACTCTTGGCTGGGGCGCTGGCAGATGATAACTTAAAGCTTCAAAAGAATTTTCAGAGTGCCACCCGAGTTCTGAAGGATCCAATCTTCCTACTCTTGCAGTTGACTTGCTAAGTTTAGGGTTAACTGAATCATCTGTTTCTGGTTCACACAGACGCCTTTTAGCTAATTTAGATAATTTGAGCTGAAATGGCGAAAGGATAGGTCCACCAAACTCCATCTAAATATATACATTTAAAATCATTAAACCGCAATGAGATAAAAAATATAGAGAGAAGGAAAGTTACAGTTACAGTACCTAGGCCTTGCAAGGAACTACTTGCGTTGAAGGATTCTTACTTCCCTGTAAAACAAAGAAACGGAAGAAATGGTAAGAAACTAAAAAAAAAAGAGGTAGCAGCAGTATTGCGAATGTTTAAGTGACCGGTTGTACGACGGACCGAGTTCAAAGATAAAACTCGCCGGCACGTTAACCATTAGAAAATTCGCATTTGTAACATCACAGTTACTCCATTCACCTGAAATGAGTTTCTTTTAAAAAATTTTGACAAGATCTCCCACACGAATATTGGTACTCAGGCTGTATATATTTAGATGGAGTTTGGTGGACCTATCCTTTCGCCATTTCAGCTCAAATTATCTGAATTAGCTAAGAAGCGTCTGTGTGAACCAGAAACAGATGACTCAGTTAACCCTAAACTTGGCAAGTCAACTGCAAGACTAGGAAGATTGGATCCTTCAGAACTCGGGTGGCACTCTGAAAATTCTTTTGAAGCTTTAAGTTATCATCCGCCAGCGCCCCAGCCAAGAGTTGATTTAGAATGTGCTTTAGGGACTAGAATGGTGTCACGACAGTTAGGGTGGGAGCATCATAATATCCCGCATGTCAGACGGCCAAATGGTTATATTTAATGGGGGGATGAGGTTATTGATCGTCACACTTTTAATCTGAAAGGGGGTGAGGACCATACAGACTATATCTGCGGCACTATATATGTCTTCCTCTGTGACTATGATGTCTGCCCTAATTTATTTCAGTTTTTGTTAGAAAAATGGAGTCCCCAAACAAACACTTTCCTATTCTCGTGTGGTGAACGTACGATCACCTTACTTGACATGCTTCTTATGGCTGGGCTACTTATCGCCGGAGATCTTTACGAAGAATATATTCCTCCACTCAATAAATTAGACCCTCAATTGCTTTTGTATCCGAACTTCTTATTAAAAAAAACTCGCCGGCACGCTAACCACGAGATAATTTTATTTCCTCTCTAATAAAAAACGGAACTATCATACATACATATATATGCTCATGGATGTACGACGGACAAGTCTAAAACTTGCCGGCACGTCAACCACGAGACCATTTTATTCTCTCCCTAATCATACAAAATCAGACATGATAACAGTAACAAAACTACCGTGTAGACGATCCGAGTTAAAAAAAAAGAGAGTATTATATCGACACTTTCTCTTTTATAATACGAAATATGAAATAATTTTAAAAAAAACTATAGTACATATATATATATATGACTCATGGGTGTACGATGGACCAAGTTTAAAACTTACCGGCACGCCAACCATAAGTTCAGCATATATAATTTTAATTATCAATAAATGGATCATGCATGTCCCGCGACTGGTTAAACCTCGCTATATCTAATGAAATAAATATTAGGTTATACATTTGTATCTTCTGGAGAAACAAGATGTATAACAGCCAGATAGAGAGCGATCCGTTCTGCACCAGGCTGTGATTAGCTTATCTATAAACAAAAAGAAAGAGAGGTCAGAAGTGGGATCAAGGTATGAAACACCTTTGATTTTGGATAATACATAAAACCAGCCATACACTTACCGGTGTGTGAAGTAAACACGAGATCACCGTAAATATTGCTAGCAAGAAATATAGATCGGATATGATAACTGCACATACATGAAGACATTATAATTAGTCATCAGGTCTAGCCAAAATTATCAAGCGATGCATGATATGATCAATACCGTATCTTAACTCTAATGAAAAATCACATCAGTTCTCATGGTTGTACGACGGACCAAGATCATGTAGACGCTTGCCGGCATGCCAATCATGAAACCATACGCAGCAAACAAAAAAATATATGTAAATAGTCTGGCGCGATCGCCAAATCGTGCTAACTATTGATGCCCTCTGACGACTAAAAAGAGAAAGAAACGAAATTAGACAATTACTACACTAAGATCGGAAGCCAAAACAAAGTATAGCAACATACTCGTAAAAGAATTCAAAGAGTTGAGCGTTCGCCGTCGGAACAGATCCGCAGTGCCGCAAAAGCTTGCTACCGTGTAATCTTAGTAAGAAAAGAATCAAGACAGATTAGCAAGAAATAAAGAAACTACGTGATTAGTTTGCACTCATAATTATAAGAGTACTACATACACAACGACAACAAAGCTGTTGGGTTAGAGATCCGATCCGACTCAACATCACGAACGCTGCGCTTGAAAGCAAGAAGGATAAAGGAGATACGTATATATAGGCCTGGTTGCTAAACCAACGGCCCCAAAACAAATCGGATCCTTATCTGGTTGTTGGCAAACACGGTTCCTTAGTTGGTTGTTGGCAAACACGGTACCTTATCCTTTGGGTTTCAACAAAAAAAAAATCATATAGCAGGAGAATGGTCGTGTGTATAAAAAGCTAAGGGGACTCAAATTAGAAAACAAAATGTATATATTTTCGAGATTTAGATCCGAAATATAATAATACTCGCATCCAAATCTCGAGGGGCATTTGTTGACACTGATTTTGCCCGAAAAAAAATGTAGTGCAATTCAAACAAATAAATTACTTTAAATGATGAAGTACACCATTGAGAAATGACCATGATGAATTGTCCCCACTATGTATAAAATAGCAGACCCAAGAAGTAAATTAATAAATAGGCCGATATTTGTAAGATTGGCAAAATGAATAGAAATCTTCATGAATAATTTGTCCTAATTAAATTGACACACTTGAATAAAAACATATATTCAAATACACATAACGTTCGTCCATGCACGCCGTTAACTACGGCGGATGTCGAATATCTACATAAAATCATAATATTTCTGAAATATCAACGTATGGTAAACGAAGTCCTTGTTTCATCGTTGGTGAGAAATATTGATGTGACCCATAAAAAATATATTGCACTAACAAAATATACACGTGACGTATAGAAATAAATAAATGAAGCTTTTAATGAGGTATCAACGCATATGTATTCAATATGAAAATATTTTGTTGACGTATTCATATCATATCGTAGATGACATCAAACTTTAAATTGGGTAGAAAACAATTAAACATGCACACCTCACATAAACTTTAATGCATCGTTAAAAGCTAATCAATTTTAGCCCATTAAAAACGCGGCCACGTTGCATGACTGTAGGCAGCTGCGTATGCATGCAAGCGGTGGTGTCAAGGCCCACAAATTGATTTAGGGCCGCGTTGCATGGCTGTAGGAAGCTGCGTATGCATGCAAGCGGTGGTGCCAAGGCCCACAAATTGATTAATAAAAAAAAAAGACAGACAAAACCCATCGGGCTAATGAGAAGCATGTGGCCGGTTCAAACGTCAGTCAACTAGTGATTAAGGAATAATAATAAACAAATTAAAGAAAAGAAGGTCCGCTCCCACGATCCCACAAACTCTCCCACGATGTGGCGACGTGGGCGGTGGGCGTGTGCGCCACGGTGTTCTGTGACCCTGTTCATCCCTATAAATACTGCCTCACCTTGATGTACAGGGAGGTGGTGCTCGATTGCTGGTGGTTCGACTGGTGGTGCTCGCCTGCTAGTTATCCACTGCTTTTGTCTTCCGCTGCCTTCAGCCTTCGTCCGGGCGCTGCCGCTGCTACTTGGTTGATCATTCCATCCCTGCTGCATAGAAACACTGCTGTATACAGATTTTGCCACAAAAATCCCACGCACATACATCGGTGGAAAGAAGATTTGGAGGAGTTCAGCAAGAAGGTGAGATAGATGGGTCTCTCCTAATCCCTCGGCTTCTCCTACAGGTAAACTTGTCTATGTTTTTCCAATCTCTATTCTTGATTTGGTCATGTGGACACAGATCAAGAATTCATCCCTGTGTTGACTAATTTTTGCTCTTGGTTTGGTCATGTTGACATGAGCCAAGTGACATCTCCTCATATAATAATTCTTGATTTGGTCATGTTGACACAGATCATGAAATTATCTCCATGCTGCCCAATTTCTGTTCTTGGCTTGGTCATATTGATATGAGCCAAGTAATTTTTCTCTATATCATGGTTGCTGATTTGGTCACATTGACACACACTGGTGGAAAAAAGGCCTTTGGTCGCGGTTCGCAACTGCCATTAGTCGTGGTTGCGCAACCGCGACCAACTAAGCGCGACTAAAGCCCCCCACCTTTAGTCGCGGTTTCTGAAGAACCGCGACTAAAGGCCCGTCCACGTGGGCGCCAGGCGGCCGTCGGGGCGGAGGACCTTTAGTCGCGGTTCTTCTGGCCAACCGCGACTAAAGGCCCCCGCGCCCCCCCCCCCCTAAACCTGTTTTCTGCTTAATTTGTATTGTTTTATTTCTTTTGTGCTTTATTTTAATTTTGAAGGAATTTCATATATTCTACGGTACTACATACATGCATATGAATGTACAATTTCAAACAAATTTGAAATTAGAACCAAAAAGAATTCAAGAGGAATATACAATATATATTCAATATCATCGGACCATATACAATTTTGAACAAGTTTCCATACATAATTTAATGCATATAAAGTTCTACGTCCTCGTAATGGTGTTCTCCTTTAGGATGGAGGACTTCCCTGCTGAACCATCCAGCTAGTTCCTCTTGAAGTGGTCGGAAGCGAGCTTCTGGACTAAGCATCATCCGGAGGTTATTCCTCTTAGCATTGGTATCACTCGGAACCCGCTCAGAGGTGTATCTCCGGATCATCTCACAGACATAGTATCCACATAGATTGGTCCCCGCTGGCTGAATATCCCCAGCATTCTTCGGCTTTGACCTTTTGAATTCTAGCTCTTTTTTGAATTCACCGACCTTTGTATCTACGAACCGTCTCCAAACCCTACGAGGCAAAGAAAATTAAATGAACAAGAGAGTTATTAGTTACTTGATATTAGGAAATGAACGAAATAGGCCGATCGATATAGAGCGCAAATGAATGAAAATAATTACTTCTGCAGCATTCTTCTCATGCCGCCCCAAAGCTTTGGATCCATATTCAGAGAGTCGTGGACGAGACATTCTGAGGTGTTAACTTTAATTACTAGCAGAATCCAGTGGAACCTGCGGACACGATACATGCACAGTACGTCATGCATAACTCATCGATTAGCCGGCCACATACCATGCATGGAGTAAACAAAAGAGAATGTGCTCAAGACAGAAACACTCACCCAAAATGGTAAGGAAATAGAATATCACTTTTGAGTTCCTGCTTTGTAAGAAACTGCCACAGGTCTGCCTCCATGTCGGCGGGGTGATGCTCCAACACATGTCCATTAACGATGTGTGGGTCAATGAACCCAACATCATGGATGTTCCTTACTCTGCATTCCTTAATCTTCATTCTGCATGTATAATAGCGGACACAACAATATAGTTAGGACATATATATAGTGCAGGCAATATGAACGAGATGGGGTAGAAATAAATCACTTACAGAACGTAGCAACTGATGATAGATTTGTCGAGATCGCGCAGATTGAAAAGCTGGAACAATTCACTCAGTTCAATTTGTACATAGTAATGTTTGAAGTGATGCTCATGTCTAACTTCCGCATAAATATAATCTTTGGCGCTTTTATTTTTTATGTAACCCTTGTACCATTTCAGCAGACCTTTCATTTGTGGAGGTAGATCCTTTTCCTGCACAGGCTCGACGAGAGGCCCATTCTTGACATATGTAATTACTACCTCCTTCACTGGCGCCTCATCAAGGCCTAACAGTTCACGAAGAGTAATACCTAAGTTGGCCGCTTGTTCTCTGGCACTCGTTGCAGTCAATCCCTGTGCTGCCGCAGCTTGTATGATCTCGGGGGCATCCGGACCGGCGGCTTCCACTATAAGCGGGGCAATCGATTGTTTACTTTGTTCCCCGAGCTGGGCAACTTGTTTCCCGCTTTTTTTACTTTCGGCCTTCTCCCGCTCTTTGTTCTCCTTGAACATGAGTGCCTGCCTGCGAAGTTCACGTGCATAGTCGTCAGGCAGATTCTTCGCGGCTTGGGACGGTGTGCTCAAAAATGACTTAGCCCACTTCTTTTGCTCATCAGAAAATACTGGCTTGGGCTCGGGCTCTCTTTTCTTCTTGCAGTCCGCCTTCCATTTCTCCAAATCAGCAGCCGCGGCCGTGTCGACTTCCTCGGCACTACGTTCCCAAGGCCTTGTGGGGAGAGGCTTCAGTGATGGCTCCGGTACCTTTGTGGTCTTAGGTACATAAGGGTCCGGGTTAATAATCCAGGACTGCTTCTGCTTCTGCTTCTTTGCCGGAGGTGGATTGGGGGGCGGCGTCTGATCACCCGCCGGACGAGGACTGGGGGGCGGCGTCTGATCACCCGCCGGACGTTGTGGACTGGGGGGCGTCGGCTGACGTGACGGAGGTGTAGGTGAACCGCCACCACCACCACCACCACCACCACCGCCACCGCCACCACCACCACCGTTCCAAGACGTTCTTTTTCTTCCAAGACGTTCTTCCAAGACGTTCTTTTTCTTCCAAGACGTTCTTCCAAGACGTTCTTCCAAGACGTTCTTCCAAGACGTTCTTTTTCTTCCAAGACGTTCTTCCAAGACGTTCTTTTTCTTCCAAGACGTTCTTCCAAGACGTTCTTTTTCTTCCAAGACGTTCTTCCAAGACGTTCTTTTTCTTTCAAGACGTTCTTCCAAGACGTTCTTTTTCTTCCAAGACGTTCTTCCAAGACGTTCTTTTTCTTCCAAGACGTTCTTCCAAGACGTTCTTTTTCTTCCAAGACGTTCTTCCAAGACGTTCTTCCAAAACGTTCTTCCAAGACGTTCTTTTTCTTCCAAGACGTTCTTCCAAGACGTTCTTCCAAGACGTTCGTTCTTCCAAAACGTTCTTCCAAGACGTTCTTTTTCCAAGATCGACGTTCGTTCTTCCAAGACGTTCTTCCAAGGAAGCGAGGAAGGCGGGCGCGCGGCGCGGGAAATATGAAAGGAACCAACCGCGACGGCGAGGGCGGCGACGGCGGCGACGACGGCGAGGGCGACGACGACGGCGAGGGCGACGGCGGGCGGCGTCGACGAGGGCGAGGGCGACGGCGGCGGCAGGCCTTCGGCGCGCGCGCGACGGTTGGAATCGGAGAAGACGAGAGAGATGGAGAAGACGGCGGCAGGGGAGGCGACCCGCACTGTATTTATAGCCCCCCCCCCTTTAGTCGCGGTTGGGGACGAGACCCGCGACTAAAGGTACCCTTTAGTCGCGGGTCGCCTCCCCAACCGCGACTAAAGGGTTTTTGGCGGGTTTTTTGCCTTCCGCGCGCCCCCCCCCCCCTTTAGTCGCGGTTGGGGAGGCGACCCGCGACTAAAGGGTAACCTTTAGTCGCGGTTGTCCAGACCAACCGCGACTAAAGGCCCCCCCCAAATCTTCTTTTATTTTCAGAACCTTTTATCTTTTTCTTTTCAGAAAAATCATCATTGCTTTTATAGAAACTTCAAACATTTTATTTTCTGTTTTCTAAGCATATTTTCGTAGGAAAAATAGCCTCTCTCCCCCCCGGCCTGGGCCGGCCTTCGGCCTCGACCCATCTTGCTCACGCCTGCCTGGTGCGGTGGCTGTGATGCCCCGCTGAGAGGCCTCTCGCCCGAGCCGTGAGCGCGCCGCCCCTTTCTTCTCCTATCCGCCCGCTGAGAGGTCGTTTTTGCGTTCCCCGCGCGCAACGACCTTTAGTCGCGGTTGGTCTGGCCTTTAGTCCCGGTTGCACCAACCAGCCGGGACTAAAGGTTAGATGACCAGCTCTGGATTCCTCTTCTTCCCGCCATTTCTTCCCTGTCTTCCCGCCTCTTTCTTCCCGCCACTTTCTTCCCGCCTCCTGTCTTCCCGCCTCCTGTCTTCCCGCTCCCATTTTTCCCGCCATTTCTCACTACATATATGTAGCCCGGCTTGGCCAGCATTATCACATCTCTACAATCTCTCATCACTCTCTCATGGCTTCCACCGCACCCACTCTAACCTACCAGCAGGTGGAGGAGCTTTGCGCCTCGAACTACCCTTGTCCACCGGGCTACCGCGTCCCCACCGGCTGGAGCCTAAGCGCCGGCGGCGTGCCGGTCCCTCCCGTCCCTCAGGGTACTGCGCGCCGGGCGGCCATCACGAACCACTACTACCTCGACCTCACGCCGGAGCAGCGGATGAATCCCCGCTGGCATCCCGATAACCAGCATACTTGGGACGCCTTCTTCATCAATCGGCGTGAGAGGGCGCTCGCCAGGTATGAGGAGGACGGTCTGCCTCCTGGGAACTTCCACGAGGCCGGCCGTCGGCTATGGTGGTACGGCCGGACTCTGCAGAGCGTCATGGACTACATCACGGCCGGCGATATCCCCCGCCTGCGCTACCCTCAGTTCGAGCCACGAGCGCCGCCCGACGACAGCGACGACAGCAGCGACGACGACGGCGGCAACTTAGAAGGCGACGACTACCAGTACAACGACGACAGCGGCTATGAAGACTACGAGTATGCATATTATATGCCTAGGCAGGAGTATGACTAAATCACTCCAAATTTCATGTATCATCAGTGGTATCTCGAATCATTCGAAAATGGACACCAAACACATCACGGGTAATATAATTCACATGATCCATTCAACAAAGTTTGGTACAATAAATTATTACACATCATTTCTTCCCTTGTGTCCCTGCTTGCTTACGATTGTGCCGTATCCATGGAGCATCCTCATCATTTAACTTAATGCTTGGGTCGGTGTTCACTTTGAAGGGCGGAATTTCAGCAAACATATTATAATCTTCTGACATGTCTGTCTTGTCCTCCACTCCCACGATGTTTCTTTTCCCTGAAAGAACAATGTGGCGCTTTGGATCATCGCATGATGTACTGATCGTTTTCTTATCTTTCCGTTTCCTCGGTTTGCTACTCATGTCCTTCACATAGAAAACCTGAGCGACATCTTTCGCTAGGACGAATGGTTCGTCAAGGTAACCAAGATTGTTGAAATCCACCATTGTCATTCCGTATTGCTGGTCCACCTTTACCCCACCTCCTGTTAGCTTGAACCATTTGCACCGGAACAAAGGGACCTTAAAGGAGGGTCCATAGTCAAGTTCCCATATCTCCTCTATGTAACCATAATATGTGACCTCTTGCCCATTCTCGGTTGCTGCATCAAAGCGGACACCACTGTTTTGGTTGGTGCTCTTTTTATCTTGGGCGATCGTGTAAAATGTATTCCCATTTATCTCGTACCCTTGGAAAGTCGTTATAGTCGAAGATGGTGTCTTGGCCAACATGTACAGCTGATCTACAACATCATTGTCATTCATTAAATGTTTTCTCAACCAACTGCCGAAAGTCTCCATGTGGGCCTTCCTAATCCAGGATTCAGGCTTCCCCGGGTTGTCAGAGCGTAAAATATTCTTGTGTTTCTCAAAGTACGGAGCCACCAAGCTGGAATTGGTCAGTACAGTGTGGTGTGCTTCAGTCAGAGAATGGCCGTCCATACATATCGTTGATTTCCTTCCGATCGTGCCTTTTCCACTTAGTCTCCCCTCGTGCCGCGATCGAGGAAGACCAATCGGCTTAAGGTCAGGAACAAAGTCAACACAAAACTCAATTACCTCCTCATTTCCATAGCCCTTGGCGATGCTTCCTTCTGGCCTAGCACGGTTACGAACATATTTCTTTAATACTCCCATGAACCTCTCGAAGGGGAACATATTGTGTAGAAATACAGGACCGAGAACGAAAATCTCTTCGACTAGGTGAACCAGGAGGTGCGTCATAATATTGAAGAAGGATGGCGGGAACACCAACTCGAAACTGACAAGACATTGGATCACATCGTTCTGTAACCGTGGTAGAACTTCTGGATTGATTACCTTCTGAGAGATTGCATTGAGGAATGCACATAGCTTCACAATGGCTACTCGAACATTTTCCGGCAGGAGCCCCCTCAAAGCAATCGGAAGCAATTGCGTCATAATCACGTGGCAGTCGTGAGACTTCAGGTTTTGGAACTTTTTCTCCGCCATGTTTATTATTCCCTTTATATTGGACGAGAATCCAGACGGGACCTTCATACTGCTCAGGCATTCAAAAAAGATGACCTTCTCTTCTTTGGTCAGAGCGTAGCTGGCACGACCTTGAAACCATTCCGGATGCCGGTCATCAGGGTCTTTCAAACGTTGCTGGTCCTGCCGTGCTTCCTTTGTATCATTTGTCTTCCCATACACGCCCAAGAAGCTTAGGAGGTTCACGCAAATATTCTTCGTAACGTGCATCACGTCGATTGCAGAGCGGACATCTAGGACTTTCCAATATTCTAGCTCCCAGAATATAGATTTCTTCTTCCACATGGCTGCGTGCCCGTCAGCTCCCTTCGGAACTGATTGTCCGCCAGGACCCTTTCCAAAGATGACTTTCAAATCCTTGACCATATCAAATACCTCAGCACCAGTGCGTTCTGCAGGCTTCGGCCGGTGATCTGCCTTGCCGTTGTAATGCTTGCCTTTCTTTCTTACTGGATGAATTTTCGAAAGAAATCGACGATGCCCAAGGTACACGTTCTTCTTACAATTTGGCAAATGTACACTTTCAGTCTCATGTAAGCAGTGCGTGCATGCATTGTATCCCTTATTTGACAGTCCCGAAAGGTTACTAAGAGCAGGCCAATCGTTGATGGTTACGAAAAGCAACGCTCGTAGGTCAAATTCCTCTTGTTTGTGCTCATCCCACACACGGACACCACCCCACAGCTGTAAAAGTTCATCAACTAATGGCCTTAGGTACACATCGATGTCGTTGCCGGGTTGCTTCGGACCTTGGATGAGCACTGGCATCATAATGAACTTCCGCTTCATGCACAACCAAGGAGGAAGGTTGTAGATGCATAGAGTCACGGGCCAGGTGCTATGGCTGGAGCTCTGCTCGCCAAAAGGATTCATGCCATCCGTACTTAGAGCAAATCTTATGTTCCTTGCGTCAGCTGCAAAATCTTTGAACCATCTGTCGATCTTTCTCCATTGCGTTCCATCTGCGGTGTGTCTCAACTCCCCGTCCGACTTACGGTCCTCTTTGTGCCATCGCAACAACTTGGCATGCTCTTTGTTCCTGAACAGACGTTTCAACCGTGGTATTATAGGAGCATACCACATCACCTTGGCGGGAACCCTCTTCCTGGGTTTCTGGCCCTCAACATCGTCACCAGGGTCATCGCCTCTGATCTTATAACGCAATGCAGTGCATACCGGGCATTCATTCAAATTCTCGTATTCACCGCGGTAGAGGATGCAGTCGTTGATGCATGCATGTATCTTCAGAACCTCTAAACCTAGAGGGCAGACAACCTTCTTTGCTTCGTACGTACTGGTGGGCAACTCGTTATCCTTTGGAAACATATTCTTCAACATTTTCAGCAAGTTTTCAAATGCCGAGTCAGCTACACCTGCCTCTGCCTTCCATTTCAGCAAATCCAGTGTGCAGCCCAGCTTTTTCAGACCATCATCGCATCCGGGGTACAGCGCC
The DNA here is from genome assembly GCF_904849725.1 of Hordeum vulgare subsp. vulgare. Classification (NCBI taxonomy): domain Eukaryota; kingdom Viridiplantae; phylum Streptophyta; class Magnoliopsida; order Poales; family Poaceae; genus Hordeum; species Hordeum vulgare. The sequence continues at coordinate 107,083,061 of NC_058519.1, read as the reverse complement.
TTTCTGTGATCCTCTAACATGCGATCCAAATTCTCCCTCTCCTTTTCAGTTTCGCAGCGTCTCCGTGCATCAGCAATGGTCCGACCAAGATCATCAACGGGATCATCACGTGCCTCTTCTTCACCTTCCCCTTCACCTTCAGCATCCTCCATGAAAGTATCACCGAAATGAGCAAGATAGCTTTCATCGATGAAATCATCCCCTTCTTCATCTTCTTCCATTATAACCCCTCTTTCTCCATGCTTGGTCCAACAATTATAGCTTGGCATGAAACCGTGCCGAAGCAGATGCATGTGAACATCTCTTGAGGAAGAGTAACCCTTCTGATTCTTACAGTTAACACATGGACAGATAACAAAACCCCCCCGCTTGTTCGCATTAGCCACTACGAGGAAATCTTTCAAACCCGTAGTGAACTCGCCGGAGAGTTGGTTAACGTACATCCATTGCCGATTCATCTGCATTATTATAATATAAAATATATAATTAACCATCATGCATTTGTTAAACTAACTAGCTACAAACAATATAAATTAAACAATGAACTACACACATGCATATTTTATCAATGACACATCAAAGGTTCATCAAGTTGCTAACCGTGATCGAGGAGTGTGGCTCCAACACTTCATGTCATGTTTGTTTCATGCTCTTGGGGCATTTCATCAAACACCTTATGTGCATAAGAGGAACCAAAAGCAAACCTAAACCCTAAGTGTGAAGAGAATGGCTCTAAATGGCTAAGTGTTGGCTGCTGGATGGGTATATATAGGGGAGGGGCTTTAGTTGCGGTTGGCCTGGCAAACCGTGACTAAAGGTGCCCGAAGGCCTTTAGTCGCGGTTGTCCTGGCCAACCGCGACTAAAGCCCCTCACGTGCACCAGCTGACCACCGAGCGCCCTGGGCCCAGGCCTTTGGTCGCGGTTCACCTCCAGAACCGCGACTAAAGGTCCCATTAGTCGCGGTTCCTACAGCTTCGCGACTTATGGGGCTGGACGGAAGCCTGTTTTTCCACCAGTGACAGATCAAGAACTTTTTCTCCAAGTAGCATGATCTTTGCTCTTGGCTTGGTCATATTGACACATGCCAAGTAGTCTCCACCGTCCACAAAATTTATATTTTATGCTTGCCATGGTCATATTGACACATGTCAAGTAGTATTTTCATCATATCTGAGAGCTTAGTCTTGGCATGGTCATATTGACACATGTCAAGTAGTATTTTCACCATGTTTTAGATCTTATATTTAATATTTTATTCTTGCCATGGTCATATTGACACATATCAAGAAGTATAATTAAATTGCATGAAAATTACCTCTCATTTGGTCATGTTGACACAAATCAAGGTCTTTTATCCCTTAGATAACATGAAGCCTTTGCTTTCAACAAAATGACGGCAAAGGTATGGCATGGGGAAAAATCAACAACAAAATGATAAGTAAACTATAGTCTATGTAGGCTCCATACGTAAGCTACTGTAGTTTCATATAAAAACACAAATCAACAAGTGATTGTTAAACACACTACTCATAGTTGCATATTTCATGTGGTTACATGGGTGCATGTTGTACCAAGAAAATAAGCCACAGAATGTCTATATAACACAAAAACGAAAGGCCACTAAACCATAGATATCATTAGTCGAATGCCCCTAAATTATAAATTGAACTAGATGGATGTATTATCTAAAAAATGCATTAGCCCCAAGTAGTGCTAGCATGCGTTAATAGCAACTAGATGTTGGCGAGTCCGGTAGGTATACGCATGCAAAGTAAAATGAACATATTGTACCTAAATAATTCTAGGCTTGTTGACGGACATCTACCCGACTAAAACAAATTGTATGGTCTCTTCATATGGACGCTCATACACATGATAAAGACCAAAAATGACCAGAGTCATAATCTAAGCCTGATTGCATTTAAAATATCGTAGTGCATTTGCATGCGCCACCAAAATAAATTAAATATTTTTATCTGCCTCATATATGTTATGTTCAAAAAAGCCCATCTAGCTCATCTTCACATAAGATGAAAGTTAGACCATGCATCCCCCATATGACTTGCATATATTTAGAAAACGTAGATATGATCATCTACTCACAAAAGAAAAGTACTATATGTTACTACTAAAGTGTCTTGCATGCATATAGCATACGTGCATGATTTCATGCCCCATATTATGAAGTTTGAAAGCTCATCTAGCACATTGATTAACCATTAAGATAATTTTCTCATATAAACTAAAGGGAAGTAAATCAAAGTATATGTGTTGGTTAATCAGCTAGAGAAAATAGATGAAGTCATTCAAGCATGCATACACGTACTGCCAATATCAGTACAAGCCAAAACAAAAAATGTAAAAATGAAAGGCATTACATATAATAACATCAACAAAGTTCAAGGCTCCCCCGAGCATGCCGGCATCGACGACAGCGAGGAGGATGATTTTTCTTTAATCATTTGTAATAGTTATATGTTGCGATCCTATGTAGTAGATATGTTGGAATTCTTAATCAGGGGTTTTCTCTCCGGAGATGTAATTAACAGTTCTTTTATATATATGTAAGAGTTCTGGAAATAAAGTACCCACAATACTTGATATTGTCTCATTTAAATTCGCGCACTTTAAATACTATATTCTATCTACCTCTATGACGTGGCCGCGTAGTTATTATTATTTTCTATCGCCCCATTTTCCCGTCATCACTAGCTATAAGAGCTTTGTGTTGAACTATAACATGCAAGGGATGAACAAGTCACCCGGCGAGTTATTCGCGATGCTGAAAGTCGCAGAGTCAGAACTCCGAAAAGAGCATCAAGTGTTGATGGTCAATATTCTTTGGACGAGGTGATCCGAGTCAGCCCCTCTTCATATGCAGAGGACTCTTTCTCCTTTCAATCTCCTGCTCCGACGCAAAAAGGGACCCGTAAGAAGGCCACGCCTGTCGTCGACTCCTCTGTTCGACGATGCACTCGAGGCTCCATCAAGCGGGGTGGTTTCAAGCCGGTCTTGCAGGAGCTGCCGGTGCATGTCCCTAAGAAGAGGAAGCCCAAGGCTAAGCCAATGCCTTCTCCAGCGCAGGAGTCTGCTGATCCACAAGAGAAAATTCCTCCCGCCACTCCTATCCCGGTGATTCAGGATGTCGGGCACACGCTTGGCATCGCCCCTGAGAAGCTGACTGTGGATCGTCTTATGGAAGATCCAGCTGATTCCAAGCCATCATCTGCAGATGTTTAGTCTTCTTATGTTAATTTGTTGCTGTACTGGCTCCATGTACCGTCAGACTACTGTTTGCTCTGTCTTTTGGTTAACTGAACCTCGGTTTCAAGGGCTATTACATACCCCTGCTTTTGCTTTATATATATCGTCCAATGGATAGTCGTTCTACGAGAAGTTGGCGTGTGCTGTGTTGGAATGTGCGTGGCCTAAATTCGGACCATAGACAACGTGCGGTTCGTAACAAGATTGATGAGAGCCTGGATGCTGTTGTATGCTTGCAAGAAACCAAAATGCAGTCCATTGATTTCCGGACAGTCAAGTGTTTCTGTCCTAAACGTTTTGATCAATTTGCTTACTCCCCCTCCAGGGGAGCATCTGGGGGGCTTATCACACTCTGGAACTCATCCATTCTTACTGGTCTGTTAGTGGAATGCACACCTTTTTGATTTATCATCTCATTCACCTCAAATCATACTCGAGAATCCTGGACTTTGGTGAATGTCTATGGTCCTTGTCAGGGTGAAGCTAGAGATCTCTTTGTTAGCTGGCTATATAATCTACACATACCTGTTGAGGCTAATGGGTTGTTTCTTGGAGACTTTAATTTCATTAGATCACCTCACAACAGAAACCTCCCTGGGGCTGATGTAAATGATATGTTCATCTTAAATGAAATTATTGGTCATCTGGGCTTAGTGGAACTACCCATTAAGGGCAGATCTTTCACTTGGTCCAATATGCAAGATTCCCCTCTTCTTGAGCAACTTGACTGGTTCTTCACATCTGCCAACTGGATCTCTTCATATCCTCTTACACAAGTGCTCCCCCTTGCAAAGACAGCTTTTGATCATGTTCCATGTGTGGTCACCGTCAACACTTCCATCCCTAAGTGTAACCTCTTTCGTTTTGAAAACTACTGGGTTGAAATGGAGGGCTTCATGGACTGTGTCCAATAGCCCTGGGTCATTCCTTCTAAGAAGGCCCATATTACTGTTGTCATTATGGATAAGATGAAACATCTCAGGCAGGCTCTGAAGAGATGGCAGACAAACTTATCCTAGTTGAAAATTTTCATCTCTAGATGCAATTAAGCTGTGTTATGTTTGGATGAACTTGAGGAACTAAGGCCCCTTTTCAGACCTGAAGCTAACTTCAGGAGCATTATTAAGTTGCACCTGGAGCACCTATTGCATCTTCAGTTCTTGTACTGGAAAAAGAGAGCCACTATCAGATTTGTCAAAGTTGGTGAGGAAAACACCAAATTCTTTCATGCTATGGCAACTAAGAGATATAGGAGGAACTCCATAGCCTCTCTCAAGTTAAATGATGGATCCATCATATCTGACCATGATCAAATTGATGCATGCTTTTGGGCATCCTTTAAGGATAGAATGGGAACTTCCCTTGGAATTAACATGGCCTTTGATTTACGATCTCTGATTCAGTAGGTGGATGGTCTTGATGTTCTCACACAACCTTTTTCTAAGTCTGAAATGGACAAGACTGTTCAGGAAATGCCCATTGACAAAGCTCCTGGACCTGATGGTTTCAATGGCCTTTTCTTTAAGAAATGCTGGTCGATTATTTGTCCTGAGATTTATGAACTTGTTGCTGCCTTTCATGCTGGTACTGCTAAACTGGAGAACATGAATTCATCTTATATTACTTTGATTCCCAAAAAGAGATCACCTGATCAAGTGGGAGACTACAGACCAATCTCCCTCACTGGGATGGGCCTCAAGTTTCTTTCTAAAATGATAGCCAACAGGTTGCAATTGCAGATCATGAAGTGTATTCACAAGAATCAGTATGGCTTTATCAAGTCTAGAACCATTCAAGATTGTGTTGGCTAGACTCTGGAATACCTGCATCAATGTCATCAATCCAAGAAACCTATAGTTATTCTCAAGCTGGATTTTGAAAAGGCATTTGATTCTGTGGAACATGAGTTCATCTTTCAGATTCTCAAACACAAAGGATTCAGTGATAAATGGATACTTTGGGTACAACAGCTCCTAACTTCTGGCTCTTCTTCTGTCCTGGTCAATGGTGTGCCTGGAAAGAAATTTATGTGCAAGAAAGGGGTCAGGCAGGGAGATCCCATGTCCCCACTGCTTTTTGCAATTGCTGCTGATTTTTTACAGACCTTGGTTAACAAGTTGCTGATGGAGGGACTGATTCAGCTGCCCATCCCTTGTCATGATAAGGATTTCCCTATAGTCCAATATGCTGATGATACCCTTATCATCCTCCCTGCTGATGAAACTCAACTGTTACAGTTCAAGAAAATGCTCTTGCTCTTCTCCCAATCCACTGGACTACAAGTGAATTATCACAAATCTGCCCTTCTACCTGTCAACATTTCTCCACAACATCTCCAAGACCTAGCAGACTCCATTGGCTGCAAAGTAGGATCTTTGCCCTTCACATACCTTGGCCTTCTAGTTGGGACAACTAAACCAAGAATCATCGATCTCATGCCACTGGTAGACAACATGGAAAGAAGACTCAGTGCTAGTTCATCTTTCCTGGCCCAGGGGGAAGGTTACAATATTTAAACTCAGCACTGTCATCTGTTCCTATTTTCTTCCTATGCAGTTTGGATATCCCACCAGGCATACTGAAGCAGCTTGAAAGAATTCAGAGGCAATGCCTCTGGATGAAAAATGGGCAAGATCATGGAACCTCTCTTGCTGCCTGGAATCTGGTGTGCAGACCCAAAAATAAAGGGGGTTTAGGCATTATGAATCTGGCAATCCAGAATGAAGCCCTGCTGCTCAAGAATGTTGATAAATTCTTGAATCAAGCTGATATCCCATGGGTTCACTTAATATGGAACACTTACTACCATAACACAGTCCCTCAGGGAACTGCTCTTTGTGGCTCATTTTGGTGGAAGGATATCTGCAAAAGGCTTGACAAGTTCAGATCAGTTACATATGTTCAGCCTAACAAGGGTGACACTTTCTTGTTTTGGTCTGACTCCTGGTTGGTTGGAAACTCTACTAGGCCTCTGGCTGCTAGATTTCAAAGGTAATTCTCCTTTGTTGCTAATCCTTTCTGCACAGCTGGGGAAGTTTTTAAAGCTTTTCATGATGAAGGTATGCTCTCCATGTTCCACTTGCCCCTCTCTGATCAAGCTTACCAGGAGCTACTTTCGGTCAACTCCCTGCTTCAAGACCTGGAAATCGATCCCCAGGCCTCTGATAGATGGGTATGGGGTAAGGATGCTAAGGCCTACACAACCAAGAGATACTATACTCAAATTCACATCACTATTACCCCAAACCCCTTGCTAAACTGGATCTGGAGGAGCTGTTGTACAATGAAGATCAAGATGTTTGCCTGGATGCTCATCATGGATAGGCTTAACACCCAAGGCATGCTTGAACGGCGTCACTAGAATGTTTCAGACTCTAATCTCTATGTTCTATGCCATGCTGGAGTTAAAGAAGACAGAGATCACTTATTTTTCAACTGTCTTTTCAGCAGCAGGGTTTGGACCTACCTGTAGATCACATGGCAGGGTCAATCCATGTGGAGCTCTGCTTTAGCTTCTCAGAGAGACTTCCACAACCCCTTTGAGGTGGTCTTCACTGCATGTTGGAACATCTGGACTGTCAGAAATGCCAAGGTGTTTCACCAGGAGCAGCCAAGGTTCAGAAAATGGAGATCTGGCTTCATCCACGACATTTACCTGTTAGCTCATAGGATTAAGGCTAGTTTCAGGGATGATCTCCTTAAATGGATTTCCTTTTTGCCTCCTTGAGGTTTGTATCCATAGCTACCCATCCCCTTTGTACATTCTAACCTCTTCTTGTACATATTACTCTTGCATATGGGAATAAAATAAAAAATGTTGTGGGGGGTTTTTCCTACAGTAGCCGGTCAAAAAAAAGACCACTAGTTTCAAGAGAAACGGCAAAGGCAAGAAGGGTAACTCCAAGAAGAGCGGTAAGCCTGTTGCCAATCCGACAAAGAAACCCAAGGCTGGGCCTAAGCTTGAAACAGAGTGTTATTATTGCAAGGGACTGGGTCACTCGAAGCGTAACTGCCCCAAGTATTTGGCTGAGAAGAAGGCGACCAAGGAAAAATCAGGTATATTCGATATGCATGTTACTGATGTGTACTTCACCAACTCTCGTAGTAGTGCCTGGGTATTCGATACCGGTTCTGTTGCTCATATTTGCAACTCGAAGCAGGAACTGCGGAATAAACGAAGGTTGGCGAAGGATGAAGTGACGTTGCGCGTGAGAAATGGTTCCAAGGTTGATGCAATCGCCGTCGGCACAATTTCACTTCAGTTACCATCAGGATTAGTTATGAACTTAAATAATTGTTATTTAGTGCATGCGTTAAGCATGAACATTATATGTGGATCTTGTTTATTGCGAGACGGTTACTCGTTTAAGTCAGAGAATAATGGTTGTTCTATTTCTATGGGTAATATCTTTTATGGTCATGCACCCAATGTGAGAGGATTGTTCATATTGAATCTTGATAGTGATGATACACATATAGATAACATTGAGACCAAAAGATGTAGAGTTAACAATGATAGCGCCATGTTTTTGTGGCACTGCCGCTTAGGTCATATTGGTGTAAAGCGCATGAAGAAACTCCATTCTGATGGGCTTTTGGAGTCACTTGATTTTGAATCACTTGACACGTGCGAACCATGCCTCATGGGCAAGATGACTAAGACTCCGTTCTCCGGAACAATGGAACGTGCAAGTGACTTGTTGGAAATCATACATACAGATGTGTGCGGTCCGATGAGTGTGGAGGCGCGCGGCGGATATCGTTATTTTCTCACCTTCACTAACGATTTGAGTAGGTATGGATATATCTACTTGATGAAGCACAACTCTGAAACATTTGAGAAGTTCAAGCAATTTCAGAGTGAATTTGGAAATCATCGTAACAAGAAGATCAAGTTCCTACGTTCTGATCGTGGGGGTGAATATCTGAGTTTCTAGTTTAGTGCTCACTTAAGACAATGTGGAATTGTTTCATAGTTGACACCGCCTGGAACACCAGAGCGTAATGGTGTGTCCGGACGTCGTAATCGTACTTTGTTAGAAATGATGTGATCTATGATGTCTCTTACCGATTTGCCGTTATCGCTTTGGGGTTATGCATTAGAGACAACTGCATTCACTTTAAATAGGGCACCATCAAAATCCGTTGAGATGACACCATACGAACTGTAGTATGGCATGTCGTTTCTTAAAGTTTGGGGATGTGATGCTTATGTCAAAAAGCTTCAGCCTGAAAAGCTGGAACCCAAAGCGGAAAAGTGTGTCTTCATAGGTTACCCAAAAGAGACAGTTTGGTACACCTTCTATCTCAAATCCGAGGGCAAAGTGTTTGTTGCTAAGAACGGAGCTTCTCTTGAGAAGGAGTTTTTCTCGAAAGAATTGAGTGGGAGGAAGATAGAACTTTATGAGGTTGCCGAACCTCTAGTCCCTCTAGATGGTGGCGCATTGCAAGGGGAAACCCGTGTTGAAGAAACGCCGGTTGAGGAGGAAGTTAATGATGATGATCATGAAACTTCGGATCAAGTTCCTATCGGACCTCGCAGGTCGACAAGATCACGTACTATTCCTGAGTGGTACGATAATCCTGTCTTATCAATCATGTTGTTAGACAACTATGAACCTGCGAATTATGAAGAAGAAATGGTGGGCCCAGATTCCAACAAATGGCTGGAGGCCATGAAGTCCGAGATAGGATCTATGTATGAACAAAGTATGGACTTTGGAAGTATAACTTGAAGGCCGCAAGGCTATTCAGAACAAATGGGTCTTTAAGAAGAAGACAGACGCAGACGGTAATGTGACTGTGTATAAAGCTCGACTTGTGGCAAAGGGTTTTTCACAAGTTCAAGGAGTTGACTACGACGAGACATTCTCACCTGTAGCGATTCTTAAGTCCGTCCGAATCACCTGTAGCGCCCAGATTCCAACAAATAGCTGCATTTTTCGATTATGAAATCTGGCAGATGGATGTCAAAACAGCGTTCCTTAACGGTTTTCTCAAGGAAGAGTTGTATATGATGCAACCCGAAGGTTTTGTCGATCCAAAGAATGCTAACAAAGTATTCAAGCTTGAGCGATCCATTTATGGACTGGTGCAAGCATCTCAGAGTTGGAATAAGCGCTTTGATGAGGTGATCAAAGCATTTGGGTTTATACAAGTGGTTGGAGAATCTTGTATTTATAAGAAAGTGAGTGGGAGCTCTGTGGCGTTTCTAATATTATATGTGGATGACATATTGCTAATTGGAAACAACATGGAGTTTTTGGGGAGCATAAAGGATTACTTGAATAAAAGTTTCTCTATGAAGGACCTAGGAGAAGCTGCTTACATTCTAGGCATTAAGATCTATAGGGATAGATCGAGACGCCTGATAGGACTTTCACAAAGTACATACCTTGATAAAGTTTTGAAGAAGTTCAAAATGGAACAGTCCAAGAAAGGGTTCTTGCCAGTGTTGCAAGGTATAAAATTGAGTAAGACTGCCGGTCAAAAAAAATTGAGTAAGACTCAGTGCCCAGCAACTGCAGGAGATAGAGAACAAATGAGTTCCATCCCCAATGCTTCAGCCATAGGTTCTATCATGTAGGCAATGTTGTGCACTAGACCAGACGTCAGCTTGGCCATAAGTATGGCAGGCAGGTTTCAAAGTAATCCAGGAGTGGATCACTGGACGGCGGTCAAGAATATTCTGAAGTACCTGGAAAGGACTAAAGAAATGTTTCTCGTTTATGGAGGTGATGAAGAGCTCGTCGTAAAGGGTTACGTTGACGCAAGCTTTGACACCGATCCGGATGACTCTAAGTCTCAAACCGGATACATATTTATTCTTAATGGGGGTGCGGTAAGCTGGTGCAGTTCCAAGAAAAGCGTCGTAGCACATTCTACATGTGAACCGGAGTACATGGCTGCCTCGGAGGCAGCTAAGGAGGGTGTCTGGATGAAGCAGTGCATGACGGATCTTGGAGTTGTGCCGAGCGCACTAAATCCAATAAATTTGTTCTGTCACAACACTGGTGCCATTGCCTTAGCAAAGGAACCAAGGTTTCACAAGAAGACCACACATATCAAATGACGCTTCAACCTCATCCGCGACTACGTCGCAGGAGAGGACGTAAATATTTGCAAAGTGCACACGGATCTGAATGTAGCAGACCCGCTGACTAAACCTCTTCCACGGGCAAAACATGATCAACACCAGAACTGTACGGGTGTTAGATTTATTACAACGTAAATCACATGGCGATGTAAGGACTAGATTATCGACTCTAGTGCGACTGGGAGACTGTTGGAAATATGCCCTAGAGGCAATGATAAAATATTTATTATTATATTTCCTTTTACAAGATAATCATTTATTATCCATGCTATAATTGTATTGAATGAAAACATAGATACATGTGTGGATACATAGACAAAACAATGTCTCTAGCAAGTCTCTAGTTGGCTAGCCAGTTGATCAATGATAGTCAAGGTTTTCTGACTATATGCAAGTGTTATCACTTGATAACTGGATCACATCATTAGGAGAATCATGTGATGGACTGGACCCAAACTAGGAATGTAGCATGTTGATCGTGTCATTTTGTTTCTATTGTTTTCTGCATGTCAAGTATTTATTCCTATGACCATGAGATCATATAACTCACTGGCACCGGAGGAATACCTTGTGTGTATCAAACGTCGTAACGTAACTCGGTGACTATAAAGATGCTCTACAGGTAGTGATACGTCTCCAACGTACCTATAATTTTTGATGGTTTCATGCTATTATCTTGTCAAACTTTGGATGTTTTGTATGCCTTTTATATATTTTTTGGGACTAACTTATTAACTCAGCGCCAAGTGCCAGTTCCTTTTTTTCCATGTTATTGACCCCTTTCAGAGGAGGATTTTGAACGGAGTCCAAACGGAATGAAACTGCCAAAAAGATTTTTTCCGGAACACAAAAAGATCGGGAAGCCGGAGAATCAGGGCAGGGGGCCACCAGGGACCCCACAAGCCCTCATGGCGCGGCCAGGGGGCCCGCGCCCCCTGGCTTGTGGGCTCCCTAAGGCTCCTTTGCCCTAGGTTTTGCACCTATATATTCCCTAAAATTCCATAAAAAATCAGGAGATCATCGAAAGTACTTTCCCCGGCCGCAAGCTTCTGTCTCCGCAAGATCCCATCTGGGGCACGTTCTGGTGCCTTGCCGGAGGGGGATTCGGATACGGAGGGCTTCTTCATCAACACCATGACCTCTCCGATGATGCGTGAGTAGTTCACCATAGACCTACGGGTCCATAGCTAGTAACTAGATGGCTTCTTCTCTCTCTTGGATCTTCAATACAAAGTTCTCCATGATCTTCATGGAGATCTATCCGATGTAATCTTCTTTTGTGGTGTGTTTATCGAGATCCGATGAATTGCGGATTTATGATCAAATTATCTATGAATCTTATTTGAGTTTCTTCTGATCTCTCTTATGCATGATTTCATATCCTTGTAATTCTCTTCGAGTTGTGGGTTTTGTTTGGCCAACTAGATCTATGATTCTTGCAATGGGAGAAGTGCTTGGTTTTGGGTTCATACCGTGCGGTGACCTCACCCAGTGACAGAAGGGGTAGCAAGGCACGCATCATGTTGTTGCCATCAAGGGTAAAAATATGGGGTTTTCATCATTGGTTTGAGATTATCCCTCTACATCATGTGATCTTGCTTAAGGCTATACTCTGTTCGTCATGAACTCAATACACTAGATGCATGCTGGATAGCGGTCGATGTGTGGAGTAATAGTAGTAGATGTAGAAAGTATCGGTCTACTTGTCTCGGACGTGATGCATATATGTATGATCATTGCCTTAGATATCGTCATGACTTTGCGCGGTTCTATCAATTGCTCGACAGTAATTTGTTCACCCACCGTAATACTTGCTATTTTGAGAGAAGCCTCTAGTGAATACTATGGCCCCCGGGTCTACTCCACACCATATTTTCAGCCTTACACTTTTTACTTCGTTGCACTTTCCGCCTTCAGAAATCACTTTGCAATCAATCTTGAAGGGATTGACAACCCTCTTATAGCGTTGGGTGCAAGCTCTTTTGTGTTTGCGCAGCTACTCTAGACTTGACGAGATTCTCCTACTAGATTGATACCTTGGTTCTCAAACTGAGGGAAATACTTACTGCTCCTGTGCTGCATCACCCTTTCCTCTTCAAGGGAAAAAACCGACGCAAGCAAGAGAAGTAGCAAGAAGAATTCCTGGCGTTGCCGGGGAAGGACTTTTGTTGCCGTAGCAGAAGAATTTCTCGCGCCGTTGCCGGGGAGGATCAAGTCAAGAACTCATCCAAGTAAGTGTCTCAAACTCATCTCTTGCATTTACTTTGTTTGCCAGTTGCCTCTCGTTTTCCTCTCCCCCACTTCACCAATTTGCCTTTTTTCGTTTGCCTTTTTGGTTCGCCCTTTTCTCTCGCTTGCTTTCTGTTCTCTTGTGTGCCATGTGCCTTCAATATTCTTGCATCTTCGCTTGATGAAAATCTAGTGATATGGATCCTCATCCACTTGCTAATCTCTTTAAGAGATCCAATTATGTTGATCCAATTGCTAGTGAGTTGAGTGCACTTGACTATCTTTATGGAGTTTTGCTTGAGATGCGTGAATCTGAAAATTGCGAGGAAGAAATTTATGAAGTGATTCACGAGGGCTCCTTGGATGAAAAGCATGATTGCAATGGTTTCACTATAAATTCTATTAGTGACAATCGTGCTAAAAATATGCAAAACCCTAAGCTTGGGGATGCTAGTTTTGCTATGTCCACTACTTGTTGCAATAATCATGAGTGGGGCGATGATTTTTCTTATGATCTTGAAAATTTGTTTAAGACTCATGATGAGTATGATATTTCCAACAATATTGAAAGTGGGATTGGAGAAGTCATGACTTTATTTGATGATAATCACACTATTTTTGAAGAGCGTCACCTTTGCATGCATGTGGATCATGAAAAGAATATCCTATGTGATAGTTACATTGTTGAATTCGAATATGATCCCACATGCAATTGTTTTGAGAGAGGAAAATATTGTGGTAGAAACTTTCATGTTACCAAATTACCTCTCGTTATGTTGAGATTGATATTGTCTCTTTCTTGTTCCTAGCATATGGTAACTATTGGTTGTCTTGACAATCTGTTTTCCTATAAAATGGCTATGCATAGGAAGTATGTTAGACTTAGATGTGATTTTAACATGCTTTATGATGCTCTCGTTGTGCTTCAATTCTTGTCTTTTGTGTGAGCATCATTGAATTATCAATGCCTAGCTAAGGGCGTTAAACAATAGCGCTTGTTGGGAGGCAACCCAATGAATTTATCTTTGCTTTTTTGCTTTCTATTTTGTTGCGTCCACACCATCATAATTCTGTTGTGATTGTGTTTTTTGTGTTTCTTTTTTGTGTTTGAGCCAAGCAAAACCTTTATGATTAGTCTTGGTAATGGTTGTTTGATCCTGCTGAAAAAGACAAAAACTTTTCGCTCACGAGATGATTTTTTCAGAAAGAGCTTTTGAGTTGATTCTTTTTGCTGCTGGTTGATATGCCTATTGCCCAGGCAGTCATAATTTTTCAGAATTTTTTAGGTAGCAAAAGTATACGAAGTATACAGATTGCTACAGACTGGTCTGTTTTTGATAGATTCTATTTTGTTGAGTTGGTTGCTTGTTTTGGTGAAACTATGGTTAGTATAGGGGGGTACTAGCCATGGAAAAGTCAGAATACAGTAGCCCAACACCAATATAGATAGAATTCAAGTGTGCTACAGTACCAAAAGAGGTGGTAGTTTGTTTTCTTGTGCTAATGTTATCACGAGTTTCTGTTTAAGTTTTGTGTTGTGAAGTTTTCAAGTTTTGGGTGATGTTCTCATGGAAAAAGAGATAAGGAGTGGAAAGAGCTCAAGCTTGGGGATGCCAAAGGTATCCCAAGCCAATTCAAGGACACCAAAAAGCCTAAGCTTGGGGATGCCCCGGGAAGGCATTCCTTCTTTCGTCTTCAATCCATTGGTAACATTACTTGGAGCTATATTTTTATTCACCACATGATATGTGTTTTGCTTGGAGCATCTTGTATCGTAGGATTCTTTTCTTTTTATTGTGTCACAATCATCCTTGCTGCACACCTTTAGAGAGAGACATGCACTCATCGTGATTTTTCTAGAATGCTCATTGTGCTTCACTTATATGTGTTGAGCTAGATAATTTTGCTTTGTGTGCTTCACTTATATCTTTTAGAGCACGGCGGTGCGTGACTTGGTAGTTGGCTTATGCTATGAAAGTAGTCCCAAAGGTGATAGGTACCCCAAAAGGATACAAAAACCTCCATCTTCATGTGCATTGAGTAGAAAGAGAAGTCTTGATTCCTCTCAATTAGTTTTGAGACGTGGATTCGGTAATATTAAGAGTTATGTTAGTAGGGTGTTGTGAATCTAGAAATACTTGTGTTGAAGTTAGTGATTCCCATAGCATGCACGTATGGTGAACCGCTATGTTAGGAAGTCGGAGCATAATTGATCTATTGATTGTCATCCTTTGTGTTGAGGTCGGGATCGCGCGATGGTTAACACCTACCAACCCTTCCCCTAGGAGTATGCGTTTATCACTTTGTTTCGATTACTAATAAAAACTTTCGCAACAAGTATGTGAGTTCTTCATGACTAATGTGAGTCCATGGTATATATGCACTTTCTCCTTCCACCTTTGCTAGCCTCTCTAGTGCCACGCAACTTTCACCGGTACACAAACCCACCATATGCCTTCCTCAAAACAACCACCATACCTACCTACTATGGCATTTTCATAGCCATTCCAAGATATATTGCCATGCAACTCCCACCATTCCGTCTCATGACTTGTGCCGTCACTCTCATATTGCCATTGCATGATCGTAAGATAGCTAGCGAGATGTTTCAATGTCATACGCCAAGCTAGATCGTTGCACATCCCGGTACACTGCCGGAGGCAATTCCTATAGAGTCATCATCGTTCTAAGCTTTGAGCTGTGAGTAAATAAAAGTGTGATGATCATCATTATTAGAGCATTGTCCCATGTGAGGAAATAAAAAAAATAAAAAATAGGCCAAAGAGCCCAAAAAAAGGGAAATAAAAAGAAAAAAAAGAGAGGCCTAAGAGCCCAAATAAAAAAAGGAGAGAGAAAAAGAGAGAAGGGACAATGCCACTATCTTTTTCCACACTTGTGCTTCATAATAGCACCATGTTCTTCATGATTGAGAGCTTCTTGCTTTGTCACTACCATATGCTAGTGGGAATCTTCATTATATAACTTGGCTTGTATATTCCAGTGATGGGCTTCCTCAAAATTGCCCTAGGTCTTCGTGAGCAAGCAAGTTGGATGCACACCCACTAGTTCTCCTTTTGAGCTTTCACATACTTACAGCTCTAGTGCATCCCTTGTATGGCAATCCCTACTCATTCACATTGATATCTATTAATGGGCATCTCCATAGCCCTTTGATACGCCGAGTCAATCTGACCATCTCCTCCTTTTTGTCTCACAACTACCACCACACTCTATTCCACCAATAGTGCTATATCCATGTCTCACCCTCATGTATTGCGTGATAGTTATAAAAAGTTTGAGAAAGTAAGAGTACGAAAACAATTACTTGGCCAATACCGGGGTTGTGCATCATTTATATTAGTTGTGTGAGGATGATGGAGCATAGCCAGACTATATGATTTTGTAGGGACAACTTTCCTTGGCCTTGTTATTTTGAAAGTTCATGATTACCTTGCTAGTTTGCTTGAAGTATTATTGTTTTCATGTCAATAGCAAACTATTGTTTTGAATCTTACGGATCTGAACATTCATGTCACGTGAAAGAAGTTGCAAAGGACAACTATGCTAGGTAGCATTCCACATCAAAAATTCATTCTTTATCACTTCCCTACTCGAGGACGAGCAGGAGTTAAGCTTGGGGATGCTTGATACGTCTCCAACGTATCTATAATTTTTGATGGTTTCATGCTATTATCTTGTCAAACTTTGGATGTTTTGTATGCCTTTTGTATATTTTTTGGGACTAACTTATTAACTCAGTGCCAAGTGCCAGTTCCTGTTTTTTCCATGTTTTTGACCCCTTTCAGAGGAGGATTTTGAATGGAGTCCAAACGGAATGAAACTGCCAAAAAGTTTTTTTCCGGAACAGAAAAAGATCGGGAAGCCGGAGAATCAGGGCAGGGGGCCACCAGGGACCCCACAAGCCCTCATGGCGCGGCCAGGGGGGCCTGCGCGCCTGGCTTGTGGACTCCGTGAGGCTCCTTTTCCCTAGGTTTTGCACCTATATATTCCCTAAAATTCCATAAAAAATCAGGAGATCATCGAAAGTACTTTCCCCCACCGCAAGCTTCTGTCTCCGCAAGATCCCATCTGGGGCACGTTCTGGTGCCCTGCCGGAGGGGGATTCGGATACGGAGGGCTTCTTCATCAACACCATGACCTCTCCGATGATGCGTGAGTAATTCACCATAGACCTACGGGTCCATAGCTAGTAACTAGATGGCTTCTTCTCTCTCTCTTGGATCTTCAATACAGAGTTCTCCATGATCTTCATGGAGATCTATCCGATGTAATCTTCTTTTGCGGTGTGTTTGTCGAGATCCGATGAATTGTGGATTTATGATCAAATTATCTATGAATCTTATTTGAGTTTCTTCTGATCTCTCTTATGCATGATTTCATATCCTTGTAATTCTCTTCGAGTTGTGGGTTTTGTTTGGCCAACTAGATCTATGATTCTTGCAATGGGAGAAGTGCTTGGTTTTGGGTTCATACCGTGCGGTGACCTCACCCAGTGACAGAAGGGGTAGTGAGGCACGCATCGTGTTGTTGCCATCAAGGGTAAAAAGATGGGGTTTTCATCATTGGTTTGAGATTATCCCTCTACATCATGTGATCTTGCTTAAGGCTATACTCTGTTCGTCATGAACTCAATACACTAGATGGATGCTGGATAGCGGTCAATGTGTGGAGTAATAGTAGTAGATGCAGAAAGTATCGGTCTACTTGTCTCGGACGTGATGCATATATGTATGATCATTGCCTTAGATATCGTCATGACTTTGCGCGGTTCTATCAATTGCTCGACAGTAATTTGTTCACCCACCGTAATACTTGTTATTTTGAGAGAAGCCTCTAGTGAACACTATGGCCCCCGGGTCTACTCCACACCATATTTTCAGCCTTACACTTTTTACTTCGTTGCAGTTTCCGCCTTCAGATCTCACTTTGCAATCAATCTTGAAGGGATTGACAACCCCTTTATAGCGTTGGGTGCAAGCTATTTTGTGTTTGCGCAGGTACTCTGGACTTGACGAGATTCTCCTACTCAATTGATACCTTGGTTCTCAAACTAAGGAAAATACTTACTGCTCCTGTGCTGCATCACCCTTTCCTCTTCAAGGAAAAAAACCGACGCAAGCAAGAGAAGTAGCAAGAAGAATTCCTGGCATTGTCGGGGAAGGAATTTTGTTGCCGTAGCAGGTATCTCCGAAGGTGTCCGTTGAGTTAGTATGGATCAAGACTGGGTTTTGTCACTCCGTGTGACGGAGAGGTATCTCGGGACCCACTCGGTAATACAACATCAGACACAAGCTTTGCAAGCAATGTGACTAAGTGTAAGTCACGGGATCTTGTATTATAGAACGAGTAAAGAGACTTGTCGGTAACGAGATTGTAATAGGTATGCGGATACGGACGATCGAATCTTGGGCAAGTAACATACCGAAGGACAAAGGAAATGACATACGGGATTATATGAATCCTTGGCACTGAGGTTAAACCGATAAGATCTTTGCAGAATATGTAGGATCCAATATGGGCATCCAGGTCCCGCTATTGGATATTGACCGAGGAGTGTCTCGGGTCATGTCTACATAGTTCTCGAACCCGCAGGGTCTGCACACTTAAGGTTCGATGATGTTTTAGTATAGTTGAGTTATATGTGTGGTTACCGAATGTTGTTCGGAGTCCTGGATGAGATCAAATATGTCACGAGGGTTTCCGGAATGGTCCGGAAACAAAAATTGATATATAGGATGGTTTCATTTGGTCACCGGAAAGTTTCGGGCATTACCGGCAGTGTACCGAGAGTGACGAATGGGTTCCGGGTGTTTACCGGGAGGGGCCCACCCACCCGAAAGTGAGAGCATGGCCTTAGGGTGGCGCACCATGCCCTTAGTGGGCTGGTGGAGTCAGCCCAAGAGGTCTATGGCGCCACAAGCAAAAATACCAAAGGAAAAAAAGGAAAGAGGGAGGTGGGAAGGAAGAGGAGGACTCCTCCTTCCCAAACCGAATTGGAGGAGGAGTCCTCCTCCACCCTTCGGCCGGCACACCCTTGGGGCCCTTGTGCCCCAAGGCTAGGCCCTCCCCTCCTCCTATATATATTGGTGGTTTAGGGATTTTTGAGACAAAACTTTGCCACGTGCAACTCTAGCCTATTCCACATAGTTTTACCTCTAGATCAGATTTGTGCGGAGCTCGGGCGGAGCCCTGCAGGAGTAGATCATCACCACCACCGGAGCATCGTCACACTGCCAGAGAACTCATCTATCTCTCTGTCTTTCTTGCTGGATCAAGAAGGACAAGATCATCATCGAGCTGTACGTGTGCTGAACGCGGAGGTGTCGTCCGTTCGGCGCTAGATCGAAACCGTTCGTGGGACGGATCATGGGACGACGGTGATTTGAATCACGAAGCTGTACCACTACATCAACCGCGTTTCTTAACGCTTCTCGCTTAGCACTCTACAAGGGTACGTAGATATAATCTCCTCTCGTAGATGGACATCACCATGATAGGTCTTCGTGTGCGTAGGAAATTTTTTGTTTCCCGTGCAACGTTCCCCAACAGTATGACTCCATCAATCGCGTTCATAGTAACGCGTCCGCTTAGGGATCTTCAAAGGTATGAAGATGCTCTACCCCTTTCTCGTTGCTAGAATGTCCTAGATGATCTTGGTGTGACATAAGATTTTTTTTGAATTATTACTACAATCCCCAACACTTGGTTCAACTCCACAACACGAAGTAGGAGGCTCCCAAGCGACACCTAACCAATATAGGAGGCACCACCCGATTGATTTGGTGGAAAGCAGTTTGGGGAGGCTAGAGATCAAGATTCAAATGATTTGAGTGAAATATCTTGGTCTCAATACATGAATAGGTGGTCCTCTCTTAGAAAATGGA
Organism: Hordeum vulgare subsp. vulgare; assembly: GCF_904849725.1. Taxonomy (NCBI): domain Eukaryota; kingdom Viridiplantae; phylum Streptophyta; class Magnoliopsida; order Poales; family Poaceae; genus Hordeum; species Hordeum vulgare. Next base: position 107,063,566 of record NC_058519.1, on the reverse strand, counting down.
TCTGGATATGAAGTGTGTGTTCTGAGTGCTTCTCCCAAGAATGAGAGGTGGTGAAGGGGTATATATACGCAGCACACAAAATCCAACCGTTACACACAAAATGGCAAACTCGGTAACACCGAAGTTGGAAACTCGGTGGTACCGATTAGCACTAAAGGTGTGAGCTTTTGAATCTCGGTAAGACCGATATATGAAACTCGGTGGCACCGAAAAGGTGGATAATGGTCAGATGACCAAACTTAGTGGCACCGATACTCAAACTCAGAAATTCCGATTTTGTGTACCGAGGCACCCGAAAGTTGGTCACCCAAACTCGGTAGCACCGATATGGATTCGGTTGCACTGATTTGGTGGCAATGGCTAGGGTTTCTGTCTGAGGTAAAACTCGATGGGTCCGAAATGTGGAAGTTGGTGACACCGAATTTGAGTATGTGGAATTTGGACAGAATGGTTATGTGGGAAAAATGACTGAGTATATTGGTGGCTAACTTTGAGCACTTTGAGCAATCAGTTCCCTTTACTACCTCACCCCCTTTTAATAGTATTGTCTTTCCTATGGACTCAAATGTGATTTCTCACAATTAGAAAATGAAGAGTCTTCTATCTTGAAGCTTGAGCTAATCCTATTCCTTTCTTGCATCAAGGGGCATCTCCACATAAGCCTTTAGCCAATGCATCTCCATGGACTAGTCTGAAATATACAGGTAAAAGTGTTAGTACAAGAGACAATGTATTTTGTCATGAATTATCAAAATCACCAAGGGAGCATATGTGCTTTCATATCTCCACCAATATATGCCAACCAGATTCAAGGGCAACATCATTCTTACTTGTTTTAATAATAATGTATTCATGGGCAGTCTATGCAACAATCCATGAAGCACCAACTAGGATGTTCTTGATATGATTTATACATTCCCGTCACATCAAAGAAAAATCAAATGCTGGCCTAGTCACCGACGAGGGATACAACTGAGAGGAACCGTTTGATGATATTGACCCATGGGCATCCACGTAATCCCTAAGGCGAGAAAGATTGTCTCTCATTGTGTGGTCGTTCTGTATTCCTAAGAAAAGAACCTTGTTCCAAATCCAATGAATTGAAGAATAAAACAAAGTATAAAGCAAATCTACAGATACAGATACAAGCCGATCAATGAATATATTCTTACCTCGGATTTTGGATAATTATAAGATGATTCTAAACCACCACCCTTTGCCCCATTTGATAAAGCATTTGCTATTGGCCAGGCATCAACTATGTATAATTTTCTGTTTACAATCCAAACAGAAAAATTTGCCCTCATGCATTGATAAGATCGATCGGATTAAATCATCCTTGAAAGCTACCATCACGACGCTAACCTAAATGGAACACTATATATAGAAAAGTCATAGGGATCAAGCAAAGAAAAGTTGTAGAGGGTTGTTTTTCTTTCACAAGTCATAAAAATTAACCAAAATGATAAGCCTCACTTTCAGTGCAAGCTCTATAGATTACTTTTCTTTAAAAGGTCTCACGTATGATTGTTTACATAAACTCAACAAACATAATTATTCAGTGTGACGGTTAAGAAAGAAAATAGCAGATAAGTCATTGGAGCTGAGTTGATTCTCCTCATCATCCTACTATAAAATGACATATGCATCAACGTGGATACTTATGCATGTCTACCTCGTTGTGTATAATTGGTACAAAGAACACCACAAATCATGAAAAAACACATTTTAGGCATCAGTGTCGTCTTATCCCTCCAGTATGATATTAATTCTATAAATGGAAATGATAAGGTTTGTTTTTCTCAAGCTGAGGGTATAACATGCAAGAACAAAGAGATAATGTTAGTTTGTGTTCATTATCTAAGAGGAAGGTATGCAGTATACTAAATCCAATTAAAAAGGCCAACAATAATAAATAGGTAAGCTGCTCACTCTCATGGCTTCATGCATAGATTCTCCATGGCTGCCATGGTCTCTGCACCTGAATCAAACAAAACAACTTCGCATGAGTCACCAATGACATTGTTGAACACATCATACGCAAGTAAAAGGATGCACCATGCATGAACAGAAAAATATGCATAGACAAATGACAGCTGCATACCTCATACTTAACCACTATCAAAATATCGAATAACATTCATCCAATCTAACCAAACACTACTCCTTCCAGCAACAAGCTACATCCGAACTTAATTGCACAAGCAACTAACCTTCCTAAAAACCTCGATCACCTCCCTGAACCTTGGCTGCACATTAGGGCTTATCTCCATGGGCCTCTTCATAATCACATGAACATAGTTAGAGCATCTACTTTAGTTCAATTAAATATGGTACAACCAAATATACATCCTGTTTAGAATTATGAACTTCTAACTACCTTGTCATTTTTTTGATTCCAGCGTACTAAGCTTGATCTGTATTGAGGGCTTCTAGATAATGTTTAGAAATGTCATCTTGTATACATTTGTAAGCAGGAACCAGGGAACTCGGTGTAGTTGCAAAGACACTATGTCTGACCAAGCACCAATGTCTACTGTAACACCCTCAATTTTTCAATTTGGGATTAACTGATTTAATCTATTTTTTAAAGAGAATTTTCAAAACTTTCATAAAAACATCTTTTGGAATCTTCTTGAAATTCTTCCCTTGAGAAAAATTTCTTTGAGTTTTCCTTGGCAACAATTCTGGTTTAGAAAGAGCTTTACTTGATTTCCCTTCTTGACCAAGATTTTCACTTGAGAATTCCTCTCTCCTTAAAAATTCATTAGTAGCTCGTGTTAAAAAAAAATTGCTAACAAAGTTTTGCCCTATAACTTTTCTCTCTTCCTCTCTCACCGATTTTTGCCCATGACTTCCGTCTATCATCACCACATCTTTTAAAAATAGATTCTTAAGGCTTTGGGGTAGTTCAACTATCTTTCCTATTTTTAAATGACCAAAAACAATTACTGTAATCAGTTTTGACTCCTAGAAATTTACAAAGGAACTTATAGATTCCTTTGGCTTTTGACCCCAAGCTTCCTATCCATTGTAGCACTAGGTACCCTCAACCAATAAGCCCCAAAAACTTTATGGTTTCCAGTTTGAAATTTTGAAATTCTTTTTGACCAAAATTTGGACCAGAACTGCTGTTTTTGCTGAAAATCCAACCTAGCCATTTTAAAAAATTCTAAAAATTTGCACGCAGTCTCTATAGTCAAAGAGAGGCCACCCCAAAAAATTCAGAAGCTAACTCATTTTCCCCATGCCGTTTTCATTTCATCGAGCTGGTGGTTGGCACTGCTTCAGGAAGGAGAACGACAGAGCCAATCTCACAAGTGCTGGCCCTAGCGGCTTGCGCACTGTGTCCCTCGCTTATCCACTGCGCCACACGGTCCTTTGGCCGTTGTGCGTCGGTGGTGGACTGGCTTGATCTCGGCCAGCTCTGGCAGCGGCGCCAACGACGGTTACTGCGGCCGCGTGAGAAGCAACGCTGCAAAGCCGCACCTCCCGATACCGCCCTTTCATCCTGGGAGCTCTACTGGCCGTCCCTAATCCTACGCGCGCTGATGCTTGTCGCCACACTCTGGATAGCGTAGAGCGCGCGCTCTGCCGCTGACGCGCCCGTGACGAGCCGATCCGTCGAGCCGTGACCTCCGCGCGTAATAGCTCGGGTTCATTGGTAAAACGGAACCACCACAAACTGCTTTAGCTAGCCCAGCCCCGTAAGCTCCTGCAGAACCCCTCTGGCCGCCGTAATCGATGCCGGAATTAGACCCGATGCGGCACCTCTCTTGCCAGCCTGTAAATAGGACCCCACGAGCCTTGCTGAAGCCATCACTTCTCGACCTCACCAAAGCCACGCTTAAGCCACCCGGTGGGCTTCGGGAAGGTCATCTTCCCCGCCTCCGGCCGCCCGATTTAGCTTCGGGTTTCGGTTAAATTTGAGCAGGTGAATGCATCCCCGCTGCCCAAACTCAGCCAACATGCTGCTAGAGAAACCGTCCTTCTAACCCGCGCTTCAGTTCGGAGTTTGGAGGCTTCTCCGACGAGATCCACGTGCACCCAAAAACGTAGCTCGCCGGAGTTGGATCTGCCGTTGACGAGGTGCTCTCCGGCGACTGCCTCCACCTCCATCAGTTGCGGAATCACCCAGTGAGTGCGCTCGTGTCCTTTCCCCCTCTGGTTTGCTGCAGGACGCGCCCCTGTCGCCGGCGAGGTGGTTTCAAACCTGATAGTGGAGGCCCAGTGTGAGGATTCTGTTTTTATTGAATCGTTTTTCTAAAGTGTATTCCCCCTGAATATGCTTTCCCCTCTGGCTCACGTAGTTTCATCAGGGAGCTTTCTGTTTTATCAGTCATCCCTCGGGCTAGTTTTTGTTTTTACAAATTAGCCCCTAAAAACAATTCATTTATAACTTTTAAATTGAATTGGCTTTTAAGTTGATTCTTTCTGCTAAATTTTTCTTTTGTTGTCTAGTTTATTTGGACATTTATTTAAAAATATTTTGAGCCAATATTTTGGAATGTGGTATTTATGATAGAACCGATGTGTGTGACATAGATACCGAAGGCGGAGACGCCGCAATCAACTTCACCGAGCTCGATCGCGACTTCGTCGAACCAGACAAGCTCTTTAATCAATTCATGTGATGTTTGTTGATAGGATAGTTAAATGAACTACTTCATAAGAACGCTTGCATGTGATGAAGTGCTTCATAATAAAACTTGCATATGATATCATTTTTTTGCTTGACAAGGTTGATCACCAATGTGATGATGGGAGGTTATGGACAGCCTAGTCATGTGGGACGTGATAGGTTGTGGCTTGATCATGCCCATTGCATGATATCGTGTGGATAAATTTAATAACTCTAATGTCAGCATAGATTGAGTCTTGTCAGTATGTAACCTTACCTTCCGTACTACCACAGGTCTTTCCGGAAGGGAATACGGTGTAGTATGTCATAAACCTATTATTAGGTACACACCAAGTAGAGTGGCTGGGATGAAGGTCTCCGTGGCCCTGGAATAAAGCCATCCGGTCAGGGGGCATGGGTGTTTCCGGTCTAGGACACAGAGGAAGGGCACTCCCTTGTAGCACGCGGTAGAAATTTGATCATATGCTAATCGAGGATGTTGGCCTCCCAGTCTTATAGTTTTTTCTGTGGAAGTGTGATCCGATGATGCCGGGCCTTGCTGGGTAAGAATGGGTGTGCTGGTTCTGAGTGTTTACTTTTAAAATACTATACACGGGATTAGTCTTAGTGACTATGGAAACCCGCTGGCTGTGGTTAAAGAGTACACCCTCTGCAGAGTCAAAATATTTGAGTAGTCGTATCCACGGTCAAGGACGACTTGTTGACAGGTCAAGTATTGGTCTAAGTGTCAGTCCCTGGAGAACGAGTTTGTTTATGAAAGTGCTAATATTGACATCTGACTGTGGTAATGGAACTAACGTGACGAAACTTGGTTATATCAAATATCCCGAAGGTTGGTTGTACCACCCGGATATTCATTTACTTTTATGCCCTTTCTATGGCGTTGCTAAGACGCTCGACTGAGGCAAGCATTTACTTTTATGCCCTTTCTGTGGTGTCGCTAAGCTGCTCGACCTAGGCGCGCATTTACTTTTATGCCCTTTCTGTGGTGTTGCTAATACTCCCAACTAAGGCGGGTATTTACTTTTATGCCCTTTTTGTTGTGTCACTAAGACACCTGACTCTGGCTTGTTAATTTATTACACCCTGTATGTGGTATCGCTTAGACGCCCCAACGATGATTGTTTATTTTTACTTGTTAACCCTTCGAGGCGTCGCCTCACAAACCCGATTGGTGCATCTTTATTTTCTTGGATATTTTGAGAGGATTACCACCCAACTATTTACTCTAACTTAACTGCTATTAATTTTTCTACCATGATAATTGTGATAATTAACCATGCATGTAAAAATTGTTGCATTGATCTTATCTTTTGTGCAAACTGTCTTGCGAGTACTTTCAAACTACTCAGTGGCTTGTTGATGTGGCCAGATATGAATGAAGGAGACCTCATGGACGAAGAGTACGATAGCGAGTCCGATGCCTAGAGGAGTCCCAATCAGTCTTGCTATCTTGGAGTCTGTCGTTGTATAATTTCACCACCTCCGCCACCACGAATAAATAGTCAAGCCTCGCTGTGATGCTTGGTGTGTAGTAGTACTTAAGCTGTGTCACTTCACTCCAATGTGGCATGCCTACCTATTGATGCGAGCAGTAGAGATTACCCCCATGACCACTGTGATATATCCGCCCTTATGCTAAGTATGGGTGTATTGTAATACTATTGAGCAGCCTCTACTCTACCTTGTTTAATAGTAAGTACTACTGGTTTTCTATATCAAGTGGGTCTATCAGCGTGAATGATTTTTTCTACACTTGTGACATTCATGGCTGATTTCCAATAAATTTATTTATTTGGAAACTAGTCCCGACAACATTGGTATCAGAGCCAGGTGACTACAGGAAACCACTTGGTGCGATCGCTAACCGGATTAACAAATTTTAATTTAGTGTTCTACAAACTATAGAGATTTTTTTGTTAGTCAACATATATTTACGTTATGGCTATCTAGAAATTTTTGTCTACTGTGTAGATGGCTAGCAATGGTTGTCCATCACAGGGTTTCACCAACGAGCCGGCAGGATTTTTGCGACTCCTCTCCGTCATTGCGAGGATCGTGATTGGACCTATGACTCGCACCGAGTACATGCTCTATCATCACAGGATCAACAACACTCTGACTATGCATCAGGCCTCAATGCATTTTATTGATGGGCGCATCGAGACCCGCCGTCTTCGCTTCGTTGGTAGAGCCATGCCTACAGAGAGGGACGCTATGAAGATGGCTGCCAGTGAGGCATTTGCCCGTCTTTGAGACATCCTTCGAGTGATGAACACTCGTCCTTATCACTACCTCCCGTGCCACGTTTCATATGCTAGCCACTATGCTTTTACCTGCCCGAGAGTAGGGGATGATGAGGCCATTGGGATGCTAGTGCGGTATCTCATGGCCCTTGAGTCAGCCTTCGACGGCTTGGTGGATGACTTGGTGGCTGCTCGTATGGAGGCTCATGCACGTCCTCCTAATAGGACCGAGCTTCTCTGTCCCGCACCACCCAGGTCATGCCCTTCCTGCTCTGTCTCATGTGCACCGTCAGCCCAACCACTTAGCCGCCAGCTGCCTACGCTTGAGGAGTTCACTCAAGTTATTGCTCCTACCCCTATTAGAGCTACTGCACCTGCTAGCCTCGTGCATGCTTCGCCGCCTCGCGCCGTATGCCTAGAGCATGTGTAGGAGGAAGTTGAGTCCCCATCACCCTGTCTGGGACTTACCCTGGGCCAGCCGATCCAGGTTCCCTCCACCTCCACCTAGGAATGGAGTAGCAGTGCGTCAGGATGCTTGTATGATATGTATGATTGCGTCCTCGTAGGCCGAAGAGAAGTAGTCGTGTTGCATCATTAGGATGAGGAGAAGTGCACTAGCTAAATAACATGGCAGGCATGTGTGAGCACGACGTGAGTGATGTATTGTATAATTATGCTCGATGTAGGATATGTACAGTAGTCTTTATCTGAAAATCATAGTTGTTTTATGAAAAAAATAATTGGTGTTTCTCTTGGCTGTAAAAACTTTTATTTCACTTTATGCTTGGAATTTCTCATTTGGTTTTTGCAAGATTGAACCAGAGTTGAGAAATACATCGTCCCTGGACACGCTCCATGCCGAGTCTGCGAGAAGAGAATCATTTCACTCGGACATGTAACAACTTTACTCAAGGATAGTCAAGTCACCAAGACATCGATTTAGCATTCTTGCAAGTTTGTCGCTTGTATGATCAAAGTCAACAACAACACCAAGAAATGATGAGTCAACTTATGAATATGGAGAATCATCATGGACCTCACCAACAACGCTCCCGATTAACCGAATTACGGAAGACTAGTCCACCGTTTTTCTCACACACTGATAAACCAATGGAAGCGGATGACTGGTTGCGTGATATTGAAAGGAAACTTATTATTTCCCGATGCTCCAACTACGATAATGTGTTATAGGCACCTCATTATTTGACTGGAGCAGCAACCTTGTGGTGGGAAAATTTCTTACGCGTACACCCAAACGAGAACAACATCACCTGGGCCGAGTTCAAGGAAAGCTTTCGTGGGGCGCATATTCCCGATAGCGTCATAAAAATCAAGAAGATGGAGTTCAAAGACCTCAAACAACAGAGTTCAACTGTGATGGAATACCTGGACCAGTTCAACCAACTGTCTCTCTATGCTGGTGACGATTATAAAATAGAAGAGAAGAAAATGGAAAAAATCCTCTACGGACTAGCTTCCGCATTGAAATGTCAACTAGTTGTTCACACCTTCCCAGATTTTAAGACGCTCGTGGACAAAGCCATTATGCTCGAGACCGGGCACCGTAGCATGGAAGACATTCGCAAACTCCATCATAATAAATCGACGCAGTCCCACAACAACAGGCAGAAGACCGAGACCTCGAAGAAGTCAACGCCTCATACTCCAACATCAACCAACAACTCAGGCAATCATTACTATGCCAGGGACAAAGATTTTACTCCCCGCGGAGGCAACAAGTATTTTGCCTGCAGAGAAGCAGGACACTACGCTAAACAATGTCCAAAGACAAGAAATGAGGCGCAAAAGCCAAACAACCACAACAACAACACAACACCAAGACACAATAATTTCAACCCCAACAACAACCATAGGAAAGGTCACGTGAATCATGTGGCCAAAGAAGAAGCTATGAATGCATTGGATATCGTGCTCGGTAAGTTTCTCGTCAACAAAATTCCTTCCACGGTTTCGTTCGATTCTAGAGCTTCCCATTCGTTCATTTCAGAAAAGTTTGCCTTGAAACACAATTTTTCAATCCCCCGCTTGGAAAATTCAATGACCATCAAGTCCGCGGGAGTACAACAAGTTACCCAAAGGTACTGCAAGGAGATTACTATTGAAATCAAAGGTTTGACGTTTTGGGCAAATCTAATCGCAATAGAGAGCAACAATCTCGATATTATTTTGGGAATGGATTGGTTGAACACAAACAAAGGATGCATTGACTGATTCAACCGGACTTTGACAATCACCCATCATCAGGGAAAAAGAGTAAGAGTTGCAGCCTTGGAGAGAACCACACCAACTCAAGCCCGACTGAATAAAATGGACATCTCCGAGTTAAAAAAAAAGGTTCGAGTAGCGTGTGAATTTCTGGTTGTATTTCCAGAACAATTGTCAAGTATGCCACCAAATCGAGAGATAGAGTTCGTCATTGAACTTGCACCCAGTACAACCCCAATTTACAAGAAGCCTTATCGCATGACACCTATTGAATTGGTTGAGTTGAAGAAACAAATAAAGGAATTATTGGACAAAGGGTACATGAGACCCAGCTCCTCACCATGGGGGTCGCCAGTGCTATTTGCCAAGAGAGGGAAGAAACATTGAGACTATGCATTGATTATCGAGCTCTCATTATGGCCAACATCAAGAACAAGTATCTGCTGCCTCGAATAAATGATTTATTCGACCAACTCGCACAAGCAAAGGTTTTCTCGAAGATTGATTTACGGTTGGGGTATCATCATCTAAAGTTACGCCCAGATGATATTCCCAAAACAACTTTTACTTCTTGATACGGACTGTATGAGTTTACAGTGATGTCGTTCGGACTAACAAATGCCCCGACATATTTTGTGCATCTGATGAACAAGGTCTTCATGAAGTATATGGACAAGTTTGTCATGGTATTTATCGATGACATACTGGTCTACTCCAAGACACCCGAAGAACACACACAACACTTGAAGATTGTATTAGGTGAGCTGCATAAACATCAGTTACATGCCAAATTCAGCAAATGTTAATTTGGGCTAAAGTAAGTCGGATTTTTGGGCCACGTAATGACCCAAGAAGGCATAGTCGTGGATCTCGAGAAGGTAAAATCCGTAAATGGATGGCAACAACCAGCAAATGTGACACATGTTTGGAGTTTCCTCGAAATGGCGGGATACTACCGAAGATTAATTGAGGGGTTTTCCACAATTCCCAAAGCAATGACCCAGTTGCTCAAGAAGAATAAGAAGTTTGAGTGGACCGAGGCATGCAAAAATAGTTTCCAAGAGTTCAAGAAGAGAATGACCACCGCACCGGCATTGTTCGCTCTCGATCTGCACAAAGATTTTGAGGTATACTGTGATGCCTCAAGAAAAGGCCTCAGATGCGTGCTCATGCAAGAAGGAAAAGTCATGGCTTAGGCCTCAAGGCAATTACGGCGACATTAAGAAAACTATCCCACTCATGACTCGGAATTAGCCGCCGTAATACACGCTCTCAAGGAATGGAGGCATTTCCTGTTGGGAAAACGTTGTGAGATATACACGGATCACAAAAGTCTCAAGTACATCTTCACTCAACCACAAATCAACCTGAGGCAGCACCGTTGGTTGGAATTAATTAAAGATTATGATGTGGGTATTCATTACCATCCCGATAAATACAATGTGCTAGCCGATGCCCTCAGAAGAAACCCCACTCCAGACGGTAGCATTGTACAAAGTTTGAGGCCTGAGTTCATTCAAGAGTTAACTCGACTAAACCTGCTTCTCATTCCGGAAGGCACGATTGCGCACCTGAAGATACAACCCACTCTGGACGATCAGATCAAGAAGGCTAAGGACGAACATCCTAGTATTGAATGAATAAAATGGAAGATGATTCTCGGCAAGGCCCCACAATTCAGTATTATGGTACGACGACCGACTATGCGTACCTGACCAAGAAGAGCTCAAGGTAAAAATTTGTAAGAAGCTCACACCGTGCCATAGTGAATCCATCCAGGCAAAATATTGGTGGCACGGAATGAAGAGAGATATCGCCTCTTTTATTGCATGCTGCAATTCTTGCCAACGAATCTAGATCGAACACCAGAAACCAGCAGGCCTACTACAACCTATGAAAGTGCCTGAGTGGAAGTGGGATGAGATCGGCATGGATTTCATTGTCGGATTACCCAGGACACGACATCGTCATGACGCTATATGGGTTATCACTGATCTACTCACTAAAGTGGCACATTTCATTCCAGTTAAGACCAAATACTCCACAAAGAAGCTGGCCAGGTTGTACTTTGCTCGCATCGTTTGCTTACACGAGATTCTGAAGACTATAGTAGCCTACTAGGGCGCTCAGTTTACCTCAAGATTTTGGGACTACTTATAGCAAGCCTTAGGAACGCAGCTAGTGTTCAGTACGGCATATCACCCCGAGAGAGGAGGGCAGACCGAACGTGTGAACCAAATTCTCGAAGACATACTCAGGGCATGTGTGCTAACCTATAGAAACACTTGGGAGGACAACTTGCCATACACTGACTTATCCTACAACAACAACTACCAGGCAAGTCTACAAATGTCACCATTCGAAGCATTGTACGAACGAAGGTGTCGTACACCACTTGGTCACAGATCAGGGATAGTTGTATCTTCGGTCCACAGATGCTACAGGAGGATGAGGACAAAGTAAAATTCACCAGGAACAAACTCAAGACCGCTCAAAGCCGTCAAAAGAGCTATTACAATAAACATCATCATGACGTTAGTTTTGAGCCAAACAATTATGTGTACCTCAGAGTATCACTAATTAGGGGTTTGCAATGATTCAAGGTCAAGGGAAAGCTGGCACCCCGCTTCATTGGACCATTTCGAATAATTGCACGAAGAGGCAAGGTTGCCTACCAGCTAGACCTACCCGCTGAGTTGTCAGACGTGCATAATGTCTTTCAGATTTCTTAGTTAAGGAAATGTGTGAGCAATCCAGACCAACAAATATCACACGACATCATAAATGTGCAACCAGACCTCAGAAGGTCACCAAGCTGTTCAGGGTACAGTGGAGTAATCACTCAAAGGATGAAGCCCCTTGGGAAAGAGAAGAGTTTCTGCAGAAAGAACAATCGCACTTGCTTGAGGAATGGCTGAAATCTCGGGGATGAGTTTTTTCGTATGGGGGTAGGTGTTTTAACACCCTCAAATTTTCATTTCGGGATTTTCTAATTTTATCTATTTAAAGAGAATTTCCAAAACTTTGATAACAAAATCTTTTGGAATCTTCTTGAAATTCTTCCCTTCAGAAAAATTTCTTTGAGTTTTCCTTGGCAACAATTCTGGTTAGAAAGAGCTTTACTTTATTTCCCTTCTTGACCAAGATTTTCACTTGAGAATCCCTCTCTCCTTCTTAAAAATTCATTAGTAGATTGTGTTAAAAACTTGCTAACTAAGTTTTGCCCTAAACCTTTTCTCTCTTCTTATCTCATTGATTTCTTGCCCATGACTTCCCTCTAACACCAATACATCTTTTAAAAATAGATTCTTAAGGTTTTGGGGGTTGTTCAACTATCTTTCCTATTTTTAAATGACCAAAAACAATTGTGTAATCAGTTTTGGCCCTGAGAAATTTGCAAAGGAACTTATAGATTCCTTTGGCTTTTGACCCCTAGCTTCCTATCCGTTGTATCCCTAGGTACCCTCAACCCATTGCCTCAAAAACTTTCTCGTTTCCAGTTTGAAAATTTCAAATTCTGTTTGACCAAAGTTTGGACCAGGATTGCTATTTTTGCTGAAAACCCAACCTAACCATTTTCAAAATTTCTGAAAATTTGCAGACAGTCTCTAGTGTCAAAGAGAGGCCACCCCAAAAAACTCAGAAGCTAACTCTTTTCCCCATGCCATTTTCATTTCATCGAGCAGGTGGTGGGCACTGCTTCAAGGAAGGAGAACGACATCGCCAATCTCACCAGTGTCGGCCTTAGCGGCTTGCGCACTGTGTCCCCCACTCATCCGCCGCGTAGACGGTCCTTTGGCAGGTTGTGAGCATCGGTGGTGAGCTGGCCTGAGCTTCACGAGCTCTGGAAACAGCGCCAGTGATGACTAATGCGGCCGCTTGAGCAGCAACGCTGCAAAGCCGCGCTGCCCGGCACCGCCCTTTCATCTTGGGAGCTCCGCGTGGCGTCTCCCACTCCTGTGCATGCTGATGCTCATAGCCACGCTATGGACAGTGCAGAGTGCGCCCTCTGTCGCCGACCCGCCCGTGACGAGCCGCTCCGTCGAGCCATGACCTCCGCGTGTAATAGCTCGGGTTCATTGGTAAAATGGAACCACCACACACTGTTGTAGCTAGCCCAGCCGCGTAAGCGCGTGCAGAACCCCTTTGGCAGCCGTAATCGATGCCGGAATTAGACTCGATGCGGCACCTCTCTCGCCAGCCTATAAATAGGACCCCTGAGCCTTGCCGAAGCCATCACTCCTCCTCCACCTCACCACAGCCACGCCTAAGCCACTCGGAGGGCTTCAGGAAGATAATCTTCCCCACCTCCCGATTTAGCTTCGGGTTCCGGTTAAATTCGAGCATGTGAATGCATCCCCGCAGCCCAGACTCAGCCAACATACTCCTAGAGGAACCACCGTTCTAACCCGCGCTTCAATTTGGAGTTTGCAGGCTTCTCCGATGAGATCCACGTGCACCCGAAAGCGCCGCCCATCGGAGTTGGAGCTGCCATCGACGAGGTTCTCTCCGACGACTGCCTCCACCTCCATCAGCTGTGGAATCGCCTAGTGAGTGCGCCCATGTCCTTTCCTCCCTCTGATTTTCTGCACGACGCCTCCGACGACACCACGAGCCCGTGGAGCGGGCGAGGTGGTTAGAAACCACACAATGCAGGCCCACTATCAGGAATCTGTTTTTATCGAATCTTTTTCTAAATTGTATCCCCCCTGAGTACTCTTTCCCCTCTGGCTGGCGTAGTTTCAATAGTGAGCTTTCTGTTTTATCAGTCAGCCCCCTCGGCTAGTTTCTGTTTTTATGGATTAGCCTCTAAACTCAATTCCTTTATAACTTTTAAACTACAAGGGCTTTTTAGTTGATTCTTTTTGCTAAATTTTTCTTTTGATGTCTAGTTTATTTTGATATTTATTCAAAAATATTTTAAGACAATATTTTGGATTGTGGTATTTACGATAGAACTGATGTATGTAACGTAGATACAGAAGGGGAAGACGTCGCAGTCAACTTACCCAGCTCGACCCCGACTTCGTTGACCCAGGCAAGTGCTTCTGTGATAACAGACCTTCCCCTGCAACGACACCAGAAGAATGCTGCTAGCACTCCCCGGCAGCGAAACTAGAAGAATGTTGTTGATGGCCACCAACGCGTGGGTTCGCGGCAGTTTTCGAGGGTAGAGTATTCGACCCAAATTTGTTGATTTGCCAGGCAGGAGGTGAGAGGATACTCTCGAGTATTAGCAGCTAAATGTATCAGATTCAACCGCACCTAAAAGATTAGTATTTGCAAGCAAAGTAGTAACAGCAAAGTAATATGATAACAATGGTGTCAGAAACGATCTGTTGATAAGGCAGACTATTTCTAACGGTCGTATCAATGGCGCCAGAAGTTGCCCGTTGACAGAAATTGTCTGTTCCCGTCAACGACGAGCGAACCAGAATTGTAGAAGGTAGCAGTAGTGTAATGAGTAATAGCAGTGACAAGGAACAACAGTAGTGACAGCAGTAGCAAGTAGCAACAGTAGCAAGCGACAGTAGTAACAACAGTAGCAGCAGAGCAAGACAAGTAACAGCAGTAGCAGCAGAGCAAGACAAGTAACAGCAGTAGTGGGACAAACTCGTAGACAATAGGTCGGTGATTTGTTTGAATGATATTCATCATGCAACAGTTATAACACGGAGAGATATGTGGCTAGCTCCTGTTCATCAATGTGATGTAGGCATACATTCCGTGTGTAGTCATACGTGCTTAGGGGAAAAAACTTGCATGACATCTATTGTCCATCCCTCCTGTGGCAACGGGGTTCAAAAGGATACTACATGATATTAAGGTTCTCTTTTTAATAAAGAACCGGAACAACACATTAGCACTTGGTGAACACATGAACTCCTCAAACTATGGTCATCACCGGGAGTGGTTCCGTTTATTGTCTCTCCGGGGTTGCTGGATCATAACACATAGTAGGTAAGTACAACATGCAAGATCGGATCTAAAACACACCTATATTGGTGACAACATAATAATTTCAGATCTGAAATCATGGCACTCGGGCCCTAGTGACAAGCATTAAGCATGGCAAAGTAGTAGCAACATCAATCTTAGAACATAGTGGATACTAGGGATCAATCCCCGTCAAAACTAACTCGATTACATGATAGATCTCATCTACTCATCACCGCCCAGCGAGCCTACGAATAGATTACTCACGAACGATAAAGAGCTTCATGGAATTGGAGAGGGAAGAAGGTTGATGATGACGATGGCGACGATTTCCCCTCTCCGGAGCCCAAAACGGAATCCAGATCTGTCCTCCAGATGAAGAACGGGATGTGGAGGCGCCTCCGTATCGCAAACGCGACGAAATCTTCTCTTCTGATTTTTTTCTGGGCGAAAGTGAATTTATAGAGCTGAGATTGGGGGCGGCAGAGCCACGTAGGCCCCACAAGCTTGGTTGCCGCGGCCGGGGGGTGGCCGCGGCAACAGGGCTTGTGGCCCACTGGCCCATCCCCTCCGGTGGATCTTTGCACAGATATTTTTCATATTTTCCACAAAAATTCTCCGTAAATTTTCAGGACGTTCCGAGAACTTCCATTTCTGCACAAAAACAACACCATGGCAATTCTGCTGAAAACAGCGTCAGTCCGGATTAGTACCATTCAAATCAGGCAAATTAGAGTCCAAAACAAGGGAAAAGTTTGGAAAAGTAGATACAATGGAGACGTATCAAACTCCCCCAAGCTTAAAACCTTGCTTGTCCTCAAGCAACTCAGCTGACAAACTGAGAGAGAAAGAAAAAAACTTTGACAAACTCTGTTTGATCTTGTTGTTGCAACTATGTCTAACTCATAACCAGAATTTCAGCAAGATCACAAGTTAACCACATACGCAAGTGACACAGAGGTCTCACGGTAAACTAATATCAATGGCATAATCAGCTAGCGAGAAAATAATAATGAGTTTCAGATACCAACAATTCAATCAAAATAAGCATGAAGCAATATGAATAGGTGGTATCTCGCTAGCTCTTTCTGAGACCGCAAAACATAAATGCAGAGCACTTTCAAAGATCAAGGGCTGACTAAACATTGTAATTCATAGCGACGAAGATCCAGTCATAGTCATACTCAATATCAATCAAAAGCAAAGCATAAAAATGACAGAGGTGCTCTCTAATTGGTGCTTATATAAGAAGAGGACGACTCAACAGGAAAATAAATAGACTGGCCCTTCGCAGAGGGAAGCATTGATTTGCAGAGGTGCCAGAGCTCAAGCTTTGAAAACAGAGATAATAATTTTGGGTGGCATGCTTTCATTGTCAACGCAATGACCAAGAGTTCTCAATATCTTCCACGCTACTCATACTATAGGCGGTTCCCAAACAGAAAAGTAAAGTCTTAACTCCCCCACCACCAATCAATCACACTCCACGGCTAGCCGAATCCTCGGGTACCGTCCATACTAACATCAATCCGGGAGGAGTCTTGTTTTACAGTTATGTTTTCGATTTAAGCATGGAACTAGGCATTCCAATTACCGGCCCCTATCTCGTGAATGACAGTGAATCGACACATGTCGAGGATAACATGCCTAACATGGAAGATACCAATAACCCCCTGCCACCACATGAGCGGTTCGGGCATGCAAAACAGATTATTTCTTGAAGGGTTAGAGAATGGCACATGCAAATTTACTTGGAACGGCAGGTAAATACATCACATAGGTAGGTATGATGGACTCCCATGGAAAAACTTTTGGGGTTTATGGAAGTGGATGCACAAGCAGTATTCCGCTTAGTACAAATGAAGGCTAGCAAAAGACTGGGAAGCGACCAACTAGAGAGCGACAACAGTCATCAAGATGTAATGAGTTTGACTAACATGGAGTGCAAGCATGAACAGGATATAAATCACCATGAACACGAACATCACAGAGGCTATGTTGATTTTGTTTCAACTACATGCGTGAACATGCGCCAAGTCAAGCCACTTGAATCATTCGAAGGAGAATACCATCCTATCATACTACTTCATAGTCATCTCAAAATCTATGTTGGCATTCAAGACAAACCATTATAAGCTCCTAGCTAAATAAGCATGGCATCAGAAACTATGATCTCTAAGTTGTCATTGCAAACATGGTTCTCTCACAACAAAGCTTAATCTGGGACGACAAGCTAGTCATATTTACAAAAGCAAAATAGATAGAGTTCATACCAGCTTTTCCAGTCTCAGTCACTTCATCATATATCATCATTATTGCCTTTCACTTGCATGATCGAACAATGTGAACAATAATAAGCGTGCTCGTGCAATGGACTAAGCTGAAATCTGCAGGCAAACAGAAAGGAGAAGACAAAGTAATATGGCTCTTTGAAAGCTAAACAGGTATGCATGCAAGAGCCACTAAACATTGTAACCAATATCTTCTACCTTGACCCCAAAAAAAAGAAAACTATTTACATGGGAAAGCTCCCAACAAGCAAAAAAAGAAAGGAAAATCTTTTTGGGTTTTCTCAAAAGGACACAAAAGAAGAAAACAACAAAACGAAAATAAACTAGCATGGATAATACAGTGGTAAAGTGTGAACACCGACGAACAAAGTAAAAGCATAAGAATGAATGTAAGGTCGGTGAGAACACGTACTCCCCCAAGCTTAGGCTTTTGGCCTAGCTTGGTCTACTCCAAGGCGGGAAATAACCAGCTCCGGGGTACTCCGGAGCGGACTGTGGATGCCACTGCTGTGTGAGCTCCTTTGGCTCCCACTGATAAACTGGCGTCTGGTACTCGACTGGCGGCTCGGGCACGGGCACCTGTGGTTGGTGTTGGAAATATGCCCTAGAGGCAATAATAAATTAGTTATTATTATATTTCTTAGTTCATGATAATCGTTTATTATCCATGCTATAATTGTATTGATTGGAAGCACAATACTTGTGTGGATACATAGACAAAACACTGTCCCTAGTAAGCCTCTAGTTGACTAGCTCGTTGATCAAAGATGGTCAAGGTTTCCTGACCATAGGCAAGTGTTGTCATTTGATAAACGAGGTCACATCATTAGGAGAATCATGTGATGGACTAGACCCAAACTAATAGACGTAGCATGTTGATCGTGTCATTTTGTTGCTACTGTTTTCTGCGTGTCAAGTATTTGTTCCTATGACCATGAGATCATATAACTCACTGACACCGGAGGAATGCTTTGTGTGTATCAAACGTCGCAACGTAACTGGGTGACTATAAAGATGCTCTACAGGTATCTCCGAAGGTGTTAGTTGAGTTAGTATGGATCAAGACTGGGATTTGTCACTCCGTGTGACGGAGAGGTATCTCGGGGCCCACTCGGTAATACAACATCACACACAAGCCTTGCAAGCAATGTGACTTAGTGTAAGTTGCGGGATCTTGTATTACGGAACGAGTAAAGAGTCTTGCCGGTAAACGAGATTGAAATAGGTATGCGGATACTGACGATCGAATCTCGGGCAAGTAACATACCGAAGGACAAAGGGAATGACATACGGGATTAAATGAATCCTTGGCACTGAGGTTCAAACGATAAGACCTTCGTAGAATATGTAGGATCCAATATGGGCATCCAGGTCCCGCTGTTGGATATTGACCGAGGAGTCTCTCGGGTCATGTCTACATAGTTCTCGAACCCGCAGGGTCTGCACACTTAAGGTTCGACGTTGTTTTATGCGTATTTGAGTTATATGGTTGGTTACCGAATGTTGTTCGGAGTCCCGGATGAGATCCAGGACGTCACGAGGAGCTCCGGAATGGTCCGGAGGTAAAGATTGATATATAGGAAGTCCTGTTTTGGTCACCGGAAAAGTTTCGGGCTCATCGGTAGTGTACCGGGAGTGCCGGGAGGGGTGCCGGGGACCATCGGGAGGGGTGTCACGCCCCAAGGGGTCTCATGGGCTATGGGAAGAGATAAACCAGCCCCTAGTGGGCTGGAATAAGTTCCCACTAAGGCCCATAAGGTTTGAGAAGGAAAAAACACAAGGTGGAAAGAGTTTCCAAGTGGGAAGGAGGAATCCTACTCCAAGTAGGATTGGAGTAGGACTCCTCCACCTCCAATTTCGGCCAAACGTTGAGGGTTTGAGGCTGCCTCTTCCCTCCCCCTCCCTCCTATATATACTGAGGTATTAGGGCTGATTTGAGACAACTTTTGCCACGGCAGCCCGACCACATATCTCCATGGTTTTACCTCTAGATCGCGTTTCTGCGGAGCTCGGGCGGAGCCCTGCTGAGATTAGATCACCACCAACCTCCGGAGCGCCGTCACGCTGCCGGAGAACTCATCTACCTCTCCGTCTCTCTTGCTGGATCAAGAAGGCCGAGATCATCGTCGAGCTGTACGTGTGCTGAACGCGGAGGTGCCATCCGTTCGGCACTAGATCGTGGGACTGATCGCGGGACGGTTCGCGGGGCGGATCGAGGGACGTGAGGACGTTCCACTACATCAACCGCGTTCACTAACGCTTCTGCTGTGCGATCTACAAGGGTACGTAGATCGGAAATCCCCTCTCGTAGATGGACATCACCATGATAGGTCTTCGTGCGCGTAGGAAATTTTTTGTTTCCCATGCGACGTTCCCCAACAGTGGCATCATGAGCTAGGTTCATGCGTAGATGTAATCTCGAGTAGAACACAAAAGTTTTTGTGGGCGGTGATGTGCGTTTTGCTGCCCTCCTTAGTCTTTTCTTGATTCCGCGGTAATGTTGGATTGAAGCGGCTTGGACCGACATTACTCGTACGCTTACGAGAGACTGGTTTCATCGCTACGAGTAACCCCGTTGCTCAAAGATGACTGGCAAGTGTCAGTTTCTCCAACTTTAGTTGAATCGGATTTGACCGAGGAGGTCCTTGTATAAGGTTAAATAGCAATTCATATATCTCCGTTGTGGTGTTTGCGTAAGTAAGATGCGATCCTACTAGATACCCTTGGTCACCACGTAAAACATGCAACAACAAAATTAGAGGACGTCTAACTTGTTTTTGCAGGGTGTGCTTGTGATGTGATATGGCCAACGATGTGATGTGATATATTGGATGTATGAGATGATCATGTTGTAATAGATAATATCGACTTGCACGTCGATGGTACAGCAACCGGCAGGAGCCATAGGGTTGTCTTTAAACTAACGTTTGTGCTTGCAGATGCGTTTACTATATTGCTAGGACGTAGCTTTAGTAGTAATAGCATGAGTAGCACGACAACCCCGATGGCGACACGTTGATGGAGATCATGGTGTGACGCCGGTGACAAGAAGATCGTGCCGGTGCTTTGGTGATGGAGATCAAGAAGCACGTGATGATGGCCATATCATGTCACTTATGAATTGCATGTGATGTTAATCCTTTTTGCACCTTATCTTGCTTAGAACGACGGTAGCATTATGAGGTGATCTCTCACTAAAATTTCAAGACGAAATTGTGTTCTCCCCGACTGTGCACTGTTCTCCCCGACTGTGCACCGTTGCGACAGTTCTTCGTTTCGAGACACCACGTGATGATCGGGTGTGATAGACTCAACGTTCACATACAACGGGTGCAAAACAGTTGCACACGCGGAACACTTGGGTTAAGCTTGACGAGCCTAGCATGTGCAGACATGGCCTCGGAACACATGAGACCGAAAGGTCGAGCATGAATCGTATAGTTGATATGATTAGCATATAGATGCTTACCACTGAAACTATTCTCGACTCACGTGATGATCGGACTTGAGATAGTGGATTTGGATCATGTACCACTCAAATGACTAGAGAGATGTACTTTTTGAGTGGGAGTTCTTAAGTAATATGATTAATTGAACTAATTGTCATGAACATAGTCTAATGGTCTTTGCGAATTACGATGTAGCTTGCGCTATAGCTCTACTGTTTTTATATGTTCCTAGAGAAAATTTAGTTGAAAATTGATAGTAGCAAAACTTTGCAGACTGGGTCTGTAAAACCGAGGATTGTCCTCGTTGCTGCGCAGAAGGATTATGTCCTTAATGCACCACTCGGTGTGCTGCACCTCGAGCGTCGTCTGTGGATGCTATGAACATCCGACATACACGTTTCTGATGACTACACGATAGTTCAGTGCAAAATACTTAATGGCCTAGAAGCAAGGCGCCGAAAACGTTGTAAAACGTCACGGAACATAAGTGATGTTCTAAACAGATGAAATTGTGATTTCATGCTTGTGCCCTTGTTAAGAGGTACGAGACCTCCGACAAGATTCTTTGTCCACAAAGTAAAGGAGAAAGGCTCTATCGTTGAGCGTGTGCTCAGATTGTCTGAGTACGACAATCGCTTGAATCAAGTGGGAGTTAATCTTCCAGATGAGATAGTGATAGTTCTCCAAAGTCACTGCCACCAAGCTGTGAGAGCTTCGTGATGAACTACAACATATCAAGGATACATACAATGATCCTTGAGCGATTCGCGATGTTTGACACTACGAAATTAGAAATCTAGAAGGAGCATCAATAGTTGATGGTTTGTAAAACCACTAAGTTTCAAGAAAGGCAAGGGCTAGAAGGGATACTTCGTGAAACGGCAAAACAGTTGCTGCACTAATGAAGAGACCCAAGATTAAACCCAAACCCGAGACTAAGTGCTTCTGTAATGAGGGGAACAGTCACTGAGGCGGAGCAACTCTAGATACTTGGTAGATAAGAAGGCTGGCAAAAGTCGAAAGAAGTATATTTGATATACATGATGTTGATGTGTACTTTACTAGTACTCCTAGTAGCATGAGGGTATTGGATACCGGTTCGGTTGCTAAGTGATTAGTAACACGAAATGAAAGCTACGACATAAACGGAGACTAGCTAAAGGCGAGGTGACGATACGTGTTGGAAGTGTTTCCAAGGTTGATATGATCAAACGTCGCACGCTCCCTCTACCATCGGGAATGGTGTTAAACCTAAATAATTGTTATTTGGTGCTTGCATTAAGCATGAACATCATTGGATCGTGTTTATTGCAATACGATTATTCATTTAAAGAGAATAATGGTTACTCTATTTTCTTGAATAATCACCTTCAATGGTTTATTGAATCTCGATTGTAGTGTTACACATGTTCATGATATTGGTGCCAAAAGATACGAGGTAATGATGATAGTACCACTTACTTATGGCACTGCCGCTTGAGTCATGTTGGTATAAATTGCATGAAGAGGCTCCATGCTGATGGACCTTTATACTCACTTGATTTTCAATCACTAGTGACATGCAAATCATACCACATGAGCAAAGCCTTGTTTTCATTGAGATGAAACAAGATAGTAACTTGTTGGAAGTGATACATTTTGATGTATGCAGTCCAATGGGTGCTGAGGCACGCAGTGGATATCATTATGTTCTTACTTCACTGACGATTTGAGTAGATACAGGAGTATTTACTTAATGAATCACAAGTCTGAAATGTTGAAAAGTTCAATTCCGTTTCAGAGTGAAGTTCGTCGTAACAAGAGGATAAACTGTCTACGATATGATCATGGAAATGAATATCTGAGTTACGAGTTTTGGTACGCAGTTAAGACAATGTGGAAATTGTTTCGTAGTTCATGCCACTTGGAACATCATAGTGTGATGACGTGTCTGAACGTCATAGCCACACACTATTTGGTATGGTGCATACTATGATGTCTCTTATCGAATTACCACTATCGTTTATGGGTTATGCATTAGAGACAACCGCACTCACTTTAAATAGGGCACCGCGTATTTCCGTTGAGATGACACAGTATAGACTGAGGTTTAGAGAAATCTAGACTGTCGTTTCTTGAAAGTTTGGGGCTTCGACACTTATGTGAAAAAGTTTCAGTCTGATAAGCTCGAACCCAAAGCGGATAAATACATCTTCATAGGATATCCAAAACAGTTGGGTACATCTCCTATCTCCGATCCTAAAGCAAAGTGTTTGTTTCTAGAAACGGATCCTTTCTCGAGGAAAGGTTTCTCTCGAAAGAATTGAGTGGGAGGGTGGTAGAACTTGATGAGGTTATTGAACCATCACTTCAACCAGTGTGTAGCAGGGCGCAGGAAGTTGTTCCTGTGGCGCCTACACCAATTGAAGTGGAAGCTGATGATGGTGATCATCGAGCATCGGATCAAGTTACTACAAGCCTCGTAGGTTGACAAGGTCGCGCACTACTACAGAGTGGTACGGTAACCCTGTCTTGGAGGTTATGTTGTTGAGCAACAGTGAACCTACGAGTTATGGAGAAAGCGATGGTGGGCCCAGATTCCGACAAATGGCTGGAAGCCATGAAATCCGAGAGAGGATCCATGTATGAAAACAAAGTGTAGACTTTGGAAGAACTACTTATGGTCAGAGGACTATTGAGTAAAGATGGGTCTTTAAAAGGAAGACAGACGATGATGGTGATAAGTCACTATTAAGAAAAGCTCGACTTGTCGCAAAGATGTTTCCGACAAGATCAAACTGTTGACTATGATGAGTCTTTCTCACTCGTAGCGATGCTAAAGGTCTGTTAGAATTATGTTAGTTGTTGATGCATTATTTATGAAATATTGCACATAGGATGTCAAAACATTGTTTTCTCAACGGTTTCCTTGAGCAAACATTGTATGTGATACAACGAGAAGGTTTTGTCGATCCTAAAGATACTAGCAAGGATGCAAGCTCCAGTGATCCTTCAATGGACTGGTGCAAGCATCTCGGAGTTGGAATATACACTTTGATGAGATGATCAAAGATTTTGGGTTTGTACAAGGTTTATGAGAAACTTGTATTTCCAAAGAAGTGAGTGGGAGCACTATAGAATTTCTGATAAGTATATGTGGTTGACATATTGTGGATCAGAAGTAATATAGAATTTCTGTAAAGCATACAAGGTTGTTTGAAAGGAGTTTTCAAAGGAGTACCTGGATTGCGCTACTTGAACATTGAGCATCAAAGATCTATGGAGATAGATCGAAAGCGCTTAATGGAAGTTTCAACAAGATCCATGCCTTGATAAGTTTTTGAAGGAGTTCAAAATAGATCAGCAAAGAAGGAGTTCTTGGTTGCGTTGTGAGGTGTGAATTTGAGTAAGACTCAAAACCCGACCCCGACAGAATAAAGAGAATAGACGAAGGTCGTCTTCTATGCCTTGGCCGTAGAATCTGAAGTATGCCATGCTGAGTACCGCACCTGATGTGTGCCTTGCAGCATGTCTGTTGAGAGGTACAGAGAGTGATCCATGATTGAATCACTAGAAGCGGTCAAAATTTATCCTTCGTAACTGATGGACTAAGGAATTTTTCTCGATTATGGAGGTGGTTAAAGAGTTCGTCGTAAAGGGTTACGTCGATGCAAGCTTTGACACTAATCTGAATAACTATGAGTAGTGAAACGGATTCGTATAGTAGAGTAGATATTTGGAGTATTTCCAAATAGCGCATAGTAGCAGCATCTATAAGATGACATAAAGATTTGTAAACAACACACGGATCTGAAAGTTTCAGAACCGTTGACTAAAACCTCTCTCACGAGCAAGACGTGATCAGACCCCATAACTATATGGGTGTTGGATTCGTTGGAATCACATGGTGATGTGAACTAGATTATTGACTCTAGTGCAAGTGGGACACTGTTGGAAATATGCCCTAGAGGCAATAATAAATTAGTTATTATTATATTTCTTAGTTCATGATAATCGTTTATTATCCATGCTATAATTGTATTGATTGGAAGCACAATACTTGTGTGGATACATAGACAAAACACTGTCCCTAGTAAGCCTCTAGTTGACTAGCTCGTTGATCAAAGATGGTCAAGGTTTCCTGACCATAGGCAAGTGTTGTCATTTGATAAACGGGGTCACATCATTAGGAGAATCATGTGATGGACTAGACCCAAACTAATAGACGTAGCATGTTGATCGTGTCATTTTGTTGCTACTGTTTTCTGCGTGTCAAGTATTTGTTCCTATGACCATGAGATCATATAACTCACTGACACCGGAGGAATGCTTTGTGTGTATCAAACGTCGCAACGTAACTGGGTGACTATAAAGATGCTCTACAGGTATCTCTGAAGGTGTTAGTTGAGTTAGTATGGATCAAGACTGGGATTTGTCACTCCGTGTGACGGAGAGGTATCTCGGGGCCCACTCGGTAATACAACATCACACACAAGCCTTGCAAGCAATGTGACTTAGTGTAAGTTGTGGGATCTTGTATTACGGAACGAGTAAAGAGACTTGCCGGTAAACGAGATTGAAATAGGTATGCGGATACTGACGATCGAATCTCGGGCAAGTAACATACCGAAGAACAAAGGGAATGACATACGGGATTAAATGAATCCTTGGCACTGAGGTTCAAACGATAAGATCTTCGTAGAATATGTAGGATCCAATATGGGCATCCAGGTCCCGCTGTTGGATATTGACCGAGGAGTCTCTCGGGTCATGTCTACATAGTTCTCGAACCCGCAGGGTCTGCACACTTAAGGTTCGACGTTGTTTTATGCGTATTTGAGTTATATGGTTGGTTACCGAATGTTGTTCGGAGTCCCGGATGAGATCCAGGACGTCACGAGGAGCTCCGGAATGGTCCGGAGGTAAAGATTGATATATAGGAAGTCCTGTTTTGGTCACCGGAAAAGTTTCGGGCTCATCGGTAGTGTACCGGGAGTGCCGGGAGGGGTGCCGGGGACCATCAGGAGGGGTGTCACGCCCCAAGGGGTCTCATGGGCTATGGGAAGAGATAAACCAGCCCCTAGTGGGCTGGAATAAGTTCCCACTAAGGCCCATAAGGTTTGAGAAGGAAAAAACACAAGGTGGAAAGAGTTTCCAAGTGGGAAGGTGGAATCCTACTCCAAGTAGGATTGGAGTAGGACTCCTCCACCTCCAATTTCGGCCAAACCTTGAGGGTTTGAGGCTGCCTCTTCCCTCCCCCTCCCTCCTATATATACTGAGGTATTAGGGCTGATTTGAGACAACTTTTGCCACGGCAGCCCGACCACATATCTCCACGGTTTTACCTCTAGATCGCGTTTCTGCGGAGCTCGGGCGGAGCCCTGCTGAGATTAGATCACCACCAACCTCCGGAGCGCCGTCACGCTGCCGGAGAACTCATCTACCTCTCCGTCTCTATTGCTGGATCAAGAAGGCCGAGATCATCGTCGAGCTGTACGTGTGCTGAACGCGGAGGTGCCGTCCGTTCGACACTAGATCGTGGGACTGATCGCGGGACGGTTCGCGGGGCGGATCGAGGGACGTGAGGACGTTCCACTACATCAACCGCGTTCACTAACGCTTCTGCTGTGCGATCTACAAGGGTACGTAGATCGGAAATCCCCTCTCGTAGATGGACATCACCATGATAGGTCTTCGTGCGCGTAGGAAATTTTTTGTTTCCCATGCGACGTTCCCCAACAGTTGGGCTAAGCCCCAATATGCGTAGATGTCCGAGGGCATAATAGTGTACCTGCCTGCATGAAGATCGAACAAAGAAGGAGCAGGCAAAGTAATAGTCTCTCGAGTATCCTGACTAAATACCAGGTTATAAATCATCTGTCTACTAGCATCTCTATCTAGAAAATCATGGCGAACCATGCTGTCATAATCTAGATATTTCTCAGGAAGAAGCATCTCTTCTTCCTTGCGAAGTCTAATGGGTATCTCAAAGTGTCTAGCGAGACGAGTAGCATAGATACCTCCATAGATGACACCTTTGGAACGGTTTATGTTCAACCGCTGAGCTACTATAGCACCTAGGCTATAAGTCTTAGTGCTATAAAGGCCTTCGCGCAAGACCGCAAGGTCTGGAGAGCTAAGTGATCCAGCCTCCCCATGAACAATAAAACATTTTCCCACAAATAATGAGAAGTACCGAAGCACAGGAAAATGTATGCTAGAAATTCTAGCGCAAGACACTCCTCTCTCCTCTCCAATAGCAATAGTACTTATGAAATCCTCCAAGTCCCGTGGACGAGGATCATGAATATCCCCGACATAAGATAATTTGCATGCATTGCAAAAATCCTGTAGTGTCATGCATTGGGGGATATCGTACAACATGAACTCAACCATGGGAAGATTCTTCCTCGGATAAAAGTTGAAGCTTTGAACGAAAATATTGGTGAGGAGGAGGTATTGTGAGCACTTATCTTCAACGAACGCGGTAAGATATGTGTTCTCCACCAAGTGATAAAAGTCTTCATAAAGCCCGGCGACGCGTAAAAATTCATCACTTGGCCACTCGCAAGCTCGAACTTCCGTGACTCGAGGAACCACGTACTTGGGGAGGTTCTTCTCATCCTCCTTAGGGTTACAGCTTGAAGATCCTCTCAAGAACCTCCTTATCTTTTTCCTTTTCTAGCTCTTAAAAATTCTGAAATTTTTAGAGACTTTGAAAGAAAAGTGAATAAAGATTAACCCAACTCGTAGCAACTACTCCTACTAGTGCCTAGAGACCGTATCACGTGCTAAAACTACTTGGGACCAGCTAAAATCAACATTTCAAGGTCAAGAACAGGGTCACCAAGGTAGCAAGAATACGCGAAGGATAAAGCACTAGAGCAAAAACTAATTGGACCAACGGAGGAGTCACTTACCAAGGAGCAATTTCCCCAAAACGGTTCGGAGAATGATGCTTTGAGCAAGGAGATCGAAAATCACAGCCAAATGAGCAAGAACACGGGTTTGAGCTGCAGAACAATTTTTCCTGGAGGAAGAAGAAGAGGATGGGAGCTGGAGTGAGTGGAGGGGCCCCCTGTGGGCCCCACAAGCTTGCTCCCCGCGGCAAGGGGGGTAGCCCGCGGTGACAGGGCTTGTGGCCCACCGGGGGGCCCCCAGGCCAGCTCTCAGTCCCAGTATTTTTCAAATATTCCAGAAAAAATCATACTAGATTTTCAGGACCATCGGAGAACTTTTCTTTTAGTGGTATTTTTCTCCGGGACACTAAAACAGAAAACAGGAAAAACTAAACTAAACCTATCATTTTTCTTCTAAGCAAAAGAAAGTGAAAGCGTAAAACAGAGGTATGTGACTCTTTGAGTCATCCATTTCATGGTCATCGAAAGAAATCCATCAATGGGGTTGATCAAATCCTCATGACAAAACTTTCTCGAATCCCAAGAGAGAACGGAGAATTTTCGAATAGCCACTAAGTCATCTCAATGGGGATATCTATCTCCCCAACAAGCAATTCATACTTCATCTTGACACGAGGAATAGGGCATTCAAAGCTCCCAATAAGAATCGATGAAGTTTTTTCGATGGCATTGATGCAATGTACTTGATATCGTTTCTTCGGAAAGTGCACGGTATGCTCATTACCGTTCACATGGAAAGTGACATTGCCTTTGTTGCAATCTATAACAGCCCCTGAAGTGTTTAAAAAGGGTCTTCCGAGGATGACCTCCATGGCATCGTCCTCGGGAATATCCAAGATAACAAGGTCCGTTAAGATGGTGGTGTTAGCAACCACAACAGGCACATCCTCGCAAATGCCGACAGGGAAAGCAGTTGATTTGTCGGCCATTTGCAGAGAGATTTCAGTGGGTGTCAACTTATCCAGTTCAAGTCTACGATAAAGAGAGAGCGGCATAACACTAACATCGGCTCCGAGGTCACATAAGGAAGTTCTTACGTAGTTTCCTTTAATGGAGCAAGGTATAGTGGGCACTCGGGGATCACCAAGTTTCTTAGGAGTTCCACCTTTGAAAGTGTAATTGGCAAGCATGGTGGAGATCTCAAGATCTGGTATCTTCCATTTATTGGTCACGATATCTTTCATGTACTTGGCATACGGAGACATTTTGAGCATATCAACTAACCGCATCTGCAAAAAGACGGGTCTTATCATTTCAATAAAGCGCTCAAAATCCTCATCATCCTTTTTCTTGGATGTCTTAGGAGGAAAGGGCATAGGTCTCTAAACCCATGGCTCTCTTTCTTTACCATGCTTCCTAGCAGTGAAGTTATTCTTATCATATCTCTTAGGTTGTGGATTATCAGTATTAACCGTAGGTTCAATCTCCACATCCTTATCATTGCTAGGTTGAGCATCATTATAAACATCGCTGTCCATATTGTCACCAGGTTCATGTTCATCACCAGATTGTGTTTTTGCATCAGACGCATAAATATCATTTTGTTCTTCAGGTGTGACATTATTTGGTGAACTAACTGGCAGGTTTCTATCATCCTTCTTCTTCTCCTCAGGATGACTGGGTGCATCTGCATTAATTCCTTGAGAATCTTGATCAATTCTCTTAGGATGACCTTCAGGATACAAAGGTTCCCGAGTCATTTTGTCTCCTCTAGTAATGACTCTGACAGAGTTGTCATTTAATTCATTGAGCAAGTCATTCTGAGCTTTAAGTACTTATTCTACCTGAGTAGTAATCATAGAGGCATGTTTACTCAGAAGCTTCAGATCGTTGATATTTCTGTCTACACAAGCACTTAAATGGCTAAGCATACGAGTACTTTGTTCCAAATGTCTGCTAACATAATCATTGAAACTCTGTTGTTTGGCAACAAAGTTGTCAAATTCATTAAAGCATAGGCTAGCAGGTTTATCAAAAGGAATATCACTCTCATCAAACCTACGCAGAGAATTTACTTCTACTACCTGTATCGGGTTATCGAGACCATGGATCTCTTTGATAGGTGGTAGATTTTTGACATCTTCAGATCTAATGCCTTTCTCTTGCATAGATTTCTTGGCTTCTTGCATATCTTCGGGACTGAGGAATAGAATACCTCTTTTCTTCGGAGTTGGCTTAGGAGGTGGTTCGGGAATAGTCCAAGCATTATCGTTGATCAAGATGTTATTCAGTAGAGTCTCAGCTTGTTCTACAGTTCGTTCCCGAAAAACACAACCCGCACAACTATCTAGGTGGTCTTTAGAAGCATCGGTAAGTCCGTTATAAAAGATATCAAGTATCTCGTTCTTCTTAAGAGGGTGATCAGGCAAAGCGTTCTGTAGCTGGACGAGCCTCCCCCAAGCTTGTGGGAGACTCTCTTCTTTGAGTTGAGCAAAGTTGTATATTTCCTGCAAGGCAGCTTGCTTCTTATGGGCAGGGAAATATTTCTCACAGAAGTAATAGACCATATCCTGGGGACTACTCACACATCCAGGAGCAAGAGAAGTGAACCATGCTTTAGCGTCATCCTTTAGAGAGAAAGGAAACATCTTAAGGATATAGTAGTGGCGAATCTTCTCCTCACTAGTGAAAAGGGTGGCTATATCGTGTAGTTTGGTAAGATGGGATACGACCGTCTCAGACTCATAACCGTGAAAAGGATCAGATTCGACTAGAGAGATTATCTCAGGATCGATAGAAAATTCATAATCCTTATCGGTGATAAAGATAGGTGAAGTGGCAAACTTCGGGTCGTATTTCATCCTAGCTTTTAGAGATTTTTCCTTCCACTTGAGAAGGAATTTCTCAGCGTCATAGACATCCTTACACTCAAGAAAATCCTCAACTATCTCTCCCTCCATAACGTAACCCTCAGGTATATCAGGCAATTCATATCTAGGAGAGCTAGATCTAGCAGGAGCAAAAGCAGGTTCTATATCAATAGTATCGGCAGTTTCAGAAGCATCATGAGAATTGGCAGTAACCCTAGCAATATGAGCATCAAGGAATACCCCTAGTGGCATATCAGGCAAAGTAGTATCTCTAGAAGTATCAAGCATAGCATCATCAGGCAAAATAGCATCTCTAGCATCATCGGGCAAAGCAGTATCAGGCATAACATCTCTAGCAGTATCAGGCATAGTATCAAGCATAGCATCTCTAGCAGTAGCATCATAAGCACCATCAAGCACAGGCGACATATCAAGATTTATAGCAGGAGGTGATGTCGCAAACTTACTCATAACTAAAGGTGAATCAAGTGGAGAGCTAGATGGCAGTTCCTTACCTCCCCTCGTAGTTGAGGGCAAGACTTTGGTTTTTGGATCCTTCAGATTCTTCATATCAGCAGATATAAATCCCAAGTGACCCAGAGAATATAGCAATACCTGCTCGACAACGACGCCAGAAAAATGATGCTTCTCTGACAACAGACCTTCCCCTGCAAAGGCACCAGAAGAATGCTGCTAGCACTCCCCGGCAGCGAAACTAGGAGAATGTTGTTGATGGCCCACCAGCGCGTGGGTTCACGTCAGTTTTCGAGGGTAGAGTATTCGACCCAAATTTGTTGATTCGCCAGGCACGAGGTGAGAGGATACTCTCGAGTATTAGCAGCTGAATGTATCAGATTCAACCGCACCTGAAAGATTAGTATTTGCAAGCAAAGTAGTAGCAACAAAGTAATATGATAACAACGGTGTCAGAAAAGATCTGTTGATAAGGCAGACTATTTCTAACGGTCGTATCAATGGCGCAAGAAGTTGCCCGCTGACAGAAATTCTCTGTTCTCGTCAACGACGAGCGAACCAGAATGGTAGCAGGTAGCTGCAGTGTAACGAGTAATAGCAGTGGCAAGGAACAGCAGTGGTGATAGCAGTAGCAAGTAGCAACAGTAGCAAGCGACAGTAGTAACAATAGTAGCAGTAGAACAAGACAAGTAACAACAGTAGTAGCAGAGGAAGACAAGTAACAGCTGTAGTGGGAGAAACTCGTACGCAATGGGTCGGTGATTCGTTTGGATGATATTCATCATGCAACAGTTATAGCACGGAGAGATATGTGGCTAGCTCCAGTTCGTCATTGTGATGTAGGCATGCATTCCGTGTGTAGTCATACGTGCTTAGGGAAAAGAACTTGCATGACATCTATTGTCCATCCCTCCCGTGGCAGCGGGGTCCAAAAGGATACTACAGGTTATTAAGTTTCTCCTTTTAATAAAGAACCGGAACAATGCATTAGCACTTGGTGAACACATGAACTCCTCAAACTATGGTCATCACCGGGAGTGGTTCCGGTTATTGTCACTCCAGGGTTGCCGAATCATAACACATAGTAGGTAAGTACGAATTGCAAGATCGGATCTAAAACACACCTATTTTGGTGAGAACATAATAATTTCAGATCTGAAATCATGGCACTCGGGCCCTAGTGACAAGCATTAAGCATGGCAAAGTAGTAGCAACATCAATCTCAGAACATAGTGGATACTAGGGATCAATCCCCGTCAAAACTAACTCGATTACATGATAGATCTCATCCTACTCATCACCGCCCAGCGAGCCTACGAATAGATTACTCACGAACGATGAAGAGCTTCATGGAATTGGAGAGGGAAGAAGGTTGATGATGACGATGGCGACGATTTCCCCTCTCCGGAGCCCAAAACGGAATCCAGATCTGTCCTCCAGATGAAGAACAGGATGTGGCGGTGCCTCCGTATCGCAAACGCGACGAAATCTTCTCTTCTGATTTTTTTCTGGGCGAAAGTGAATTTATAGAGCTGAGATTGGGGGCGGCAGAGCCACGTGGGCCCCACAAGCTTGGTTTCTGCGGCCAGGGGGGTGGCCGCGGCAACAGGGCTTGTGGCCCACTGGCCCATCCCCTTCGGTGGATCTTTGCGCAGGTATTTTTCATATTTTCCTGAAAAATTCCCCGTAAATTTTCAGGGCGTTCCGAGAACTTTCATTTCTGCACAAAAACAACACCATGGCAATTCTGCTGAAAACAGCATCAGTATGGGTTAGTTCCATTCAAATCATGCAATTAGAGTCCAAAACAAGGGCAAAAGAGTTTGGAAAAGTAGATACGATGGAGACGTATCAGCAAGCTTTTTAATCAATTGATGTGATGTTTGTTAATAGGATAGTTAAATGAACTACTTGATAAGAACACTTGCATGTGACGAACTACTTCATAATAAAACTTGCATACGATATGATTTTTTTGCTTGACAAGGTTGATCACCAATGTGATGATGAGAGGTCGTGGATAGCCTAGTGATGACGAGTTGATGGATATACTTCTCGCCCTCGTTGGTTACCCCAAGTAGAAGGTGGAGATGTATTCAACATCAAATTTCCCTTACACGGAGACTGTAAGGTTTATCGAACCAGGAGGACTCCTAGGCTCAAAAAGTAGGTGTCTTCCACCTTGGCGCTAACACAAGACGTGGACCTGCACACACAACAAATAACTTTGCTCCCAACGAGTACAGAGAGGTTGTCAATCTCTCCGGCCTTGTAGTTTGCAAAGGATCAAAACGCAAGCGGGAAAGTAATAGTGATTGCAACGGAAAAGAAAGTGAAAGCGGTAAATGATGGAGGTGTAACAGTGATGGTGATATGGACCGGAGTCACATGATGTTCACTAATGATGTCTCTCTCCCAAAAGATGATAAACAACTATGCTTGGGTAAACAAATCACAGTTGGGCAATTGACAGAATTATGATCGCACCGCAATGCTAATTATGCTACTTGATAGTTAGAGGTTCAATAGTAATGGGAAGTACGCCAAGACAAGTAGACTATTTATTAATTAGCATCTACTTACTAATCATCCACCTTGAGATATCTATCCCGAACATCTCTCCGGTATTAAGTTGCGAGTCCCACCCAAAGTGTAAACTTAGACTCAAAGCAATGGACAACTGCATTAACGAACTATGCGTATGGTAAACAATCATTGCAACCGAGGTCATAAGCACCGTTGTTTTCTCCCTCGTGGCAACAAGCACATTCCTTAGTCTCATGTTTCTGCCACTCAA
Source organism: Hordeum vulgare subsp. vulgare (assembly GCF_904849725.1). NCBI lineage: Eukaryota > Viridiplantae > Streptophyta > Magnoliopsida > Poales > Poaceae > Hordeum > Hordeum vulgare. The sequence goes on along the minus strand of NC_058519.1, from coordinate 107,029,795 downwards.
GCTAGACATCGAGGGGCCTGAACCCACAACATGCATAATGCTCCCTATTGGAGTCACAATCTACTACTTGGCCAAAGCAATAAATAGCAACAAAGAACAAGCATTAATCACTAAGGAACATAATATAAAAGGATAATCAAATATATAGCTCATAACAATCTGAACATAATCTCATAATCCACCGGATCCCAACAAACCGAGCATAGCAATAGCAAGAGAATTACTTAGATGCCTTGATCATGTAGGGCAGCTCACAAGGACTAACCATTGAAGCACAAGATTGGAGAGAAGACATCACATAGCTACTGGTCATGGACTCATGTTCCAAGGAGGACTACTCACGACACATACGGGAAGCGTCCATGGCGGTGGGGAAGCTCCCGGAGGTCAATCCTCCCTCCTGCAGGGTGCCGGGAAGAGGTCTCCTGACGCTCCCGATCTCGGAAGCGCTGCGGCGGCGGAACGATGGAGAAATTCGCGATTCCAGAAAGTCTACGAGGGTTTCCTCTCGAGACTCTAAATATAGGCCAAAGGAGGGCACCGAAGGAGGTGGGACCCACCCAGGCGACCTCCTAGCGCGGCCTAGGGCCTCGCTGCGCCAGCAGGCCATCTGGGAGGCCCCTGGCCCCCCTCTGGCCCTCCTTCGGTGATCAGGAAGCTTCTGTTTCACTGATGTTTTATATATTTTTTCTGGACTTTTTCGGGCTTCTGAAAATTGGGTAAAATCCCGTGCAAAATAGACATCAGCAGACAATAGTAGGTTAGTCCAAATATGTGTAAAATGATATAAAAGTGTAGCAAAACATATAACAATGTCACCCAAAAGATCATGGAATAGGCAGAAATTATAGATATGTTTGGGACGTATGAACATCCCCAAGCTTAATTTATGCCCGTCCTCGAGTAGATAAATGATAACACAATAATTTCTATGGTGACATGCTAACACACATATAAGAACTTCAAAGTAAAGCAAGTAAGATATGCAAGTCAAGTCAAGAAAATAACAAGCAAGAGTCTATATCTAGCATTGAGTTTAGCAAAGTAAGAACATAAAGGTGCAAGAGCTCTCGCTGTCCGTGACTCAAATGTCTCCAAATGGTGTTTGCGTGCAAGAAGTGGGAGATGGGTTGAGATCATAAAATATTTTTAATTGAGGACTCAATCTACTAAACCTCACACTTAGTCTCCTTCAGAATCTTATTTTGACTCATCCCCAGACCACTAGTCAGGCACAAATGAAAATGATCCTCTCCCTTTCGACTTTGAGCACTCATGTAATGGATGAGCGTAAGCAAGATATGTTGGCACTTAGGATGGCAAATAGAATCGTGATGGGGAAGGAAGACAAAAAGGTGTGAAAGGCTCACACCAATGAGGACAACCATAGGCGAGAGAAAGCCAAATGATAGATATGATGTGAGGAGTAGGGATTGCCATGTAACAGATGCACATATGAGCTAAAGTAAGATCTCCAATGGAACTAGTGGGGGTGCATCCAACTTGTTTGCTCATGAAGACCTAGAGCTCATTTCAGGAGGCTCATCATTGGAATATGCAAACCAAGTTCTATAGTGTAAGGGTCCCCACGTAGTTATGCATGAATGATAATCTCTATGTAGTACCAATATAGCAATGGAGTACGAGTGTGGATCTTTCAAAAGGAATAGTAGTGTTGCCCCCTTCTCTATTTTTATTTCTTTTTCTTTTTCTTTTTCTCTTTTTTTATTTTTTTGTGGCCTCTTTGGCTCTTTCTTTTTATCTCTCATTTGTCCTCTCTGGGATCTTTTGTTTTGTCCACTTTGGGATCTTTTCCTCTCTTAAGGGAAACACTCTATGTTTTACATGAATAAAAAGAAAAATCATCACACTTTATAAGAAGTACTCATAATAAAGACAAGTGAAAAACTATCATGATGTATGCACATGTATGCCTCTACCAGTGTAGCAGGATATGCAATGATACTAGCGCGTCATGTAGCAATAATTTGGGCAAGGCCCAACTATCATGCGGCTCTATGATCAAGCACAAGCATGTATGACATGGAGATCAAGTCATGAGATGGTGGATGTTGCATGGCAATGTATCTTGGAAAGGCTATGGAAATGCCTTAATAGCTAGGTATGGTGGCTATTTTGAGGAAAGATATAATGAGGCTTATGTATGACAGAGCATATCATGTCATGGGTTTGTATGCACTGGCGGAGTTTGCACCAACTCTCAATGTGAGAAAGGGCAATGCACTGTACCGAAGAGGCTAGCAAAATATGGATGGTGGAAGTGCCAACAATCGAATACTCACACTAGTCCGAAGAACTCATACACTTATTATCGGTAACTATCTATCTATTTAGGAAATTCACAAAGAGACAAGTACCCCGAGGAGGAGTGTTTTGGGGTATGGTTATCCTCGCGCATCCTCGACTCATGGTAACGTGAGGGTACTCTGTATATTCCGAACCCTCCAGAGGTTAGCGATCAATTGAGTAGCTAGATTTCTCAACTAATTTTTAGTTTTTGAAAAACACATGGATTTCCCAAAATATGACACCTATCACTAATAGGCTCAAGCTCTTGGAAACAATAGTCCAAACATTACCCAAATAAAAACCTCAAAACTATTGCAGGTTACTACTATACTTAAATAGCAATCTCAGTTACCTACTCATGCAAGACACACAACTCGGTGCAACAAGCCAACTCTCTAAACAAGATAAGCATGACAACTCAAGAGAGTTCCAAAAGCAACCTAAATAATAGCTCTTAAAAAGATAAGCATGAAAACTAAGAGCTAAGCATGACAGTAGGTACGAAAAGATAGAGAACACGCATAAAAGATAAGCATGAAAACCTATGTTGTGTTCTAGAGTGGAATGGAGCGTGTCTCTCCCAAACAAGGTAGGATAGGTTACGACTTGTTATGAATAACAAGAAAAACTAAAACAAACTAAAAAGTAAATAGCGAGATTCTCCAAGCATAGCACATATCATATGAAGTGATAAAAATATAGCATGGAGATGGACGAACTGATGATTGTTGATAGAGAAGGGGATGCACGGGGGCATCCCACACGCTTAGACGCTTGAGTCTCCTTGAATATTTATTGGGGTGCATGGGGGCATCCCCAAGCTTGAGCGCTTGACACTCCTGTATCTTCTTTCATCATCTCTCCCATCGCATACTTGAAAACTCCCTTCATATGAAACTCATCATAAGCTGATTAGAGTGGTTAGTTCCCTTAATAAAATAATTCAATACCTTCTAGAAATAAATATTTTCATGAAAATTTACTGCTTCTCATGATTTCCAAAAGATTTTTGCAAATAAAAAACAATCTTACGATTTGCAAAACAATGAAAACGCAAAACATGACAGAATGTGTGAAAAACAGAACAACACATAGTAAATAATTTATCTAGGGCACTTCTGCAACTCAAATCAAAAAACTCAGAACAGAAGCCAGAAAGGTAATTATATAGAGCATGCTATCAAAAACATTCATATCAAAAAGATGATCTGGTGATTTTTGGCGAATTTGTCCGTCAAGCTGACAAAATTTGTTTCTGGACAACATGGCACAATTTTTGAACTTTCTTGTAATCGGAGGCTATAACTTGGCACAAAGCTTGAAAATAAAGATACAATGATGTTGATATAGTAGTAACAAGAATCAAGACCACTAAAACAGAAAGTAAAAACTCAAAGTAAAGATAACAAGGGTTGTCTCCGTAGATATCTTTCTTTATAGCCATAAAGATAGGCTTAAGATTTTAATGATGCTCTCGTAGGAATAAAAGTTGTAGAACAAAATAGAGCATCAAGAAGCAAATATCAAACACATTTAAGACTAACATGCTTCCTATGCATAGGAATATTTTAATAGAATAATTCATTGAAGCACAAAGCAATAAGCATCGGAAGGAAAAACAAGTGCAGCTTCAAAACCTTCAACATAAAGAGAGGGAACTTGATATTATTGAAATATCTATAAGCATATGTTCCCTAATCATAATAATTTTCAGTTGGACCATGAATAAACTCAACAATATAAGTATCACATAAAGCATTGTTACCATGATCCACATGGACTTCATGAAGAGGATAAAACTTGGAGTAAAAGAGAGACTGAATCTCTTCCCAATCCCATAGGTGTTAATCATCTAGTAGCCTATACCATTCCAATGCTTTTCCTTTCAGTAACAAGGAAAATAATTTCCTCATGACTCCATTGTTGGAGATATGCTCTAGAGGCAATAATAAAATGGTTATTATCATATTTCCTTGTTCATGATAATCGTCTATTGTTCATGCTATAATTGTATTAACAGGAAACAGTAATACATGTGTGAATAAATAGATCACATTGTGTCCCTAGCAAGTCTCTAGTTGGCTAGCTCGTTAATCAATAGATGATCATGGTTTCCTGATCATGGGCATTAGATGTAACTGATAACAGGATCACATTGTCACAGCCCTGGTTTCACCTTGCTTGACAAGCATTCATGCATGCATATTTAAACTCTTTTGTTTTTCTTTTGGGAAGTGATCAAGCCCAATGATTTGAAATTTGACAAAAAGGCAATAAAATTATTACCTTAAAATGAACCAGGAAAATGTTCCAAATATTTGAGAAAATAGTGACTTAAAATAACTTTGTCAAACCAAAATTTTAGGTCACAAGAACTTTTTGAGATGGATTTTTGAGTTGATGAAATAACTCTTTGGAATGGAGTTATTTTGTCTTTTATATTTTTAAAAAGTTTAAAAAATGTTGAAACTATTATGTGGCATTGCTTATTTTTATCACTGTCACATAACACTAATTTAGTGTTTTATAAAATATTTAAACAATTTATTTTAAAACCTAAACCTAAATGCCAGAAAGAAATAAAAACGGAAAAAGGAAAAACAGAGGGAAGACCTTACCTGTGCTCACGTGAAGCGGCCCAGCCCATCAGGGGCAGCACTGTCTTCTTCCTCCTGCCAGGAGGAGAAGCAGCTGCGTGCCCATCGCATTGCCGGGCACCGCCACGTCCCCTGGCCACCTCCTGCTTGCCTCCAGTCGTGTGGAGCTGGCTAAGGATGCCATGATCTCTCCTCGCCTCCCTCAACCTCTTTCCTTGCTCCCTCTCTCTTCCTCCCCCCTCTGTCTCTCTTTCTAGCGCACGCCCGAGAGCGCCGGCGAACACCACCGCGACCACCGGCCCCCTCCAGCCCAGAGTATGTGTCCCCTAGCTCCGCCGTTCTCCTCCCCATCCCTATGCCAGAAGAATGGATCTCAGACGCCCTGCAGCGCCGCCATCCGCATCATCGTCACCGCCGGCCACCGAACGTCGCCGCCGTCGATTCGCAACATCTGAAGCGACCTCGAGCTTGTCGTTGACGCCATAAGACTCGCGGTGAGCTCCGGATCCGTTTCTCCCTTGCCTCATCGCCGTTCCCCTCTCCTAGAGCCGTGTGCCACCGTAGTCTGAAGGCCATTGCCGCCGGCCATGGCGTCGTCATGGCTAGAGCCACCTAGGGCAGCTGCCGAGCACCTCCATGTGCTCTCCGCTCCCGCAGGAAGCCGTAGCCATCTTCAAGTCCTTCTTCCGTGCCCCATAGGCCATTCCCTCACCGTGGCCGAACTCCGGCGACCGCTCCGCTCATCGCCGCCGTTGCTCCAGCCCACCTTAGAGCCCCAAATCGGCTGGAATGGATGCGGGCGAGTCCCAGCTCCATGTAGGTAGCCTCCGCCACTCGATTGGTCACCGGAGGGTGATTTCCGATCACCTCCGCCGTCTCGGACCTCGCCGGCGTCTAGCCGCCGGTGGATCTGACCCTGTCAACCTGCGAGTTGACCCCTTGGGTCACCTACAGGTGGGGCCGAGCCCCTGTCAAATTAGAATATTTTCAGAATTAAGTTAAACAAGATAATTAACCTAATGACCCACTCACAATGGGCCCAGACCCTAATTAGAAATAAAAGTTTAAAATTAAACTCTTTTTAGTAAATGTGACACTGACGTGTGGGCCCCACACGTCAGGTTTGACCCAGACCAGGTTAGTTGACGTGATGAGGTAATGCTGACGAAGTGCTGACGCAGTAAATACTAATTATGTATTATAATAAATCCAGGAAATTGCTAAAACTTGTAAAAGTCATAGAAATTAAAATATAACTCGGATGGAAATAATTTATATATGAAAAAGGATCAGAAAAATACAAAGAATCTGATTATGGCATTTTCATGCATGTTTGAAAAGGTTAACATCACCAAATAGGCAAAATGGTGAATAGGATAAATTTCATATTTAGTTTGGAGATGGAATTTGATACTTATTTGAATTCCACTTCAATTGTTATGACCAAACATCGGTCAATGCAAATCAGTACCTCAAAATACTAACCCCATGCATGTTGGAACAATTTGTTATGAGCATCAGGTCGAACCAATTATAAGGGTACTTGGAAAAATACCGGCTTGAAGTGATGTTTGAATCCTAATTCAAACCAACTTCAACTTAAGAAATGATAGCCACATTAGCCCTGCCACCTTTCATTTCATGTCTTGAGCTTGCATCATAGTGTTGCATTTCCGTGAAGTAATTGTTGTTCTTTCTTGTTTGCCGGTGTTGTTCCCTCTCGGTAAACGATGTTTCCGACGATGTGATCGTTGACATTGATGAAGACTCATTATTATCTTCAGACATGCCAGGCAAGCAAACCCCCTTGAGCATATTGATATAAACCCACTCTCTCGCTCCTGCTCTCTTTTACTGCATTAGGACAAACATGATTCAACTGTACATGTTATCGGTAGTTGAATCCATTCCTCTGCATGACCTGATTTTATCACAGTAGATAGTTGAAACCACTTAGCATGAGTAGCAACTGCTTCAGCCTTGTTGTGCTTACTCATCCATGCTTGTTTACAATGCCTGCTATGCTTAGAGTCGTGTCGGGTCGGATCCATCTGAATGATGTATCAGAATGGTTGTGTTCATGTCCTATAGTGTGAGAGTAAAGGTGTGAATCTGATTTGGTAAAGGTAGCGATGAGAGGCCATGTAGGAGTACATGGCGGGTTGTCTCATTGGGACCGTCCTTAAGAACTGAGTTCTGTGTGTGTTATCCAAGACAAGATACTACCACACATTGGGATACTTAATTGACCCTCTCGTCTTATTAATTGCCTAGATCTGTGTCCACGAGTTGCAATTAGTTTCTCGTGTTTGTAGGAAAAGTGTTGGCGGCCATATTTAGCTCTGCCCGATGGGGTAGGATTCACTACGGTAGATACACAGTGACACGGTGTACCAAGTGGCACCCGGATGGTGGGCTTGGGAACCCTGCGCACATCGTTTGGGGCCGTAGAGAAAACCTCGGCCGGACTTCCTTGCGGGTTCAGTCTCAAATAGGCGATAAACCTGTACTAGGGTCTTGTGTGGTTAATGGTCGTGGCCGACACCCACGCCAGTGCTTCCGCTTGAAGGTTGCCGAGATGCATGACGTGCACATGTTGATAAGTGGTGGGAGCGTGTGTGAAGAAGTATACCCCTGCACGGTGGTTCAATCTGTTCGAATAGCCGCGTCCTCGGATATGGACTACTTGGAAGCATTACGTGGTACATAGACAACTTAAATGGATACTCTAAAACATGCAATATAAGTGTGAGTGCTATGGAAGGATTTCTCATAGGGAGACGAGAGTGGATCCATAGTGGTGTATTGAATTGGTGAATATGTGGACTCGTGTGCGCTATCCCACCTCAAAGAAAGAACTTGTAGTCGTAGTACATGTTAGCCAAGAGTCAAAGCTGGCTTGCTGCAATCAAACCCCACAATCCTTTCACTGAAACATGATGCATATGTAGATAGTTCTGATGTAAGACTTGCTGAGTACCTTTGTACTCACGGTTGCTTTATTCATGTTTTTGCAGAGAAGACTTAGACTCATTAAAAGGTTCTACGCGATGTGTTCGATGTTGACCGGAATAGCTTGGGAATCCCAGACAGAGGTCTGGCTCCTTTGGTAGGGTCGTAGTAGCTTTTCAGGCTCTTCCAGCCACTTTTAGTAGATGTCTGTACCCAGACATGATTTGCTTCCGCTTGTTGTTTGTATGACTTGAGTGTCGGGTCACGAGACCCGTGCTTGTAATATCATACTATGTTGACTGTTATGAGTCTTTAATGAATGCTTGAGTCATAGAGTTATGTTGTGATGCCATGTTGTATCTACACATATCGTGCATAATGTGTGTATGTTTGAAATGCATTATATGTGTGGGATTCGATACCTAGTTGTTTGCCTTTAGTAGTACTCTTTACAGGTAAATGCCTCTTTGTGTTTCCATCGGGCCTTGGTAGCTTGCTACTGCTCGGAACACATTGATTGACCGGCATGTATCCTTCTTTGCTGTTGTGTCTGTCCCCTCGGGGAAATGTCACGCGATGTAATGGAGTCCTTGTAGCTTGCTACGACTCGTCTACACACGCTGATGACCGACACCTACTTTGCTGGGTTATGTATGCCTGTCCTTGTACGGATGTACCGCTTGGGTTTATAACTAGTCATGTCGACCCGGGTTCTTGTCGTCTGAACGCTAGCGACACATTCATATACGTGAGCTAAAAGACGCAAACGGTACCTGCCAAGGTAAGGTGGCGGTCGTGGAGTTTGCCGTGCGTGAAGCCACAAAGTGATGTGATGTGTTACAGGCTGGGTTCTTATGACCTAGGATCGGGGTCCTGACAGCTTTGGTATCAGAGCTTGACTGCCTGTAGGATAACCAAGCCAAACTGGTCGATGTTGAGTCTAGCAACTCTTTAGTTATATAAGGGAATTGTTTGCGGAAGGGAATGTAAGGCTCTTTTTACTCCTTTCCTTGTGTCATTCTTATTCTGAGTCACCCTCTTCTTAATTCTACGGGGTTTAAGAATTAGGCTTTCTCATCTATTCATTAGGATGACGAGTTACTATGTTGGAGACTTATAGAAAAGTTGTTGTCTTCCTGGATCAGTGTCTCCATAAGAATTCAATTGTTATGTTGTTAGTTTTCTTGCAGGCTGCCTCATATTTCATGCCCGTACAGCCGTTATGCTGTCCGAGTTTTCCAAAGTTCTTAAATAGTCTGATGCGATTGCAAATTCCTTCCTCTTTTCCCAATGTCTTTTGGCCGGACAAAGCACACTAATAATTGTGTTGAGGTACTCTATTACCTCGACGTTTTGTTGAAGTATTAGGAAAACATGTTACTCCAAAAACTACCCAATAGTCTAGATGTGTGCTATGCCTTCCAGTGTGATAGTTCTGGCCATCATTTTAGAAAAACATCTCGTGATGTTAAATAGTTTGTAGGTATTCTATTTCTGGGTCTTTGAATCCAAGGATCATTCTGCTCATCTTTGTTGATAGTGTTGCTAGTTCCTTTAGAATGATTAATAACCCTGTTGTAGCTCCCAAGGTTCATGGTATATCATTCTCCCAACACCATGAATCATCTTTGGCAGTAATTCTCCGTGAACTAAAGACCATAACAAGAGTGCTCGTGATGGGTTCTCTACTTCGTATTGTAATTCTGCCTACTTCCCCCTTCTGCATGGGTTATCTGGAAGAATTATGTTGAACTCGTTCGACATTCTAATCCATGCATCCATAACTCAAGAAATCATGTGCTCTTGAGTTGGCCCTATCTAGTTGTATTTTGACCTTCATCATTGAGAGGTTAGTCAAGAGTAGTTGTGCACTCTTGTTATCAATGTCTTTTATTCCTGTGGTCTGTCAAGTTGTTCTATTCTCGAATGACTAGGAGAAGCAAACTCCAGTACCACATCCATTTCTTGGATTGGGTCAAAGTAGTTGTAATCCGCAGATCAAGATGCCAATCTGGGTTTTGTTCTATTCTATCTTGGAGTATTATCTTCTTTTGTCAAGAATGTCGTCAGAATTGCACCATCTCTTATGAGCTCTTGATGTAGTGATAATTTTCGCTATCATTGTTCATTCCTCGGTTTTTGTGTTGGTTGTAACCGAAATATCGACAAGTGAGCCATGATGTGTGAAATCAATACTCCTAGCAATGTTATTGCTTGGTAGCTAATAGACAATAATTTCACTCTTATGGTGATGGTGATTGAATCGTCATCCTAAGATTGAGCGTGCTACCTAGTCCATGCTTCATGGTGCACTTTTCGATCGATGGGTTAGGATTGTGTCAATTCCTCGCTCTATTGATCACATCATCTTGCCCAGAAAAGTGAGATTGTTCCCGAGCTTAATAATAAATCGGTGGTTCGTGATTTTCCCATTATCTTCTTGGAAGTATTACCAGGTTGTTTCCTGACTGTTATGATAAGAGCTCGTGATCAAGTTGGTCTTTCTGTAAACCAACCCCTTCTCCAAGAATCCGTGTTGGATACCCCGAGCTAGTTGGTTAAGCTAAACAACAACTTGGAGAGTTGGAAGATAAAAGCTTCGCCTAAACTTAGCTCATTTAAAAGGGATAATCTTTCCTGTTGTGAGAGTCTTGAAGAAAAATGATATTTTCATCGGTTGATTCATGTGATCAATTGTTGCATATATTATCTTGTCCAATTTTGATTTGAGTATGGGCTATTGTCAAATCAAACTCAGAGCCAAAGATTTCCGTAACGGTGTCTTACTCAGGGATTTCCTTGAGCCTACACTATTGTATTCTTTGATCTGACCAATGCTATTGTCTTGCTCACATAGTTGTGGAAATCCATTTATATGGGTATTTTGATGAACTGTTGTGGAGCCCATTAACAACACCTTTGTCTTCTCCATAACTTATGTTGGACATTAAGTTAGTGTTGGAAACTTTTAATACATTGTGTTCATGTCTATTCATGAGGTATATGTTAGGTGTAAGAAGTGAATTCCTCTAATTCATGTGCATCTGATGCAAGTTGTCGCCGTGTATTCGAGAAAAGTTAATTTGTTTTCTTCGGAATCATCTCATGTCAGTCATGCACGTGCGAAGTATTCTATGGTCTAAGAAATTAGCTACCTCCATTCCATATGTATCTCCTAGCACACCAAGCCACTGATTGATTTGTTCAAGGAAAAGAAGGTAAGTGCCATTCCCGAAGGTACCAGACGGACTTGCACATGGCTTCGTCATCCGCAATGATGGTTCCCATCCAGAACTCGGTAGTGTTTTGTTGTAAGACTTTTCATGTGGTCATCATTGTCTTGGGTAGTGTGTTCACATGTGTCTGGCAACCCAGCTCATGTTTTGGAGTTGGCTTTCATAGTTCATTTCCCGAGAATCTTGCAACGTTATCCCGTCGATTTGTGTTGCAAACTTTCTTTTCAGACTCGCTGAGTCTGAAGCATCGTGTCACCAACCGGAGCTAAATCTCAGGCAGTTAAAATGGTTGGAACTTTCCCCAAGAATTATAATATTGGTCTCTATGTAACCCGGTAAAGTGATGTTGTGGCTAACACACCTAGCCGGAAGACTTGATATTATAATATCTTGCATCAGCAATCTTAGCCATCTTCCGTGTGGTTTTTGTATGACCTATTTTATAAGTTGTTCCTCATGGACTCCCTTTGATGCCCCGAATTCCGACCTATACTCGATGTGCTAGATATCAAGCATGATCTATAATTGGGTTGTGCTAGTACATCAAGGAGAACATTAGAAGCGGAGTGCTAAATGTCTCTCGGTCGATCAACCAGATTTCGTTCCCTTGGCACAGCTAAGGTGAAATCTGAGGAAGTGTTGTCTTCCTTTGCATTTGCATCCTCCATCACTGTTCATCATGGTAGTATGTTGTGTCACCAGGATCCTTGGCACGGATGTTGGTAAACCTTGATGAATATGGAAATGCTCAAGTTCTTGAGAGCACGCTCAGACACTAGGTTATATCCTCGATAGTAATTGGAATGTGCCTTCCGTTCATTGAGTTGTTCTATAACCCTAGTTTCTTTCCAACCTGGGTATGCCCTTCTTTCAAATTCCTTGAAACAATCATTTGTGAATTGCCTTACTCTCGTATGAAGAGTTTCAATGATATTTGGATCAAAAGTAATTCTTTTTGCCACTTAAGGGGAAAACTCTAAGAGTCACCTTCCTAAGGTGCCCCGTTGTGGTATGAAGGGCAACTTAATCCTCGCTACTTTGAAACCTCGCCACCATCTGTTTTAAGCCTGGATTTGTTGCCTACCAATGGAACCTCTGTCATATGTCTCCTTTTCTCATCCGTGTTTTGGTGTTGTGTCTCAGCTCAAGTTACGTTCCTATGTCTTATTCTATGAGTTGATCTTGAGTTGCTCGATCTTCGAGGAGATCGAATCTTGTGTAGTCTCCCCGTTCTTTTGTCGTCAAGCTAGATGAAGACCTCAAGGACAAAGATGTCAAGATCAAAATGGTGCGATGAATCAACATCCTCGAGAGGAGCAAATGGATCGTGAAGATTGTGATAGTTTAGTGTCCCCTCTTCCTCTTCCCGACTACGCTTGAATCTCGGGACGAGATTCTTGTTTAGTAGGCGTGAGCTGTCACAACCCTGGTTTCACCTTGCTTGACAAGCATTCATGCATGCATATTTAAACTCTTTTGTTTTTCTTTTGGGAAGTGATCAACCCAATGATTTGAAATTTGACAAAAAGGCAATAAAATTATTACCTTAAAATGAACCAGGAAAATGTTCCAAATATTTGAGAAAATAGTGACTTAAAATAACTTTGTCAAACCAAAATTTTAGGTCACAAGAACTTTTTGAGATGGATTTTTGATTTGATCAAATAACTCTTTGGAATGGAGTTATTTTGTCTTTTATATTTTTAAAAAGTTTAAAAAATGTTGAAACTATTATGTGGCATTGCTTATTTTTATCACTCTCACATAACACTAATTTAGGGTTTTATAAAATATTTAAACAATTTATTTTAAAACCTAAACCTAAATGCCAGAAAGAAATAAAAACAGAAAAAGGAAAAACAGAGGGAAGACCTTACCTGTGCTCACCTGAAGCGGCCCAGCCCATCAGGGGCACCACTGTCTTCTTCCTCCTGCCACGAGGAGAAGCAGCTGCGTGCCCGACGCATCGCCGGGCACCACCACGTCCCCTGGCCACCTCCTGCTTGCCTCCAGTCGCCTGGAGCTGGCTAAGGATGCCATGCTCTCTCCCTCGCCTCCCTCAACCTCTTTCCTTGCTCCCTCTCTCTTCCTTCCCCGCCTCTATCTCTCTTTCTAGCGCACGCCCGAGAGCGCCGGCGAACACCACCGCGACCACCGGCCCCCTCCAGCCCAGAGTATGTGTCCCCTAGCTCCGCCGTTCTCCTCCCCATCCCTACGCCAGAAGAATGGATCTCAGACGCCCTGCAGCGCCGCCATCCGCATCATCCTCACCGCCGGCCACCGAACGTCGCCCCCGTCGATTCGCAGCATCTGAAGCGACCTCGAGCTTGTCGTTGATGCCATAAAACTCGCGGTGAGCTCCGGATCCGTTTCCCCCTTGCCTCATCGCCGTTACCCTCTCCTAGAGCCGTGGGCCACCGTAGTCTGAACACCGTTGCCGCCGGCCATGGCGCCGTCGTGGCTAGAGCCACCTAGGGTCGCTGCCGAGCACCCCCCCGTGCTCTCCGCGCCCGCAGGAAGCCGTAGCCATCTTCAACTCCTTCTTCCGTGCCCCGTAGGCCATTCCCCCACCGTGGCCGAACTCCGGCGACCGCTCCACTCATCGTCGCCGTTGCTCCAGCCCACCTTAGAGCCCAAAATCGGCTGGAATGGATGTGGGCGAGTCCCAGCTCCATGTAGGTAGCCTCCGCCGCTCGATTGGTCACCAGAGGGTGATTTCCGATCACCTCCGCCGTCTCGGACCTCGCCGACGTCGAGCCGCTGGTGGATCTGACCCTGTCAACCAGGGAGTTGACCCCTTGGGTCACCTACAGGTGGGGCCTGGCCCCTGTCAAATTAGAATATTTACAGAATTAAGTTAAACAAGATAATTAACCTAATGACCCACTAACAATGGGCCCAAACCCTAATTAGAAATAAAAGTTTAAAATTAAACTATTTTTAGTAAATGTGACACTGACGTGTGGGCCCCACACGTCAGGTTTGACCCAGACCAGGTAAGTTGACCTGATGAGGTAATGCTGACGAAGTGCTGACGCAGTAAATACTAATTCTGTATTATAATAAATCCAGGAAATTGCTAAAACTTGTAATAATCATAGAAATTAAAATATAACTCGGATGGAAATAATTTATATATGAAAAAGGATCAGAAAAATCCAAAGAATCTGATTATGGCATTTTCATGCATGTTTGAAAAGGTTAACATCACCAAATAGGCAAAATGGTGAATAGGATAAATTTCATATTTAGTTTGGAGATGGAATTTGATACTTATTTGAATTCCACTTCAATTGTTATGACCAAACATCGGTCAATGCAAATCAGTACCTCAAAATACTAACCCCATGCATGTTGGAACAATTTGTTATGAGCATCAGGTCGAACCAATTATAACGGTACTTGGAAAAATACCGGCTTGAAGTGATGTTTGAATCCTAATTCAAACCAACTTCAACTTAAGAAATGATAGCCACATTAGCCCTGCCACCTTTCATTTCATGTCTTGAGCTTGCATCATAGTGTTGCATTTCCGTGAAGTAATTGTTGTTCTTTCTTATTTGCCGGTGTTGTTCCCTCTCGGTAAACGATGTTTCCGACGATGTGATCGTTGACATTGATGAAGACTCATTATTATCTTCAGACGTGTCAGGCAAGCAAACCCCCTTGAGCATATTGATATAAACCCACTCTCTCGCTCCTGCTCTTGTTTACTGCATCAGGACAAACATGACTCAACTGTACATGTTATCGGTAGTTGAACCCATTCCTCTGCATGACCTGATTTTATCACAGTAGATAGTTGAAACCACTTAGCATGAGTAGCAACTCCTTGAGCCTTGTTGTGCTTACTCATCCATACTTGTTTACAATGCCTGCTATGCTTAGAGTCGTGTCGGGTCGGATCCATATGAATGATGTATCGGAATGGTTGTGTTCATGTCCTATAGTGTGAGAGTAAAGGTGTGAATCTGATTTGGTAAAGGTAGCAATGAGAGGCCATGTAGGAGTACATGGAGGGTTGTCTCATTGGGACCGTCCTTAAGAACTGAGTTCTGTGTGTGTTATCCAAGACAAGATACTACCACACATTGGGATACTTAATTGACCCTCTCGTCTTATTAATCGCCTAGATCTCTGTCCACGAGTTGCACTTAGTTTCTGGCGTTTGTAGGAAAAGTGTTGGTGGCCGTGTTTAGCTCTGCCCGACGGGGTAGGCTTCACTACGGTAGATACACAGTGGCACGGTGTACCAAGTGGCACCTGGATGGTGGGCTTGGGAACCATGCGCACATCGTCTGGGGCCGTAGAGGAAACCTCGGCCGGACTTCCTTGCGGGTTCAGTCTCAAATAGGCGATAAACCTGGACCAGGGTCTTGTGTGGTTAATGGTCGTGGCCGACTCCCACGCCAGTGCTTACGCTTGAAGGTTGCCGAGATGCATGACGTGCACATGGTGATAAGTGGTGGGAGCGTGTGTGAAGAAGTATACCCCTGCAGGGTGATTCAATCTGTTCGAGTAGCCGCGTCCTCGGATATGGACTACTTGGAAGCATTACGTGGTACATAGACAACTTAAATGGATACTCTAAAACATGCAAGATAAGTGTGAGTGCGATGGAAGGATTTCTCGTAGGGAGACGAGAGTGGATCCATAGTGGTGTATTGAATTGGTGAATATGTGGACTCGTGTGCGCTATCCCACCTCAAAGAAAGAACTTGTAGTCGTAGTACAGGTTAGCCAAGAGTCAAAGCTGGCTTGCTGCAATCAAACCCCACAATCCTTTCATTGAAACATGGTGCATATGTAGATAGTTCTGATGTAAGACTTGCTGAGTACCTTTGTACTCATGGTTGCTTTATTCATGTTTTTGCAGAGAAGACTTAGACTCATTAAAAGGTTCTACGCGATGTGTTTGATGTTGACCGGAATAGCTTGGGAATCCCAGACAGAGGTCTGGCTCCTTTGGTAGGGTCGTAGTAGCTTTTCAGGCTCTTCCAGCCACTTTTAGTAGATGTCTATACCCAGACATGATTTGCTTCCGCTTGTTGTTTGTATGACTAGAGTGTCGGGTCACGAGACCCCTGTTTGTAATATCATACTATGTTGACTCTTATGAGTCTTTAATGAATGCTTGAGTCATAGAGTTATGTTGTGATGCCATGTTGTATCTACACATATCGTGCATAATGTGTGTATGTTTGAAATGCATTATATGTGTGGGATTCGACACCTAGTTGTTTGCCTTTAGTAGTACTCTTTACAGGGAAATGCCTCTTTGTGTTTCCATCGGGCCTTGGTAGCTTGCTACTGCTCGGAACACATTGATTGACCGGCATGTATCCTTTTTTGCTGTTGTGTCTGTCCCCTCGGGGAAATGTCACGCGGTGTAATGGAGTCCTTGTAGCTTGCTACGACTCGTCTACACACGCTGATGACCGACACCTTCTTTGCTGGGTTATGTATGCCTGTCCCTGTATGGATGTACCGCTTGGGTTTATAACTAGTCATGTCGACCCGGGTTCTTGTCATCTGAACGCTAGCGACACATTCATATACGTGAGCCAAAAGACGCAAACGGTCCCGGCCAAGGTAAGGTCGCGGCCGTGGAGTTTATCGTGCGTGAGGCCGCAAAGTGATGTGATGTGTTACAGGCTGGGTTCTTATGACCTAGGTTCGGGGTCCCGACACACATCATTGGGAGAATGATGTCATGGACAAGACCCAATCCCAAGTGCAACACTAGATCGTATTGTTCGTATGCTAAAGCTTTTCTAATGTCAATTGTCTTTTCCTTCGACTGTGAGATTGTGCAACTCCTGGACACCGTAGGAGTGCTTTGGGTGTATCAAACGTCACAACGTAACTGTGTGACTATAAAGGTGCACTATGGGTACCTCCAAAAGTGTCTGTTGGGTTGGTACGATTCGAGATCAGGATTTGTCACTCCGTACGACGGAGAGGTATCTCTGGGCGCATACGGTAGAACATCATCATGAGCTCAATGTGACCAAGGAGTTAGTCACAGGATGACGTGCTACGGAACGAGTAAAGAGACTTACCGGTAACGAGATTGAACAAGGTATAGGTATACCGACGATCGAATCTCGGGCAAGTTTTATACCGACAAACAAAGGGAATTGTATATGGGATTGATTGAATCCTTGACATCGTGGTTCATCCGATGAGATCATCGTGGAACATGTGGGATCCACCATGGGTATCCAGATCCCGCTAATGGTTATTGGCCGGAGAGCGTCTCGGTCATGTCTACATGTTTCCCGAACCCGTAGGGTCTACACACTTAAGGTTCGATGACGCTAGGATTACAGGGAAATGTTATACGAGGTTACCAAAACTTGTCCGGAGTCCCGGACGCCATGAGGAGCTACGGAATGGTCCGGAGGTAAAGATTGATATATAGGATGGATGGTTTTGGATGCCGAAAATGTTTCGGGCGTCACCGGTATCGTACATGGACCACCGGGACCACCGAAAATGGTCCCGGGGGTCCACCAGACCCAAGAGGTAGCATGGGCCAAAAGGTGGAGGGAAACCAGCCCAAAGTGGGCTGGTGCGCCTCCCACGAAGGGGCCCAAGGCGCAGGAGGTGGAGAGGGGGGGAAACCCTAGGCGCTGGTGGGCCTAAGGCCCACCTAAGGGTGCGCCACCCCCTCCCCCTGCCGTGGCCGCCGCACCTCCCATCTGGGGGGGGGGGGCTGCCACACCACCTAGGGTGGGAGCCCTAGGGGTGGCACCCCCTCCCCTCCTCCTATATATACCTAGGGGTTTGGGGTTGTTTTGCACACCGTTTCTTCTCTCCCTCGGCGTAGCCCTGCTCCCCTCCTTCCTCCTCCTCCCACGGTGCTTGGCGAAGCCCTGCCGGGAGACCTCGCCTCTCCATCGACACCACGCCATCGTGTTGCAGGAGATCTTCCCCAACCTCTCCCTCCTCCTTGTTGTATCATGGTGCGGGAGACGTCACCGGGTTGCACGTGTGTTGAACGCGGAGGTGCCGTGGTTCGGCAATAGATCGGAATCTCACCGCGATCTGAATCGCCACGAGTACGACTCCATCAACCGCGTTTTAGCAACGCTTCCGCTTAGCGATCTTCAAACTAATGAAGATGCACTCACCCCTCTCTTGTTGCTGGTCTCTCCATAGGAAGATCTGAATATGGCGTAGGAAAATTTTGAATTTTTGCTACTTTACCCAATAGTGGCATCTGAGCCAGGTTTTCTATGCGTAGATTCTATGCACGAGCAGGTTGTCAATTGCTTGCCGCTACTAGTATTATTCTTTTCTGGCGGTATTGTGGGATGAAGCGGCCCGGACCGACCTTACACGTACGCTTACGTGAGACTGGTTCCACCGACAGACATGCACACCGTGCATAAAGGTGGCTAGCGGGTGTCTGTCTGTCCCACTCTAGTCGGATTGGATTTGATGAAAAGGGTCCTTATGAAGGGTAAATAGCTTTGGCATATCATCGTTGTGGCTGTCACGTAGGTAAGAAGGCGTTCTTGCTAGAAACCCAAATCAGCCACGTAAAACTTGCAACAACAATTAGAGGACGTCTAACTTGTTTTTGCAGGGTTTGACATGTGATGTGATATGGCCAAAGTTGTGATGTTTCATGTGTGATGTATGAGATGATCATGTTATTGTAATAGGATTCACGACTTGCATGTGGATGAGTATGACAACCGGCAGGAGCCATAGGAGTTATCTTAATTTATTGTATGAGATGCAACGCCATGTGTTTACTACTTTTACTTCATTGCTAAAGGTTAGCTGTAGTAGTAGTGATAATAGTAGTTGGCGTGACGACTTCATGGAGACACGATGATGGAGATCATGGTTTCACGCCGGCGACAACGATGATCATGCGATGCCTGAAGATGGAGATCGAAAGAGCAAAGATGATAATGGCCATATCATGTCACTATATGATTGCATGTGATGTTTATCATGTTTTTCATCTTATTGCTTAGAATGACGCTAGCATAATAAGATGACCCCTCTTAAAATTTCGAGAACGTATTCCCCTAAGTGTGCACCGTTGCGAAGGATCGTTGTCTCGAAGCACCACGTGATGATCGGGTGTGATAGATTCTAACGTTCGCATACAACAGGTGTAAGCCAGATTTACACACGCGAAACACCTAGGTTGACTCGACGAGCTTAGCATGTATAGACATGACCTCGAATACAAGAGACCGAAAGGTCGAACATGAGTCGTATGGTTGAATACGATCAGCATGAAGTTGCTCACCATGGTGACTAGTCCGGCTCACGTGATGATCGGACACGGGTTAGTCAACATGGATCATGTATCACTTAGATGACTAGTGGGATGTCGATTTAAGTGGGAGTTCATACTTAATTTGATTAAATGAACTTAATTGTCATGAACTTAGTCTAAAAGTTGTCTTTATAAATATTGTAGATGGCCAACGTCAACCTCAATTTCAACGCATTCCTAGAGAAAAATAAGCTGAAAGATGATGGTAGCAACTATGCAGACTGGGTCCGCAACTTGAAGCTCATCCTTGAAGCAGCTAAAAAGGCTTATGTCCTTGATGTGCTGCTAGGTGACCCTCCCGCTCCCGCAGCAGCCGGGGACATTCTGAATGTCTGGCAAAAGCGGAGTGATGACTACTCTCTTGTTAGGTGTGGCATGCTATACAGTTTGGAAACGGGGCTCCAAAGGCGTTTTGAGTAACACGGTGCGTATGAGATGTTCGAAGAGCTGAAACTAGTTTTTCAAGCTCATACCCGTGTCAAGAGATATGAAGTCTCGACAAGTTCTTTAGCTGTAAGATGGAGGAGAACAGTTCTGTCAGTGAGCATATACTCAAAATGTCTGGGTTACACGGTCGTCTGACTTCAATTGAAGTCAAACTTCCGGATGATGCCATAATTGAGAGAATCCTCCAGTCTCTCCCACCAAGCTACAAAGGTTTTGTTCTGAACTACAACATGCAAGGGATGGAGAAGACCATTCCCGAGTTGTACTCGATGCTCAAGTCTGCAGAAGTAGAAATCAAGAAAGAGCATCAAGTGTTGATGATCAACAAGACCACCAGTTTCAAGAAGGGCAAGGGTAAGAAGAACTTCAAGAAAGACGGCAAAGCCGTTGCCGCGCCCGGCAAGCCAGATACCGGGAAGAATAAAAAGAATGGACCCAAGCCTGAGACTGAGTGCTTCTGTTGCAAGGGAAAAGGTCACTGGAAGCGGAACTGCCCCAAGTACTTAGCGGACAAGAAGGCCGGCAACATTAAAGGTATATGTGATATACATGTTATTGATGTGTACCTTACCAGCGCTCATAGTAGCTCCTGGGTATTTGATACCGGTGTTGTTGCTCACATTTGCAACTCAAAGCAGGAACTGCGGAATAAGCGGAGACTGGCCAAGGACGAGGTGACGATGCGCGTGGGGGAATGGCTCCAAGGTCGATGTGATCGCTGTCGGCATGCTACCTCTACATCTACCGTCGGGATTAGTTCTAAACCTTAATAATTGTTATTTAGTACCATCTTTGAGCATGAATATTGTATCAGGGTCTTGCTTAATGCAAGACGGCTACTCATTTAAGTCAGAGAATAATGGCTGTTCTATTTATATGAGTGATTTGTTTTATGGTCATGCTCCGCTGGTTAATGGTTTATTCTTGATGAATCTTGATCGCGATGTTACACATATTCATAGTGCTAGTACCAAAAGATGTAAAGTTGATAATGATAGTCCCACATACTTGTGGCACTGCCGCCTTGGTCATATCGGTGTTAAGCGCATGAAGAAGGTCCATACTGATGGACTATTAGAGTCTCTTGACTTTGAATCATTTGACACATGCGATCCGTGCCTCATGGGAAAGATGACTAAGACTCCATTCTCAGGAATAATGGAGAGAGCAACCGACTTATTGGAAAGAATACATACGGATGTATGTGGTCCAATGAACGTTGAAGCTCGCGGTGGCTACCGTTATGTTCTCACTCTCACCGATGATTTGAGTAGGTATGGGTATATCTACTTGATGAAGCACAAATCTGAGACATTTGAAAAGTTCAAGGAATTTTAGAGTGAGGTTGAGGGTCTACGATCTGATCGTGGAGGAGAATATTTGAGTCACGAGTTTGGCACACACCTAGGAAGTGTGGAATCGTTTCACAACTGACGCCGCCTGGCACACTGCAACGCAACGGAGTGTCTGAACGTGGTAATCGCACTTTATTAGATATGGTACGATCTATGATGTCTCTTACCGACTTACCGCTATCATTTTGGGGATACGCACTAGAAACTGCAGCATTCACTTTAAATAGGGCACCGTCTAAATCCGTTGAGATGACACCGTATGAACTATGGTTTGGCATGAAACCTAAGCTGTCATTTCTTAAAGTTTGGGGCTGCGATGCTTATGTGAAGAAAATTCAACCCGAGAAGATTAAACCCAAAGCGGAGAAATGCATATTCATAGGATGCCCTAAGGAAACTATTGGGTATACCTTCTATCTTAGATCCGAAGGTAAAACCTTTGTTGCCAAGAACGGATCCTTTCTAGAGAAAGAGTTTCTCTTGAAAGAAGTTAGTGGGAGGAAAGTAGAACTTGATGAGGTAATTGCACCCCTTCTCGAACCGGAGAGTAGCGCAGCACGGGAAATTGTTCCTGTGGCGCCTATGCCAACTGAAGAGGAAGTTAATGCTGATGATCATGAAGCTTCAGATCAAGTTGCTACTGAACCACGAAGGTCCACAAGGGTACGTTCCGCACCAGAGTGGTACGACAACCCTGTGATGGAAATCATGTTGTTAGACAACGGTGAACCTTCGAACTATGAAGAAGCAATGGCGGGCCCAGATTCCAACAAATGGCTTGAGGCTATGAAATCTGAGATAGGATCCATGTATGAGAACAAAGTATGGACTTTGGTGGACTTGCCCGATGATCGGCGAGCCATAGAAAATAAATGGATCTTCAAGAAGAAGACTGATGCAAACAGTAATGTGACCGTTTATAAAGCTCGGCTTGTCGCAAAGTGTTTTTGACAAATTCAAGGAATTAACTACGAAGAGACTTTCTCTCCTGTAGCGAAGCTGAAGTCAGTCCGAATCATGTTAGCAATTGCCGCCTTTTATGATTATGAAATTTGGCAAATGGACATCAAAACAGCGTTCCTTAACAGGAATCTTAAGGAAGAGTTGTATATGATGCAACCAGAAGGTTTTGTCGACCCTAAGGGTGCTAACAAAGTGTGCAAGCTCCAGCGCTCCATCTATGGGCTGGTGCAAGCATCTCGGAGTTGGAACATTCGCTTTAATGAGGTGATTAAAGCGTTTGGGTTCATACAGGTTTATGGAGAAGCCTGTCTGTACAAGAAAGTGAGTGGGAGCTCTGTAGCTTTCCTCATACTGTATGTGGATGACATATTATTGATGGGGAATAGTATAGAGATGTTGGAGAGAATAAAGGCCTATTTGAACAAGAGTTTTTCAATGAAGGACCTTGGAGAAGCTGCATACATATTAGGCATCAAGATCTATAGAGATAGATCGAGACGCCTCATAGGTCTTTCGCAAAGTACATACCTTGACAAGATGTTGAAGAAGTTCAATATGGAAAACTCAAAGAAGGGGTTCTTGCTAGTTTTGCAAGGTATGAGATTGAGTAAGACTCAGTCACCGACCACAGCAGCAGATAGAGAGAAGATGAGTCCTATCCCCTGCGCTTCAGCCGTAGGCTCTCTAATGTATGCCATGCTGTGTACCAGACCTGATATAAACCTTGCCATAAGTTTGGTAGGGAGGTACCAAAGTGATCCCGGTATGGAACACTGGACAGCGATCAAGAATATCCTGAAGTACCTGAAGAGGACTACGGAGATGTTTCTCATTTATGGAGGTGACGAAGAGCTTGTCGTAAAGGGTTACGTCGATGCTAGCTTCGACACAGATCCGGATGACTCTAAGTCACATACCGGATACGTGTATGTTCTGAATGGTACGGCAGTGAGCTGGTGCAGCCGCAAGCAAGAAGTCGTGGCAGCATCTACATGTGAAGCGGAGTACATAGCTACTTCGGAAGCGGCTCATGAAGGAATTTGGATGAAGGAGCTCATCACCGACCTTGGAGTGGTTCCAAGCGCGCCGGGTCCAATAACACTCTTCTGTGATAACATTGGGGCCATTGCCATAGCCAAGGAGCCCACACTACTAGGAAAAGGGTTATAGATGATATAGACACTAATGGCGCACCAGACAAGTAGTGCGCCACTACTATATAGCAGTGGCGCACCATGTGCAGGTGTGCCATTAGTGTGATGGACACTAATGGCGCACCACACACTCGGTGCGCCACTACTATAATTTTTTTCTTTGCAAAATTACTAATGGCGCACCGGGGCAGAGTGCGCCATTACTAGTTTAACTAGTAATAGCGCACCACTCACCCAGTGCGCCACTAGTTTTTTTTTGCAAAACTACTAATGGCGCACCACCAGCTGGTGCGCCATTAGTAACCAGGGTTACTAATGGCGCATTTGTAGGTGGTGCGCCATTAGTAGTTTTGCAAAAAAAGTATGTCTCTCCTGCCCGCTGCCTCGCCGTACGCATCCTCTCCCTCCTGCTCGCTCCGCGCCTTCTGCCCCCTCCGCGCCCGCCCCTCCCGCGCCGCCATCTGCTCCGCCTACTCCACCTCCTCCGACGCCATGGCGGACGCTGACAACAGCAACAACCCGCTGCTCGCCGACTTCGACTTCCCGCCCTTCGAGCGCGTCGAACCCTCCCACGTCCGCCCTGGGATCCGCACGCTACTCGCCCGCCTCATACGCCCCTTCCTCTGCTCACCCTTCGTTCGTTCCTTTGTCGCCCGCCTGGATCTGACCCGCTCGTCGGTTGGGGTGTGTAACCGCAGGAGGGCGAGCTGGAGGAGCTTGAGAAGGGCGTGGAGCCGGCGTGGGAGCGCCTCGTCCACCCGCTCGAGCGCATCGTCGATGGGCTCGACGTCGTACGAAACGTCGTCGACCACCTCAAGGCCGCCAAGGACTCGCCCGACCTCTGCGCCGCAGTCGAGGACGTCCAGGCACGTTCATTTCATCCAGCATCCCCCCTCTCCCTCCCTCTTCTTCCGTGATCTGGACCGACGGAGCCATCAATTATTAGTTACCGCATCGTCAGATCCCCTATGTGTCTGTGTTTTCTATTGCTGCACGAATTATCCAGCAATACTATTACATAAACAGAAATTCATCATAGATCCTGGCTGTATGTAACCTGCTTTCATGCTTGCGACATTGGTCCGCATGATTTTTGTGGGGATATGGTACCACACTACAGGATAGAGGCTGACGCTTTCTTGTCG
Source organism: Hordeum vulgare subsp. vulgare (assembly GCF_904849725.1). Classification (NCBI taxonomy): domain Eukaryota; kingdom Viridiplantae; phylum Streptophyta; class Magnoliopsida; order Poales; family Poaceae; genus Hordeum; species Hordeum vulgare. The sequence goes on along the minus strand of NC_058519.1, from coordinate 107,005,331 downwards.
TTTCAAGTGCTTGATAGATAGCTGCATATGCTACACCTCATCATCAACTGACTCGATCTATCTTTAATTTAAACAGCCCGAGAAAGTTAAATTCTACCAGAGGCTGGGGCAGAGATCTGTTTTTTCTTATTTGTGGATGCACCACGCGTGCGGGAGAATCAGCTGATAGTGGGTGAAGCAGCTGCCGCTTCTGGCTTCATTTGTTAAGAACTGGTGACGGGGAGTGGAGAGCCCTTCGATTTGGGCGTTGGGGAAATTTTTAGTTTTTTGCACCCCCTAATTTCGGTGAAATTCAGAGAGTGAGTGGAAGTAGTATATACGTTGCTGGTTGCTGGCAATCTGTCGAAAAGAAAAGACGTTTGTTTGTCTTACTGTTTGCTGGGTAGTGTACCAATGTAGCCAATTACTGTGTGCATTACCCTTCAGAAAAAATACTCCCACTGATTGACAGTGCATAGTATTCCCCACTAATACATGTGTACCTAATTACTGCCTGCATTACTATAGGTATCCCCACTAATTCAGAGAGTATTACATTACCCTCTGAATTTTGACAGTGCAGAGTAATAATTTTCATATGTTCTTTTTTATTTTGGAGAATACAATGTAGTTCTAAAAGTTTTCAAAATATGCTGGAATAACATTTTTCTTGATTCATCGCCTGCGTATTAGCAAGGTCTTATGTGATGTTCAACACCAGAACATACCTATTCACACCTGACTCTATTAAGTTGTTGGGAGCGTTTGACTAAAATGGATTCATCAAAGATATAATTACGGATCTGAATACAGATATGGATGCATTTTCTTAAGATACAGTATTATTATGGTGCTATTTGTTGCAGTAGATGCATTACGAAAATAAGATACATATGTTTCGCAAAAAAAAAGAAAACATACAAATGCATCAGTGATGCTATTGTTCAGCTAAACATAAGCGCCTGAAATACTATATTTACCATTAGTTCTGAAGCTTCAGTAGAAAACAGTATCACATATTCAGATGATCCTTGTATTGCATAATCTTGCTTCATGCTGCGAGTTATTTATTAATCCGCATTTTCCGTTCGTAATGTTGTTCATCCCTTTCCTCGTCAGGCCAAATAAAGGATGCTGTTCTCGGTGGAGTTGCGCTTGAGGATGAGCAAACAGAGAAATTTAATCAAATCCAACAGGTTGGTTCTTTGTTCTTATCAGATGTTGGCAGATCCTATTTGTTGTGCATATGCCAAGTGTGTCTGCCTGATTTTGTAAACATAACTGTATATATGTTGATAGTCTAGTAAGAACTTGTTGTGTCTTGGTTTGAATATAATTCATATCGTAATTCATATCCAATAGAATTCAAAGGTACCCTTGTCCCGACGCCCCTTGTTGTCCAACTCTTCTGGCTAAGCAAATGGCACAGCCTCATAGCACACTCCTGTGATCAGACAAAACGGCACAATTCAGATTACGAGTTTGATCATCATCACTCACAACCATCCAACTATTTCGCATGCGTACTTCGAATATACAGCGCACCGGCATTTTTTGTGTATTTTCGTGGACCGGGACGTCGTCTCATGGACCGCTATTGTCTCCGGCTACGCGTAGAACGGACGGCACGAGGAGGTCATGGGGGCGTTCCTGGAGATGTGGGAGGGGCAGGGGTGCAGCCGAATGAGCTGACGGTGAGCAGCGTGCTGCCTGTGTGCGTGGCGGTTGGGGCCATGGAGCTGGGGATGAAGGTGGAGGAGTACGCGAGGGGCAAAGGCCACCTGAGGAATGTGTTTGTCACCAATGCACTGCTGGAGATGTATGCCAAGTGTGGAAGCATCCAAAGAGCTTGGCAGGTGTTTCAGGGGATCGGTGGTCGGCGAGATCTCTGTTCTTGGAACTCGATGATCATGGCGTTTGCCTTGCATGGCTCCTGGAGGGAAGCCCTTGCCCTGTTCCATACGTTGAGGGTGAGGATTTCTTCCTTGAATTGTATATTTTATTACTTCTATGTGTTCGCATCAACGCAGCATCACTTCCTTGCAAGGTTATTATTTGGGACTAGATTTAGTGATTGTTGACATTAAAACCACCTAGCAAATTACATCATTCTGATATGTATTTGCTCCCTTGTCACTATGGAACTTGAGGCTATGTTGTTCGGTCATTTAGCTTGAATTTACGAAATTTGCTGTCTTCCGAGGTGGTTTGGTGCCTCATCGTCTCTAGTTTCCCCTGCCTCAGCTTTGGCGCCTTCCATCAGATCAGAAACAATGGAAATGACATCTGCTTGGAAATTGCAGCTAAGCGGGATGATCTTCTTTCAGAAGTTGTAGAAACTACTTCGTGGTAGGGACATCTGCCGACGTGGTCTGGTCCACGAGGAGCACAAGCACGAGAAATCCGCTTTGACATCCAAGAGCTACGGTATGATGTCAGTTATATTTCCTCCTCATTAGGGCCGCGCAAATACGTAGGTCTGCGCTTGTTTGGATAATTATTAACCGCCGGTGATGTCAGTTATATATAGGTTTGATGGTAATTTTTGTTGGTAGCTTACCAAGCTGATCGCTTGGTTCCATATATATATATATGGCTGGTAATCTGTTTTTGCTATACACATAGACATGGGATTGAGCTATACAGAGGGGAGATTCGGAGATGCGGAACGTGGGGCAAGAGCAATTTGGTATTCTCACAAATGATTTTTTGTAAATACGGATATATATCCACCTGACTCTCAAACTACTCAAAATGTGAAGGTGCAAGCTTGTAGTCACCTATTGTCTGTGAAGGTCAATATAATTATTAACCGTGTTGAAATATTGTTCAACTGCTAGTCTAAGTACATTTTGCATGTCTATATTCTTTGCAGGGTACTCCATCTTATGCACAGTTTATGTATGGGGATGCTGACTCCAAGTTCGCGCCATCAGTAAAAGGAGTTGCAGCCACTGCTCATTTCAATGACCTACACCACATAATCCCTTGAAGGACTGCACGCATCTTCACTTCAAATTACACCTATTTCTTCCTTGTCAGCCCAGGCCGCATGTTCTTACACCTCTACTTCTGTCCGGGTGAGTACTATGACGACGATGGAGACTATGCTATCTCCAATGCCTTCTTTGGTGTCACGACAGGAAATCTTGTCCTCTTAAATGATTTTAATGTTTCACAAACAGCACAGGATATCAGTTTCGCCTACCTTGTGCGTGAATTCTCAGTGAACGTTTCTTCAGGCAGCTTGGACCTCACCTTTGCCCCATCAGCACATCGGAATGGTTCTTATGCATTTGTGAGTGGCATTGAGATTGTGCCCATCAGCACGTCGGAATGGTTCTTATGCATTTGTGAGTGGCATTGATTAAATAAGGATTCAGCAAGCTACAAGGGGAGATACAACATGTTACTATGTTACCTTTTAAATCTCCCCCCCCCCCAGAACTGATAGTTGTAGTTACATTTGCTAAAATCTGAAGCATGTGGCCTTTTGGAATACGCATCATTTTTTTGTTCCTATTTTTTTGTTTGTTGGAGGACAACATGTATGTACTCATATTTTTGGTTCATCTTTTTTTATGTATTAATCGTTTGCACGGCACATGATGCCTAATAATAAGAAAAGAGATGTGTATTGATCATGAGTTTAGTATACTTATTCGCAGCTATTTAGAGGCTTTATTATTGGTTCTGTGGAACAAGCTGCATGACAAAAATGTTAATTTGTTTGTCAACTTGCGTTCAATGTATGTGCATGTTTATAAACATATTTTCATTGTGGTGTAATATGTGTTTATCTTGAACCTTCTTGTGGGTGTGAGGATAATAATTGAATATTTTTAGAGCTGGTAGTATAACCTGTGGCGCACCATGAGCTATACTAATGGCACACCTGGGAGGCATACTAATGGCGCACCTGGGAGGCATACTAATGGTGCACCTGGGAGGCATACTAATGGCGCACCTGAGAGGCATACTAATGGAGCACCTGGGAGGCATAGTAATGGCGCACGTGGGAGGCATACTAATGGCGCACTTGGGAGGCATACTAATGGCGCACCTGGGAGGCATACTAATGGCGCACCATGAGCTATACTAATGGCGCACTGCCTGGTGCGCCATTAGTATACCAGATACTAATGGCGCACCTGTGGTGCGCCATTAGTAAAAAATTCTAATGGCGTGATGCTAGTGGCGCACCTATAGTGCGCCATTAGTAGCCAAAACAGGTGCGCCACTAGCAAGCCTTTTCCTAGTAGTGCCAGGTTTCACCGGAAGACCAAGCACATCAAACGCCGCTACAACTCCATCCAGGACGATGTCTAGAGTGGAGTAATGTTGGAATTATGCCCTAGAGGCAATAATAAATATATTGGTTATTATTATAATTCTTGTATCAAGATAATCGTTTATTATCCATGCTATAATTGTATTGAATGAAGACTCATTTACATGTGTGGATACATAGACAAAACACCGTCCCTAGCAAGCCTCTAGTTAGCTAGCCAGTTAATCAAAGATAGTCAGTGTCTTCTGATTATGAGCAAAGTGTTGTTGCTTGATAACTGGATCATGTCATTAGGAGAATCACGTGATGGACTAGACCCAAACTAATAGACGTAGCATGTTGATCGTGTCATTTTGTTGCTACTGTTTTCTGCGTGTCAAGTATTTATTCCTATGACCATGAGATCATATAACTCACTGACACCGGAGGAATGCTTTGTGTGTATCAAACATCGCAACGTAATTGGGTGACTATAAAGATGCTCTACAGGTATCTCCGAAGGTGTTAGTTGAGTTAGTATGGATCAAGACTGGGATTTGTCACTCCGTGTGACGGAGAGGTATCTCGGGGCCCACTCGGTAATACAACATCACACACAAGCCTTGCAAGCAATGTAACTTAGTGTAAGTTGCGGGATCTTGTATTACGGAACGAGTAAAGAGACTTGCTGGTAAACGAGATTGAAATAGGTATGCGGATACTGACGATCGAATCTCGGGCAAGTAACATACCGAAGGACAAAGGGAATGACATACGGGATTATATGAATCCTTGGCACTGAGGTTCAAACGATAAGATCTTCGTAGAATATGTAGGATCCAATATGGGCATCCAGGTCCCGCTCTTGGATATTGACCGAGGAGTCTCTCGGGTCATGTCTACATAGTTCTCGAACCCGCAGGGTCTGCACACTTAAGGTTCGACGTTGTTTTATGCGTATTTGAGTTATATGGTTGGTTACCGAATGTTGTTCGGATGTCCCGGATGAGACCACGGACGTCACGAGGGTTTCCGGAATGGTCCGGAAACGAAGATTGATATATAGGATGACCTTATTTGATTACCGGAAGGTTTTCGGAGTTACCGGGAATGTACCGGGAATGACGAATGGGTTCCGGGAGTTCACCGGGGGGGGGGGGGGCAACCCACCCTGGGGAAGCCCATAGGCCTTGAGGGTGGCACACCAGCCCTTAGTGGGCTGGTGGGACAGCCCAAAACGGCCCTATGCGCCTAGAAAAGAAAATCAAAGAGAAAAAAAAAGAGGAGGTGGGAAGGGAAGGAAGGACTCCCACCCACCAAACCAAGTCCAACTCGGTTTGGGGGGGGGGGGAGCCTTCCCCCTTGGACTCGGCCGACCCCCTTGGGGCTCCTTGAGCCCCAAGGCAAGGTCCCCTCCCTCCCACCTATATATACGGAGGTTTTAGGGCTGATTTGAGACGAATTTTCCACGGCAGCCCGACCACATACCTCCACGGTTTTTCCTCTAGATCGCGTTTCTGCGGAGCTCGGACGGAACCCTGCTGAGACAAGGTCATCACCATCCTTCGGAGCGCCGTCACGCTGCCGGAGAACTCTTCTACCTCTCCGTCTCTCTTGCTGGATCAAGAAGGCCGAGATCATCGTCGAGCTTTACGTGTGCTGAACGCGGAGGTGCCGTCCGTTCGGTACTAGATCGTGGGACTGATTGCGGGATTGTTCGCGGGGCGGATCGATGGACGTGAGAACGTTCCACTACATCAACCGCGTTCACTAACGCTTCTGTTGTACGATCTACAAGGGTACGTAGATCACTCATCCCCTCTCGTAGATGGACATCACCATGATAATTCTTCGTGCGCGTAGGAAAAATTTTGTTTCCCATGCGACGTTCCCCAACAAGTAATAGATATTTGTAGAGTACACACGGATTTGAATGTTGCACACCCGTTGACTAAACCTCTTCCTCGAGCAAAACATGATCAACACCATAATGCTATGGGTGTTCGATACATCACAATGTAACTAGATTATTGACTCTAGTGCAAGTTGGACTGTTGGAAATATTCCCTAGAGGCAATAATAAAATGGTTATTATCATATTTCCTTGTTCATGATAATCGTCTATAGTTCATGCTATAATTGTATTAACAAGAAACAGTAATACATGTGTGAATAAATAGATCACAATGTGTCCCTAGCAAGCCTCTAGTTGGCTAGCTCGTTAATCAATAGATGATCATGGTTTCCTGATCATGGGCATTAGATGTCACTGATAACGGGATCACATCATTGGGAGAATGATGTGATGGACAAGACCCAATCCTAGGCATAGCACTAGATCGTATTGTTCGTATGCTAAAGCTTTTCTAATGTCAAGTGTCTTTTCCTTCGACCGTGAGATTGTGCAACTCCCGGACACCGTAGGAGTGCTTTGGGTGTATCAAACGTCACAACGTAACTGGGTGACTATAAAGGTGCACTACGCGTACCTCCAAAAGTGTCTGTCGGGTTGGTACGAATCGAGATCAAGATTTGTCACCCCGTATGACAGAGAGGTATCTCTGGGCCCACTCGGTAGAACATCATCATGAGATCAATGTGACTAAGGAGTTATTCACAGGATGACGTGCTACGGAACGAGTAAAGAGACTTACCAGTAACGAGATTGAACAAGGTATAGGTATACCGACGAATGAATCCCCGACAAGTTTTATACCGACAGACAAAGGGAATTGTATACGGGATTGATTGAATCCCTGACATCGTGGTTCATCCGATGAGATCAACGTGGAACATGTGGGAGCCACCATGGGTATCCAGATCCCGCTGATGGTTATTGGCCGGAGAGCGTCTCGGTCATGTCTGCATGTTTCCCGAACCCGTAGGGTCTACACACTTAAGGTTCGATGACACTAGGGTTACAGGGAAATGTTATACGAGGTTACCGAAAGTTGTTCGGAGTCCCAGATAAGATCTCGTACGTCACGAGGAGCTACGGACTGGTCCGGAGGTAAAGATTGATATATAGGATGGATGGTTTTCGACGCCGGAAATGTTTCGGGCGTCACCGGCAGCGTACCGGGACCACCGGGACCACCAGAAATGGTCCCGGGGGTCCACCGGGAGGGGCCACCAGCCCCAAGAGGTAGCATGGGCCAAAAGGTGGAGGGCAACCAGCCCAAAATGGGCTGGTGCGCCTCCCACAAAAGGGCCCAAGGCGCTGGTGGGCCTAAGGCCCAACTAGGGGTGCGCCACCCCTCCCCCTGCCCTGGCCGCCGCACCTCCCGTCTGGGGGGCTGCCGCACAACCTAGGGTGGGAACTCTAGGGGTGGCACCCCCTCCCCTCCTCCTATATATACCTAGGGGTTAGGGGCTGTTTTTCACACCGTTTCTTCTCTCCCTCGGCGCAGCCCTACTCCCCTCCTTCCTCCTCCTCCCACGGTGCTTGGCGAAGACCAGCCGGGAGACCTCGTCTCTCCATCGACACCACGCTGTCGTGCTGCAGGAGATCTTCCCCAACCTCTCCCTCCTCCTTGCTAGATCAACATGCGGGAGACGTCACCGGGCTGCACGTGTGTTGAACGCGGAGGTGCCGTCGTTCGGCACTAGATCGGAATCTCACCGCAATCTGAATCGCCGCGAGTACGACTCCATCAACCGCGTTCTAGCAACGCTTCCGCTTCGCGATCTTCAAAGGTATGAAGATGCACTCACCCCTCTCTCGTTGCTGGTTTCTCCATAGGAAGATTTGAATATGGCGTAGGAAAATTTTGAATTTTTGCTACGTTACCCAACATCCATCTCTTGTCAAACCTAAAATATTAAACAACTCACAAAGTTTTGTAAGTTTCAACAAATGAATACTATGATTGACTGTTCCATCTCCTGCATAACAATCATTCCTAATTATTTCAATTATCCCAAGTGGTATTTCGAATGGGATACATTCAGTAGGTGGAGGAGACTTCTCTACCACGGGTGTGGTAAAGCGGCCTTCCCCAAGCAGAGAACTAAGAGTGAAGTTTTCCATAAGCCTAACTACAAGAGTCACACAACTTAGTGTTCTCACTGGAACCCATAGCAGCAGCTACAAGCAAGAACAAAGCAACTAATTTTTTTGTGGTTTTTGGTATAAGACTATAAAGCAAAAACTAGAAAGCAAACTAACAAGACTAAAAAGCAAAGGTAAAAGATAGCGTGCAACTCCCCTATCTTGAAGACTATAGTCCTCTCCCCGTCAACGGTGCCAGAAATTCGCTTGATGACGAGTTGATGGATATACTTCTTGCCCCTCGTTCGTTACACCAAGTGGAAGGTGGAGATGTAGTCAGGAGAAAATTTCCCTTACACGGAGACTGTAAGCTTTATCGAACCAGGAGGACTCATAGGCTCAACAAGTAGGTGTCTTCCACCTTGGCGCTAGCACAGACGTGGACCTGCGCACACAACAAATAACTTTGCTCCCAATGAGTACAGACAGGTTGTCAATCTCTCCGGCCTTGTAGTTTGCAAAGGATCAAAACGCAAGCGGGAAAGTAATAGTGATTGCAACGGAAAAGTAAATGAAAGTGGTAAATGATGGAGGTGTAACAATAATGGTGATATGGACCGGAGTCACATGATGTTCACTAGTGATGTGTCGCTTCCAAAAGACGATAAGCAACTATGCTTGGGTAAACAAATCATAGTTGGGCAATTGACAGAATTATGATCACACTACAATGCTAATTATGCTACTTGATAGTTAGAGGTTCAATATTAATGGGAAGTACGCCAAGACAAGTAGACCATTTATTCATTAGTATCTACTTAATAACCATCCGCCTTGAGATATCTATCCAAAACATCTCTTCGGTATTAAGTTGCGAGCCCCACCCAAAGTGTAAACTCAGAGCAACGGACAACTGCATTAAAGAACTATGCATAAGGTAAACAATCTTTGCAACCGTGGTTACAAGCACCGTTGTTTTCTCCCCGGTGGAAACAAGCACATCCCCTAGTATCATGTTTCTGTCACTCAAGCTAGACATCGAGGGGCCTGAACCCACAATCCTGCATAACGCTTCATCTTGGAGTAACAATCTACTACTTGGCCAAAGCAATAAATAGCAACGAAGAACATGCATGAATCACTAAGGAACATAATATAAAAGGATAATCAAATATATAACTCATAACAATCTGAACATAATCTCATAATCCATCGGATCCCAACAAACCGAGCATATCAATAGCAAGAGAATTACATAGATGCCTTGATCATGTAGGGAAGCTCACAAGGACTAACCATTGAAGCACAAGATTGGAGAGAAGACATCACATAGCTACTGGTCATTGACTCATGGCCCAAGGAGGACTACTCACGGCACGTCTCGGAAGCGTCCATGGCGGTGGAGAATCTCCCGGAGGTCAATCCTCCCTCCGGCAGGGTGCCGGGAAGAGGTCTCCCGACTCTCCCGATCTCGGAAGCGCTGCGGCGGCGGAACAATGGAGAAATTCGCGATTCCTAAAAGTCTGAGAGGGTTTCCCTCTCGGGACTCTAAATATAGGCCAAAGGAGGGCATTAGAGGAGGTGGGACCCACCCAGGCGACCTCCTGGCGCGGCCTAGGGCTTGGCCACGCCAACAGGCCGCTTGGGAGGTGATACGTCCATTTTGCATCATGTTTTCATGTTGATATTTATCGCTTCTTTGGTTGTTATTTCACTTCACGGTAAAATTCTTATGCCTTTTCTCTCTTATTTTGCAAGGTTTACATGAAGAGGGAGAATGTCGGCACCTCGAATTCTGGCCTAAAAGTGGAGCAAAGTTGAGATACCTATTCTGCGCAACTCCAAACGCCGTAAAAATCAACGAGGATTTTTTCCCGATTTATCAAAAATACTAGGCCGAAGAAGTGCCACAGAGGGGCGTGCAGGTGGCCTCAAACCTGCACGGCGCGGCCACCCCCCAAGTCGCGCCATGAGGGCTTGTGGGCAGCCTGCAGGCCCAATTGCCCCCCTCTTTTGCTATATGAAGGGTTTCGTCCAGGAAAAAATCGAAGAGGAGCTTTTTCGTGGTTTCGCTGCCGCCACGAGGCGGAACTTGAGAATAACCAATCTAGAGCTCCGGCAGGACGATTCTGCCGGGGAAACTTCCCTCCCAGAGGGGGAAATCGTCGCCATCGTCATCACCGACACTCCTTTCATCGGAGGGGACTCGTCACCATCAACATCTTCATAAGCACCATCTCATCTCCAAACCCTAGTTCATCACTTGTAACCAATCTCCGCCTCGCAACTCCGATTGATACTTGTAAGGTTGCTAGTAGTGTTGATTACTCTTTGTAGTTGATGCTAGTTGGATTACTTGGTGGAAGAGTTTATGTTCAGATCCTTGATGCTACTCATTGCCTCTCTGGTCATGAATATGATTATGCTTTGTGAGTAGTTACTTTTGTTCCTGAGGACATGGGATAAGTCATGCTAATAGTAGTCATGTGAATTTGGTATTCGTTCGGTAATTTGATATGTTGTATGTTGTTTTTCCTCTAGTGGTGTTATGTGAACGTCGACTACATAACACTTCACCATTATTTGGGCCTAGAGGAAGGCATTGGGAAGTAGTAAGTAGATGATAGGTTTCTAGAGTGACAGAGGCTTAAACCCTAGTTTATGCGTTGCTTCCTAAGGGCCTGATTTGGATCCACTAGTTTAATGCTATGGTTAGACTTTGTCTTAATTCTTCTTTCGTAGTTGCGGATGCTTGCGAGAGGGGTTAAAAATAAGTGGGATGCTTGTACAAGTAAGGGAAGTACCCAAGCGCCGGTCCACCCACATATCAAACTATCAAAGTAACGAACGCGAATCATATGAACATGATGAAACTAGCATGACAGAAATTCCCGTGTGTGCTCGGGAGCGTTTTTCCTCCTATAAGACTTTGTCCATGCTTTTCCCTTGCTACAAAAGGGATTGGGCCACTTTGCTGCACCATTGCTACTTTTGTTACTTGTTTCTTGCTACGAATCATCTCACCACACAATCACTTGTTACCGATAATTTCAGTGCTTGCAGATATTTCCTTGCTGAAAACCACTTGTCAGATCCTTCTGCTCCTCGTTGGGTTCAACACTCTTACTTATCGAAAGGACTACGATTGATACCCTATACTTGTGGGTCATCAGGAGGCCCCTGGCCCCCCTCTGGCCCTCCTTCGATGATCCGGAAGCTTCTGTTTCGCTGATTTTTTATATATTTTTTCTGGATTTTTTTGGGCTTCAGAAAATTGGGTAAAAGCCCGTGCAAAATAGACATCAGCAGACAAAAACTGGCACAAGGTGAACTGAGTTAGTAGGTTAGTCCAAATATGTGTAAAATGATATAAAACTATAGCAAAACATATAACAATGCACCCAAAATATCATGGAACAAGCACAAATTATAGATATGTTTGGGACGTATCACCTAGTCACATGGGACGTGATAGGTTGCGGCCTGTTCATGCCTGTTGCATGATACCGTGTGGATAAATTTAACAACTCTAGTGTCGGCATAGATCGAGTCTTGTCAGTGCGTCACCTTACCAACCGTACTACCACAGGTCTTTCCAGAAGGGAATAAAGTGTAGTATGTCATAAACCTATTATTGGGTACACACCAAGAAGAGGGGCTGGGATGAAGGTATCCATGGATCTGGAATAAAGCTAGTCATCCAGTCAGGGGGCATGGGAGTTTTCGGTCTGGGACTGAGAGGGAGGGCACTGCCTTGTAGCACGCGGTAGAAATTTGATTCCATACTAATCGAAGATGTTGGCCTCCCCGTCTTATAGTTTTTCCACTGGAAGCGTGACCCGGGTGATGCCGGGCCTCGCTGGGTAAAAATGGGTGTGTGGTGTGAATTGCTTGAGGACAAGCAATGGGTTAATCTTGGGGGAGTTGATACGTCTCCATCGTATCTACTTTTCCTAATGCTTTTTGCTCTTGTTTTGGACTCTAAGTTGCATGATTTCAATGAAACTAGCCCGGACTGACGCTATTTTTAGTACAACTACCATGGTGTTGTTTTTGTGCAGAAATAAAAGTTCTCGGAATTGAACGAAACTTTCTGGGGATTTTTTAATGGAATACAATAAAAAATACTGGAACCAAGACCCACTCGAGGGGAGGCCCGGGCGCCCAGTAGGCACCACTGCGCGCCAGTCCCCCTAATGCGGCCTGGTGGGTAGTGGGGCCCATGGAGCTCCGGTAACCCTAACTTTAGCGCTGTAAAACCCTATTTTCGGAGAGAAAATAGGGGAGGAAGTTTCATCACATTTCACGATACGGAGCCGCCGCCACCTCGTGTTCTTCATCAAGAGGCCAAATCTGGAGTTCATTTGGGGCTCCAGAGAGGGGAATCTTCGGTCTTCGTCATCACAAACCCTCCTTCATCGCCAATTCCATGATGCTCCCCACTGGGAGTGAGTAATTCTTTCGTAGGCTTGTTGGTCGGTGAGGAGTTGGATGAGATTCATCATGTAATCGAGTTAGCTTTGTTAGGGCTTGATTCCTAGTATCCACTATGTTCGGAGATTGATGTCGTTATGACTTTACCATGCTTAATGCTTGTCACTACGGCCCGAGTTCCATGATTTCAGATCTGAACCGTTTATGTTTTCTCTATTATATCTATGGTCTTGATCCGATCTTGCAAGTCATATGCACCTACTACGTGTTAGGATCTGCATACCCCAAAGTGACAATAATTGGAATTCTTTCTGGTGATTACCGTGGTATGAGGAGTTCATGTATTCACTATGTGTTAATGCTTTGTTCCGATTCTCTATTAAAAGGAGGCCTTAATATCCTTTAGTTTCCTTATGGACCCCGTTGCTACACGAGGGTAGGACAAAAGATGTCATGCAAGTTCTTTTCCATAAGCATGTATGACTATTTACGGAATACATGCCTACATTATACCGATGAACATGAGCTAGTTCTTTGTCGCCCTATGTTATGACTGATACATGATGAATATCATCCAGCAATATCACCGATCCAGTGCCTACGGTTACTGCTGCTAGTGTTACCAAAACTATCAAAACTATCATATTACTGTTCTACTGATCACTGTGCTGCAGATACTAAATCTCCAAGTGTGGTTGAATTGACAACTCAGCTACTAATACTTGCAAATATTCTTTGGCTCCCCTTGTGTCGAATCTATAAATTTAGGTTGAATACTCTACCCTGGAAAACTATTGCGATCCCATATACTTGTGGGTTATCATATAACAAGCAAAGAAGTAAACTAGCAACTAGCAAAGATAAATATATTTGTATTCTTCATTTTTATGAATCAAACAAAATATAATAACAAATAAAAAGAATAAAAAGTGAATGATAATTTGTGTGAAGTTACTTGATAGTAGGTTGGTGATACTCGTGAGCAGCGGCGCCAGAAATCCTTCCTGACACTTGTGATGTGTGTTGGGTTTTTCGTGAAGAGGAACGGGTGATTCCACACAATATAGGTAAGTATTTCCCTTCGTAGAGAACCAAGGTTTATCGATATAATAGGAGTAACAACCAACCCCCATATTCAGCAGCTACACACCAAAGAGAACACTTGCACCCAACGCGGGCAAGAGGGTTGTCAATCCCCTTCGACTCGTTATTTGCAAGCTTGTAAGTAGTGTGGTTGGTAGTAGATAATTGTAAATTGCAAAATAAAATAAAAGTAAATAAGAAGAAAAAGGTATTGTAGCGTTTGTAAGCTTATAAGTGAATAGAGTCGAGGGTCATAGTTTCCCTAGTGGCATCTCTCATGAAAGTAAGCATACGATGGGTAAAAATATTATTGTTGGGAAATTGATAGAAATGTGCATAGTTATGTGATATTCACAGCAACCATCATCTGTATATAGGCATCACGTCCATAAGAAAATAGGTCAGCTCCTGGGTGCACCTATTACTATACTCCACCCATCAACCGCTATCCAGCATGCATCTAGAGTATTAAGTAAACCAGAGTAATACTTGGAGAACAATGACATGATGTAGACAAAGAGAATTAAATTAATATGAACTAACCCCATCGTTTTATCCTTAGTGGCAACAATACAAAGATGTATCTTGTTCCCTCCTGTCATTGGGATATAGAAACTCGTCAGATTGAACCCACTACAACGCACCCATCTCACTAAAGAAAGATCAATCTACTTGACCACAACAAATCAATAGATCATAGAGATTTACGAAGTTGTGATGATCATGCACATAAGAATCATAATATATTTCAGAGAAGACTCAAATATTTTTCATTAATAATCTGAACATAAACCCACATATCATCAGATCCCAACAAACACAGCACAAAAAAGAATTACATCGGATAGATCAAAGATGCGATGACATTGTATTGAATATCAAGAGAGAGAGATAGCCAACTAGGTACTAACTACGGACCGGTAGGTCTGTGATGAACTACTCTCACATCACCATTGGAGCAACAAGGATGATGTAAAGGCACTCGTGATCGATCCCCCCTGAGGCAAGGCACCAAAACAGGGCTCCAGATGGGCAGACAGCAGAACAGAAGCTTTTAGCGGCGAAAAAAGTGTTTTGGGTGGCTCTCTAGGATTTTTGGAATATATGTGAATTTATAGGTCACAGAGGGGCACTGGGGGGCAACCAAGGGGAGCACGAGGCAACAGGACACATCATATTGGCTCGTTCCTCCCTCGTGAGGCCTTTTGTGGCCTCCCGAAGCTTCCAGGTCTTCTTTTGGTTGAGAAAAAAATCATATTAAAGTTTTGGGGAAATTGGGCTTCATTTGGTACTGTAAACCTGAAAAGCCAAAAACATGCAGAAAACAGCAACTGTCACTGGGCACTGGGTTAGTAGGTTAGTGCTCAAAAATAATATTAATTGGTAAATAAACACCCAAAAATTATCATAGAATGATAATATAATAGCATGGAACAATCAAAAGTTAGAGATACGTTGGAGACTAAGACCTGGGCACGACAAAAAAGCATCATTGCCCCCATGGCACTAAGACCCACACAACTCCATTCAACTCCATTACCTCCACACAACTCCATTCATCGCCATGGGCATGGACCAAGAGATGGAGGAGGTAGGGCAAGATGTCATCATCTCCTATCATAGAAGGTTGCTTTGTTGCAACAATATTTGCTGCCGTCTCTCGCACCAGCAACTGTCAGTTCAACAAGTGACACCTAGTGTCGCATCTTCTCCAGCACCAACGAGTTCCCCTAGTCACAGATCCTCGTGTATTTTTGTCCGTACGGGTCGACTGTAGGGGCGGCGTCAATCTTGATTGGCCATGATTTTCTGGTCAATGCACCCAACTAGTCGACCCGTTTGGTCAGCCTCTCTAGTTTTTTTGTCATTTTTCTCTATTTAACATTCTATACGTATAAATAAAATAAACAAATGAAAATAAAACATCAAATATGTTTAAACAAATAGGTCACTTAGTTTTTACAATGCGATAAATAAAAATGTCATGGTTTACAACCAAATGAATTTAAAATTGTAGCAAATACATTTAAAGAAAAGGAGCGGACACATCTCTTGGTTTCCCATGTGACATAATGTGAGTCCACATATACTCAACCAAATCATTTTGTAGTTGAATGTGATCTGTTCACTCACACATTTCTTCATGAAGTTGGGTGAACGTTGCCGCTCCCTACTCAAGCTCAACATTATTACCCTGATAGTCCCACCCTTCGTCAAAGAGGTTACGATCATGTTGTGCATGATCACACAAACAATCATCACCAACCATATTCTTCAAGGGCTTCATATTCTAGCACATTGCTGAAAAGTAGTCCATAGAGATTGGAGCATGTCAAAAGCACATTGCATAACCTTCCTAGCTGTCTTATTCCTCGGAAAACCTGGCCTTCTTCTCTCCTACGGGAACACATATTATCTTGATGGCCATAGACAAATGAGTATAGATACCATCAGCTAGGTACTATTATTTGTTGTATTGATGATCATTGATCTCAAAGTTGACCTCGGGGACTTGCCTTTTGATAGCATCGCGAATAACGGAGAGCGCTGAAGTACATTGATGTCATTGTGAGAAACTGCAATGCTGGAAAAGGAATGCCAAACGAAGTCATTACAAAAAAGAAATGCATCCAAGCTATCCACTATGATTATTCGGGGTGATAAACCCACACCTCACTAGATGGAGGCGGTCATGGACGAGCCTTGTCCGGCTCGGCCAAACTTCTGAATACCTTTTGGGCGATGACCGAGGCAGTCATGGAGGAGTCTCCCCGTCCTTGACCCTAACAACTAATACACATGTAACATGGCAGTCGAACCACACGTCATCTGACAGTGACCTTGGAGGCATCAGTGGTATGCCGAGGACAGTTGGCGCCCCGTTAATCATGTTGTAGATATTCCCTAGAGGCAATCATGTGATGATTTCATTTCCTATGTATTGATGACTATTGCATATTGTCTTGGAACATCATGAGTGATATGTATCAATAAATATGTGACTTATTTGTGAGACTATATATTGTATGATGATTGTTCTAATAGTCCCTAGTTGTTAAGGTTATGCAGACACATATCCTTTACTAGTAAACGATTCAGTTGATGACTATGTTTCACAAGTCATGTGCATAGAGATGCTAAACTGATAGTATGGACTCGGGAATTGAGCTCACCGAGTCGGACCAACCCACTTTGAGACACAACAAGATATTGTCATTTGTTAGTCTCAAGTACAATGTACATGCCATATCCTAGACCGAAGATCCTTGCAATGTTCTTGGGATGAGGATCGACTCACGTAGGGTCTAGCAAATGCTACTCGATAACTGAGTAGTTATAAAGGTAGCTTTCGGGTGAGTCGTGAGACATGCCGCGAGACATGGTTGACTGATAAACCACAAGTGTAGGGGATCGTTTGTAGCCTTTTCCGGTAAGTAAGAGTGTTGAACCCAACGGGAATCTAAAGTTAGAATTAATATTCTCTCAAGTTCTATCGACCACCACTACAACTCTATGCATGCCAACGCTTAATTTACCTAGAAGAACTATGAAACTACTTTGCGGGAAGGAAACTAGAAGTACTTAGTAGGTGTAATTGATACTTTTGCAAACAAATAAAGAGCAAGTAAATAAAAGTTAGGGGATGTTTAGATAAATATTAATTTAGCTAGTTGTTTAGTAGAAAGCTTTTTTGTAACACAAGGGAACGATTTTGTATAGGCAATTGAATATAACATGATAGATAATTGTCATATGCAATGAGGGAGAGAAATACACTAACACACTTTCCGTTCTTGGATCATATACACTTATGATTAGAACTCTAGCAAGCATCTCCAACTACTAAAGATCATTAAGGTATAACCCAACCATGGCATTAAACATCAAGTCCTCTTTACTCCCATATGCAACAATCCCTGTACTCGGGTCTAAGCTTATGTCACTCTAGCCACCCACTATAAGCGAATCATGAACGTATTGCAACACCCTCCAGGGGGAATCCTTCACGTGTGCGCGGAAAGGAAGGCACCTTAGGACAACACCATATTCACATACAACTCACATCAATCACACCAGACCACAATTAACCCGTACGAGAGATCTACTCAAACATCATAAGATAGCCACACATCATTGGATAATAATATATAGTACCAAGCACCATGTTTAAGTAGAGATTACAGCAGGAAAACTGGGTTTACACTGCTTCATACAGGGGGAGAGTTGGTGGTGACGGCGGTGAACTTGTTGGTGTAGATCACCGTCATGATGGTTGCCCCAACGGCGCTTCGGCGCCACCACGAGAGAGGGGGAGAGAGCCCCATCCTTCTTCTTCTTCCTTGGTCCCCCACCCCCAATGATGGAGCAGAGTTTTCCCTCTGTTCCATGGCCGCCATGGCTCCCGGAGGGCAGTATCCCCTCCGAGATTGGATGTCTCTCTCTCTATGTTTCTCTTCTGTTTTTTGATACTACTTTATGGCCCTTCACGGTTTCTTAAATATCCAAAAATCTGAAACTCCGATTGGGCTAAAATAATTAAAGGATTTTTATCGGGAAATTATCATTCTTGCAGCGAAAGAAGGGCCCCAACCGATTTAAGTGACGACCACAAGCTATCACGACACGACCACCCCCTAGTCACTCCATGTTGGCTTGTGAGATCCTCGCGCACCATGTTGCGTTGATTATTCTTCCCAAAATTCTCATATATTCCAAAAAAAGCTTCATAAATATTTATAGCGTTTGGACTTCGTTTGATATGGATTTTCCGCGAAACAAAAAACACAAAAACAGGAACTAGCACTCGACACTAGGTAAGTAAGTTCGTCTGAAAGATAATATAAAACCTTGCCATAAGTATATGACAGTTGTAGAATATTGGCACGAAACAATAAAGAATTATAGATACGATGGAGATGTATCAGCATCCCCAAGCTTAATTCCTGCTCGCCCTCGAATAGGTAAATGAGAAAAAGATAAATTGTTTGTGCGGAATGCTACGAAACATAATCTTGAACAAATGTATAATCATGGTATGAATATCAAGATACAAGTGATTCAAGGCAATAGTCTATAATTTGACATAAATACATCAATACTCAGATCTACTCATAAACAATCATGTCCTTTCAAAATAACAATGATAAAGTACTCTCCTTGAGCTCGACAACATATATCATGCAGTAAAAGGCATGTTGTATATGACACATTGTCGAGGTTCGTTTAACGACTTTGCGCACACATGGGAGTTGCCACGTTCTGCTAGGATCTGCTACCGACTATCGACTCGAGTCGTGTCCATGTGGACGTGAACCTATAGGTTCGCACAGTTAAGGGACTGCGGTCTATTCGGATTGGATCCGAATGGAAAATGGGACTAGAATCGTCGTGGACCTGATGTGTTGATCCCACCTCGGAGGTCTATATAGAGGGGAGTGGGTGCACATTTCACGATTGATCCTTTTTCTTCCCTGGACAACCACTATCACTTCCGGCGCCACCATGTCGTGCGATCAGACCTAGTAGTCTGCCGCCCGAAGCTGCCCCCGTACGTGTGGATAACTTGGAGGTATCACATGTGTTTTCTTGGACGACCGCTTGAGGGATCCGCGAGCAGCTATTTGTGGGAGATCACTGCTCATGGGAGATTAGCTACATCAGGAGTAGACGACTCGGCTGATCTTCTGCATGCATCACCAACTCTACTTCCGCTGCGGTGACTGCGCATCTAGTGGTAAGCCCGATCTCGTGGTCTATTTCTAGCAGCATGTTCTTGGGTGCGCGGTAGTAATTTTTGTTTGGCGCTAGCCTAGCATATCGCATGTTCCAACGGTGGTATCAAAGCCTCCGATGTGTGATTATAGATTTGGTAATTTGCATATGAGATATGTAGATTGGTTCAGGTGCGGGTCGATGAGATCCGCCATGCATGTCAGTGTTCAAGGTTGGTTTTGCGATCTTGCTTCCGTAATCGTGATGCAAAGGTCGTGACACAAATTGCCCCTAACGGCAGGTTTCCACCATTTGGGTAGACAGTGGAACGTAAATCCATATGCAGTATGCGGTGATCAATGGGATCGATTGAACCGGAACAAAGATTGACATTACAGAAATGTGATTTCCACAATGCTGAAATCTATTGGAGCAGTCTTAGTAAAACGGGCATAACTTTTGCATGCGAACTCGATTTTGGCTCCACAACATGTCAAACTAAATGGAACGAAAATATGAACTTGACCTTTAGCCACTTCGCCACTTTCAGGCAATTTTTCAAGGTCAAAATCCTCTTGGAAAATAGAGTTTTAGATGCTTTTATTTTCAGCGGTAGAACGTCTAAATTGTTTTTGCAAGGAATGCTTGTGATTTGGTATAGTCCATGAATGTTGCTTGTAAATTATTATTTCATGACATGTGTGTCTTGAGTGAGGCAACCGCCTACGTGTCAACATAAGAGGCCTTCTAATGTAATTTACTATCATAGCTATTAGTTTGTTATAGCATAGTATCTTATGTAACACTCGAGGTTGACATCGTGGTGTGGATATGGAGATCACCACAAGGGCAACCATGCATGGAGATGGAGATCAACAAGGGCATGCAGCACACATGGAGATGGCGATCACCTTGCATTAATGAAAGGGGCTATACCATATCACACATATATAAACTGCATGTGAAAGTTTATCCCTTTATGAGCCCTTCTTTTGCATGATAGATGTTTGAAGTAGGGTGACCCCTCAAAGAATGTCAAGTAAAATTGCGTCCCTAGTTGTTGCACCATCTCTTGCTAAGTATTTTTAGTGGTGGGCCTATAAAATAAGGGTGTTGCTAATTCTCCTTAACGTGATGTTTTTTTGTCCAACACTTACGAGCGAAGCATTGGTTAACTTACCATGGATATCAAAACAGTTTTGGGCCTCGAGGCATAAGAATTAGCGTGGCGTGAGATGTCTCCAACAAACGAGAGTCGTATAGAGATACGATTAGCAAGTGTTGCTTACCAAGTGATCTAGTCTTCTAGCAACGATGCAAAAGCTCACTAGTTGACATGTGGATCTTGGATCTTGAATTGCTAAGAATCAATGGAGGGATGTTGATTTTAGTGGGAGTAATGTTCTTTAAAAAAAATTAATTTTAATTACTCTTTGTGATTACATGTCTTAGTGTTTTGCATATTTCTCTTGTAGATAAGTGGCACCACCTGCTCAACCCAGTTTTTTGTTGGAATTAATCCTGGAATAGGATACATGAATAGAACAAACATTACCACCTGGTATAGAAATCTTAGAATTGTTCTCATGCATGATAAAAAGGTACATGTTCTAGAGGAACCCCTTCTAGAGGAATCTGTCGAGAATGCTAATGCCACGACCAGGAATGCTCACTAGAAACTCGTTGATGAATCAAACAAGATGAGATGTGATAACCCACAAGTGTAGGGGATCGTTTGTAGCCTTTTTGATAAGTAAGAGTGTAGAACCCAATGAGGAGCTAAAGGTAGAATTAATATTCTCTCAAGTTCTATCAACCACTGATACAACTCTACACACACTAACGCTTACTTTAACTAGAACAAGTATGAAACTACTTTGCGGGAAAGAAAACTAGAAGTACTTAGTAGGTGTAATAGATAGTTTTGCAAGATAATATAGAACATGGAAATATAAGTTAGGTATTGTCTAAATAAATATTAATTTAGTTAGTTGTTTAGTATAAATCTTTTTGTGTAACGCAAGAGAAAGATTGTCCATAGGCAATTGAATATAATATGATAGATACTTCTCATATGTTATGAGGGAGAGGCATACGCTAAGACACTTTCCGTACTTGGATCATATGCACTTATGATTGGACCTCTAGCAAGCTTCCGCAACTACTATAAATCATTAAAGTAAACTCAACCATAGCATTAAACATCAAGTCCTATTTACTCACATACGCAAACAACTCCCTTACTCGGGTTTGTGTTTCACTCACTCACCAACCCACTATAAGCGAATCATGAACATATTGCAAACCCTCCAGCGTGGATCCTTCATGTGTGCGCTTCATGGAAGGACCTTAGGACAACACCATATCATCATACAACTCACATCAATAACATCATACCACAATTAACCAGTAGGACAAAAGATATCTACTCAAACATCATAGGATAGCCACACATAATTGGATGATGATATATAGCAGTAAGCACCATGTTATGTAGAGATTACAACGGGGAGAATAGGGTTTACACCACTCCATAGAGGGGGAGAGAGTTGGTGGTGACGGAGGCGAAGTTGTTGTTGTAGATCGCCATCACGATGGTTGTCCTGGCGGCGCTCCGGCGTCACCTGAAGAGAGGGAGAGAGGTCCCCCTCCTCCTTCTTCTTACTTGGCCTCCTCCCACAAGTAGAAAATGCCCCATTTGTCCTGGTTCCAGAGGACCATTAGCCCCGGTTCTATAACCGGGACTAAAGGGTCGGGACTAAAGCCCATAACCTTTAGTCTTGGTTCCCTTACTAACCGGGACCAAAGGGTCTCTACGTGGCCTCTGCGGGTAGCCCAGGCAGGAGGTTATTTAGTCCCGATTGGTCACACCAACTGGGACAACATGGCATCCATGCGTCAGCATCTGGCCGGAGCTGGGGTTTTTCTTTTTTTGAATGGGGGGTGGGTTTGGGGGGGGGGGGGTTGGAGCGTTAATTTAGTGGTTTCATATTGTGTTAGCTAGCTAATAGAGAGAAGTGTCCTCTCTTTCTCCATGCTTGGTCAAACAACAAGTTTTCGTATATCTATCCGACGCTATTACATATATACAATATAACATCTTTTACAATTAATCCAAAACATCATCTAATTAAGATCCAATGACAAATCCACATGGCATTCTCCGTCTTTAGGTATGACGTGGTCAACAAAGAATCCCGCCAATTCCTCTTGAATTGCTCGTATGCGATCATATGGTAGGAGTTGATCCCGCATATCGCAGATCTAATTTAAAGAAGGGGGTCAATACATGCACATATATGTATAAAACTCAACACAATTGTGAATATTATTTACGTACTTGAAATTGTTTCTCACAGAAGACCCGCTCAGAGGTCGAGTGGCAAATGAACTCGCATACGTAGTATGCACATAAAACAGTTGCTTCTTTCTGGTACATACACTTTACGAGAATAGAGTTCAATCAAACTGATAAGCAAGCATGGTAATGATATATTGATGAAAATTTGAATCAATTAGAGGTGCGCAGAACTAGCTAGTACTACTTACTTTGGGGTGCGTAAATAGCAATTCTTTGTTTAGAACGGGAACCTTATTGGCGTACTTCGTCCAAACCCTGCGAGGCAAAGCAAATGATTACTTGATATCAGGAAATTAACGAAAGTTGCATGCCTATATGGTCTCGGTATATTGACTGAACTTACTTCTTGAGCATTGCAGTAATGTCCTCATAATCCTCTTCGGCTTTATGTCTCGAGTCTAAGATATTTACTAGTTCCCTGCCAACGTTAATGCATAGCAGAATAAAGTGGTCTCTGCGCACTCATATATAACTCATCAATTACATTACTTAATTAACCTCGAGTAAGCGAAACCGAGTTTACAGAGAAGATAACAACACTCACTTGAAGTTGTAAGGAAATATTATTTCCCCTTTTTTATGTATAAGGAACAAGTTTAGCAAGTTCTCCTCGGTCTCTTTGATTGAGTTTCGTACCATCAATTCATTTATGACATCTGTGCTAATGAACCCAACATCGACGATTCCTGCTTTTTTTAATTCGATGATCTTCAATCTGCATAATATATATAGTGAAGATAATTATATATACATGCAATGAACGAGCTGAGCTAGAGACTTAACTATAGAAGTAATACTTACAGACAATAGGAAGCCATGAGTTGTTTGTCGAGGGTGAGTTGATTGTATAACTGAAGCTGAATAGTAATCATGGGAAGTCCAATGAATTCGTGCTCTGGTTTCACTGCCACATACATAGCGTTTTTCCCAGACTCCCTGCAGGTTTTCATGTACCACTCATGCAATCTGTGCATCATCGTTGTTAGAGCAGGATGACCAGGTTTGACGAGAGGCTTTCCGTGCACGTATTTATATTGTTCGTTTGTTACATCATCCCCCAAGTAATCATCAGGATTGGTACCGGGCACCATCTCCAGATGATTAGCGACGATGATATCGAGCTCGGGAATTATTTTCCCACTTGTTCATTCTGCTAACCTTGCATCAGTAGAAGTAGTTCCCGACCGTACCGCTTGTGCATATGTCTTTTAGAGAATGCGGTCATAGTTGGAATCCGGCGGAGGCACTGGTGGACGCTGCAGTTGATTGATATTGCGCTCCACTTTCATCGGATCTAGCTTCTCCTTCGGAGGTGGAGTTTTCTTGCAAAATGGGCCCTCAATTCGGCATGACATATCTCCTCGTTTTCCTCCTTGGTCCTCTCATATGGTAACTTTTCCAGAGGCTTGAGAGATGGACCAAATCTGATTTGCCTTCCGCCTCTGCTTGTACTGCTAGCCACCGAAGAGAAGGAGGCGTCTCTCTTCCGCCTGAGAGAAGGAGGCGGACTGCTCTGATGCACCGAACGAGCCGGAGCGGTGGCGTTTGTCTTCCGACATTGCCGACAAGGCGGAGGAGGAGGTGGACTACTCTGACGCGTCGGAGTAGGCGAAGTGCCCTCACGCGTCGGAGGAGCTGGAGATGGAGGCGAAGTGCCCTGATCACTCGCCGGAGGAGGAGGAGGAGGAGGAGAGGCAGGAGGAGGCGGAGTGCCCTGACTCGTCATCGGAGGAGGAGGAGGCGGAGTGCCCTGACTGGTCGGAGGAGGAGGAGGCGGAGGCGTCCATTTTGGAAGCTTGATGAACTCCTTCTTCTAGACATGTACTCCCCCACAGCACGAACCAGCTGAATCTCCCCTTCACCTGTAGGGTGGTCAAGCTCGAGCTTCTCAAATTCCTCCATTACTTGATCCACCATCACGACAGCATAGCCATGTGGAATCGGAAGGCAGTGAAAAATTCCGTTGGGTTGAGGAGGTTCAACAGAGCCGACAGCTTCCTTGAAAGTGAGGTTCCGACATTTCATCATAAGTTCGCAACATTGAGCCTGCGTGATAGTATCCACGGGGTAGCTAGGAGCCGTGAAGTCATGCTGAACGGTCTCCGTGGAAGCACGATGCTTCTCCACTGAGATGGTGGGGTACGTTCTAGGGTAGCTTCATGCCGCTGAGATGGTTGGCCGGCAACTCGCTGGCTGTCAAGTTCCTCTAGCTTTTGCAGTCTTGCCTTGATCTGTTGCATGCCGCTCAGCTCCGCTTTCCTCTTTCTCTCCCGGCTTCTGTAACCGCTTGCGTCAGGAAACCCAAACTTCCACGGAACGGAGCCTAGTGTGCCTCGTGTTCGTCCAGGGTGCTCAGCATTCCCAAGGGCCTCAGTCAGCTCGTCATTCTCATTGTCTGGAATGGACATCCCTTCCTGCGCTGCGGCGATACACTTCCGAAGCTTGATCATGGGTATTGCAAGTTGCTCGTCCGTCCAAAGACGCTTCCCTGTTTCAGGGTCCAAAGTTCCCCAACCCCGAAGAACCAAGTCCTTGAACGCTCTGGCCAGTTCAATGTCTGTGGTTGGACCCCTTTAGCAATCAGGTCATTCTTAGCTTTGTCCTAGAACGGCTGGGCTTTGAGGTAGCCACCTGACCCCGTGTGATGGTGATACTGCTTCTTTGCGGCACTATTCTTGTTTGTCTCTGACATTTTCTTACTCTTCTCCGATGACTTGTAGGCCACAAGTGCGGGCCAGTGATCTCTTATCTTCTCAAATCGGCCGACGAATTCTGGAGTCTTCCCTTTGTCGACAAACATTGATTTCAAATCATTCTTCCACTTCCTGAATAGATGTGCCATCTTGTTAAGAGCACACGCCTGGACAAGTGGCTCTATAACTGGCTTATTCGGACCTTCCTCTGGCGGCAGGGTGAAATTTGCCTTCAGCGCGGTCCAAAGATCATCTTTCTGCCTTTCGGTGACATAAATCACCTTCACGGACGTCGTCACCCTTAGTATTTTTCCATTGCTTGACACTGATAGGGATGTTGTCCCTAACAATAGCTCCGCATTGAGCAGAAAATGTGTCCTTGGTCAGCTTGGGTTCAATCGGTAGGCCATCGGCCGCGATTGCTGTGATTGTGAACTTTTCATCCATGCGCAACCTTCTCTTCGGGCCTCGTCTCTTTACCGAAGTTTGCCTCGATCCGAAGGGCTATAAAATAAGAAAGAAGTGTTAACATATGTACACACCTTCAGGCTTAATTAATATATATACATCGCCGGACTTTGCAACATCTCCCTCCTCCGTTCGGTCACCGGAGCTGTCATCATGGTCTCTTTCTTCCTCCGGCCTTCGGTCACCGGAGCCATCATGATCATGTCCTTCCTCCTCCATTGTTCGATCATCCGAGCCGTCATCCTTTCCTTCCAGATCATCGGTGTCATTGGGATATGACAAATAATCACCGAGAATTATCTCCCCAACAACTGTTCTCATTGATCCATATAGTTTCTGCAAATATTTCAGCTCCTTGTATGAATAACCGAATTACACGAACTTCTATGTTTTAAACATGCACAAACTTTTTATATTTCATTTCCAAATGTTGAATAGTTCATAGATGTACGTTATGATATATAATGCAATAGATCTCAAGAGGCAAAAAGGTTTTCTTTCAGTTAGAACCAATAATCAACTTAATACATCTCGAATTTAATCTCCAATACATCTCTAGTATAATCTATATATGAACAAAATTTGTATGAACAACAACATGCAGGAACGGCGGCGGCGACAAGCAAAGCACGCGGAGGAGGAGCTCACTGGGGCCGACGGGCTCGGGGCGGCGACGACGACGGGCTCGGGGCGACGGCGACGGCGACATGCTCGGGGCGTCGACAACGACGAGGAGGACTACATCGGGGGGGGCGGCGACGATGACGTGCTCGGGGCGACGGCGACAAGCTCGGGGACGGCGGCGGCGACGAGGAGGACTATGTCGGGGGCGGTGACGACGAGGACTGGCTTGGGGGGCGGGGCGAGCAATGGGAGAGTTTTTGGGGAAATTTCGACAACTCCCGCCTATATGCGAAAACCTTCTGTCCCGGTTGGTGGCCTGAACCGGCACCAATACCACCCTTTCATCCCGGTTGACTCAGCAAACCGGGAATAAAGGTCAATTTTCAGCAGCCCAAATGGTGGGGAAGAAGATACGTGTACTCCCGGTTTGCGGAACCAACCCGGACGAAAGGGGGCCATTAGTCCCGGTTTGTGCCACAAACCGACACGAAAGGCCTGTGCCTGGCACAGTCGCGGTGCAGTTAGATGTTTAGTCCCACCTCGCTAGCCGAGTGAGAAGTGTAGTGGTTTATAAGTGCTTGTGCGCACACAATCTCGAGCTCCTCTCATATGCAGGCTTCCGGGCCTAAACTATCACTAGTTGTTCGGCCTTCTGCGGGCCTGAATCCTCGCCTAACTATCTAGTTGGGTTTCTAGTCGTATTCAGGCCGTGGTGGCCCATTAGTTGACATTTCTTTATAAAGAATATAGTTTTTGTTCCTAGTTACTGTTTTTCAGTGGTTCTTTACATTTTTTTTGTTTCGTTTGTTACTTTATTTATTTTATTTTGTTCGGATTTACTTTTTTTAGTGATTCTTTTTGCTTTTAGGTCACAAAAATTAGTATCAGGGTTTCATACGAAAACTCATCTATTACAAAGGGATTTCATTTTTTGGAATTATTTGAACTCCAGACTTTTTGTGTGTTCAAAATGCACCATTCAAAGCCGCATCATCAGTTTTCAACTATTAGTGACTTCATTTGG
Organism: Hordeum vulgare subsp. vulgare; assembly: GCF_904849725.1. Classification (NCBI taxonomy): domain Eukaryota; kingdom Viridiplantae; phylum Streptophyta; class Magnoliopsida; order Poales; family Poaceae; genus Hordeum; species Hordeum vulgare. The sequence continues at coordinate 106,977,692 of NC_058519.1, read as the reverse complement.
TATTTTTCATGCATTTATTGATTTTTTTAGCAAAATGACCCAGAAATTGAAAAAACACTATAAATGAACTATTAATAGGTTGAAAGTTGGCATGGTATCATCATTTCGCCCACATAGCATGTGCTAAAAAGTTGAGAGGGTTGCGGCCAAAACTGGATCCACTTCGTATACGAATCGGACAATCTCTTTCGAAGTATGAGGGTTTCGTACGAAAACTCATCTGTTACAAAGGGATTTAATTTTTTTGAACTTATTTGAACTCCAGCCCTTTTGTGTGTTCAAAATGCACCATTCAAGGCCACATCATCAATTTTCAACTATTTCTGACTTCATTTGATATTATTCATGCATTTATTGATTTTTTGAGCTCAATGACCCAGAAATTGAAAAGCACTACAAATGAACTTTGAATAGGTTCAAAGTTGGCATGGTATATCATCATTTCACCCACATAGCATGTGCTAAAAACTTGAGAGGGTTGCGGCAAAAGTTGGACGCACTTCGTGTACAAATCGGACAATCTCTTTCGAAGTATCAGGGTTTCATACAAAAACTCATCTGTTACAAAAGGGATTTCATTTTTTGGAATTATTTGAACTCCAGACCTTTTGTGTGTTCAAAATGCACCATTGAAAGCCACATCATCAATTTTGAACTATTTCTGACTTCATTTGGTATTTTTCATGCATTTACTGATTTTTTTAGCTAAACGACCCAGAAATTGAAAAGCACTACAAATGAACTCTGAATAGGTTGACAGTTGCCATGGTATCATCATTTCACCCACATAGCATGTGCTAAAAAGTTGAGAGGGTTGCGGCAAAATCTGGATGCACTTCGTGTACAAATAGGACAATCTCCTTCGAAGTATCATGGTTTCATACGAAAACTCATCTGTTACAAAAGGGATTTCATTTCTTGGAATTATTTGAACTCCAGACCTTTTGTGTGTTCAAAATGCACCATTCAAAGCCACATCTTCAATTTTCAACTATTTCTGACTTCATTTGGTATTTTTCATGCATTTATTGATTTTTTGAGCTAAATGACCCAGAAATTGAAAACCACTACAAATGAACTCTGGATAGGTTGAAAGTTGGCATGGTATCATCATTTCACCGACATAGCATGTGCTAAAAAGTTGAGAGGGTTGCGGCAAAAAATGGACGCACTTCGTCTACAAATCGGACAATCTCTTTCGAAGTATCACAGTTTCATACGAAAACTCAACTGTTATAAAAGGGATTTCATTTTTTGGAATTATTTGAACTCCACACCTTTTGTGTGTTCAAAATGCACCATTCAAAGCCACATAATCAATTTTCAACTATTTCTGACTTCATTTAGTATTTAGCTAAATGACCCAGAAATTGGAAAGCAGTGTTGGAATTATGCCCTGGAGGCAATGATAAATAAGTTATTATTATAATTCCTGTATCAAGATAATCGTTTATTATCCATGCTATAATTGTATTAAATGAAGACTTAGATACATGTGTGGATACATAGACAAAACATTGTCCCTAGCAAGCCTCTAGTTTGCTAGCCAGTTGATCAAGGATAGTCAAGGTTTTCCGACTATGTACAAGGTGTTGTTGCTTGATAACTGGATCACATCATTGGGTGAATCATGTGATGGACTAGACCCAAACTAATGAACGTAGCATGTTGATCATGTCATTTTGTTGCTACTGTTTTCTGCGTGTCAAGTATTTATTCCTATGACCATGAGATCATATAACTCACTGGCACCGGAGGAATGCCTTGTGTGTGTCAAACGTCACAACGTAACTGGGTGAGTATAAAGATGCTCTACAGCTATCTCCGAAGATGTTAATTGAGTTAGTATGGATCAAGACTGGGATTTGTCACTTCGTGTGACGGAGAGGTATCTCGGGCCCCACTCGGTAATACAACATCACACACAAGCCTTGCAAGCAATGTGACTTAGTGTAAGTCAAGGGATCTTGTATTACGGAACGAGTAAAGAGACTTGCCGGTAAACGAGATTGAAATAGGTGTGCGGATACTGACGATCGAATCTCGGGCAAGCAACATACCGAAGGAGAAAGGGAATGATATATGGGATTGTATGAATCCTTGGCACTGAGGTTCAATCGATAAGATATCCGTAGAATATGTAGGATCCAATATGGGCATCCAGGTCCCGCTATTGGATATGTTTGGTCATGTCTACATAGTTCTCGAACCCGCAGGGTCTGCACGCTTAAGGTTCGGTGATGTTTTATGCGTATTTGAGTTATATGGTTGGTTACTGAATGTTGTTCGGAGTCCCGGATGAGATCACGGATGTCACGAGGGTTTTCGGAATGGTCCAGAGATGAAGATTGATATATAGGATGACCTCATTCGATTACCAGAAAGTTTTCGGCATTACCGAGAATGTACCGGGAGTGACGAATGGGTTCCGGATGTTCACCGGGGGGGCAGCCCACCCGGGGGAAGCCCATAGGCCTTAGGAGTGCCGCACCAGCCCTTAGTGGGCTGGTGGGAAAGCCCAAGAGGGCCCTTGCGCAGGAGATCAAGAAAATCAAAGAGAAAAAAGGGGAGGTGGGAAAATAGAGAAGGACTCCACCTTCCAATCATAGTTGGACTAGGATTGGAGGAGGAATCCTCCTCCCCCCCTTCGGCCGACCCCTTGGGGCTCTCTTGAGCCTCAAGGAAGGTCACTCGCCCTCCCTCCTATATATACTGAGGTATTAGGGCTGATTTGAGACAACTTTGCCACGGCAGCCCGACCACATACCTCCACGGTTTTTCCTCTAGATCGTATTTCTGCGAAGCTCGGGCGGAGCCCTGCTGAGATAGATCACCACCAACCTCCGGAGCGCCGTCATGCTGCCGGAGATCTCATCTACCTCTCCATCTCTCTTGCTGGATCAAGAAGGCCGAGATCATCGTCGAGCTGTACGTGTGCTGAACGCGGAGGTGCCGTCCGTTCGGCACTAGATCGGAGCGGGTCGTGGGACGGATCGCGGGACGGTGCGCGCGGCGGATCGAGGGACGTGAGGACGTTCCACTACATCAACCGCGTTTCTTAGCACTTCCTGCTGTGCGATCTACAAGGGTACGTAGATCGGAAATCCCCTCTCATAGATGGACATCACCATGATAGGTCTTCGTGCGGGTAGGAAATTTTTTGTTTCCCATGCGACGTTCCTCAACAGTGGCATCATGAGCTAGGTTCATGCGTAGATGTTATCTCGAGTAGAACACAAAAGTTTTTGTGGGCGGTGATGTGCGATTTGCTGCCCTCCTTCGTCTTTTCTTGATTCCGCGGTATTGTTGGATCGAAGTGGCTCGGACCGACACTACTCGTACGCTTACGAGAGACTGGTTTCATCGCTACGAGCAACCCCGTTGCTCAAAGATGACTGGCGAGTGTCGGTTTCTCCAACTTTAGTTGAATCATATTTGACCGAGGAGGTCCTTGGAGAGAGGTTAAATAGCAATTCATACATCTCCGTTGTGGTGTTTGCGTAAGTAAGATGCAATCCTACTAGATACCCATGGCAACCACGTAAAACATGCAACAACAATTAGAGGACGTCTAACTTGTTTTTGCAGGGTATGCTTGTGATGTGATATGGACAATGATGTGATGTGATATATTGGATGTATGAGATGATCATGTTGAATAGTAAATATCGACTTGCACGTCGATGCTACGGCAACCGGCAGGAGCCATAGGGTTGTCTTTAAACTAACGTTTGTGTTTGCAGATGCGTTTACTATATTGCTAGGACGTAGCTTTAGTAGTAATAGCATAGCATACAGGACAACCTCGATGGCGGCACGATGATGGAGATCATGATGATGGGGATCATGGTGTGGCGCCGGTGACAAGAAGATCATACTGGTGCTTTGGTGATGGAGATCAAGGAGCACTTGATGATGGCCATATCATGTCACTTATGAATTGCATGTGATGTTAATCCTTTATGCACCTTATCTTGCTTAGAACGACGGTAGCATTATGAGGTGATCTCTCACTAAAATTTCAAGACGAAATTGTGTTCTCCCCGACTGTGCACCGTTGCTACAGTTCGTCGTTTCGAGACACCACGTGATGATCGGGTGTGATAGACTCAACGTTCACATACAACGGGTGCAAAACAGTCGCACACGTAGAACACTCGGGTTAAGCTTGACGAGCCTAGCATGTGCAGACATGGCCTCGGAACACATGAGACCGAAAGGTCGATCATGAATCATATAGTTGATATGATTAGCATAGGGATGCTTACCACTGAAACTATCCTCAACTCACGTGATGATCGGACTTGAGCTAGTGGAATTGGATCATGAACCACTCAAATGACTAGAGAGATGTACTTTTTGAGTGGGAGTTTAGCAAGTAATTTGATTAGTTAAACTCTAATTATCTTGAACATAGTCTAAAGTCCACTTTGAAAATATTTGTGTTGTAGATCAATGACTCACGCGACAGTCACCCTGAATTTTAATACGTTCCTAGAGAAAGCTAAGTTGAAAGATGATGGAAGCAACTTTGTAGACTAGGCTCGTAATCTTAAGTTTCTCATGCAAGCTCGAAAGAAGGATTATGTACTTAATGCTGCGCAAGGAGATGAACCACCCGCCGCGGCTGACGAAGATGCTAAGAACGCTTGGTTAGCACGCAAGGAGGACTACTCAGTAGTTCAATGTGCAGTCTTGTATGGCTTAGAGTCGGGACTTCAACGTCGCTTTGAGCATCATGGAGCATATGAGATGTTCCAGGAGTTGAAGTTTATCTTTCAGAAGAACGCCCGGATCGAGAGGTATGAGACCTCCGATAAATTCTATGCTTGCAAGATGGAGCAGAATTCGTCTGTCAGTGAACATGTGCTCAAAATGTCTGGGTACTTAAACCGTCTAGCTGAGCTCGGGATTGAACTCCCGCAAGAGGCTATCACTGACAGAATTCTTCAATCACTGCCACCAAGCTATAAGGGCTTTGTGTTGAACTATAACATGCAAGGGATGAACAGGTAACCCGGCGAGTTATTCGCGATGCTGATAGTCGCAGAGTCAGAACTTCGTAAAGAGCATCAAGTGTTGATGGTGAATAAGACCACTAGTTTCAAGAGAAACGGCAAAGGAAAGAAGGGTAATTCAATGAAGAGCGGCAAGCCTGTTGCCAATCCGACGAAGAAACCCAAAGCTGGACCTAAGCCTGAAACAGAGTGCTATTATTGCAAGGGTATGGGTCACTGGAAGCGCAACTGCCCCAAGTATCTGGCTGATAAGAAGGCGGCCAAAGAAAAATCAGGTATATTCGATATACATGTTATTGATGTGTACTTAACCAGCTCTCGTAGTAGTGCTTGGGTATTCGATACCGGTTCTCGAAACAGGAACTGCGGAATAAGCGAAGGCTGGCGAAGGATGAAGTGACGATGCGCGTGGAAAATGGTTCCAAGGTTGATGCAATCGCCGTCGGCACAGTTTCACTTCAGTTACCATCAGGATTAGTTATGAACTTAAATAAATGTTATTTAGTGCCTGCGTTAAGCATGAACATTATATTTGGATCTTGTTTATTGCGAGACGGTTACTCATTTAAGTCAGAGAATAATGGTTGTTCTATTTCTATGAGTAATATCTTTTGTGGTCATGCACCCAATGTGAGAGGATTGTTCACATTGAATCTTGATAGTGATAATACACATATACATAACATTAAGACCAAAAGAGTTAGAGTTAATAATGATAGCGCCATGTTTTTATGGCACTGCCGCTTAGGTCATATTGGTGTAAAGCGCATGAAGAAACTTCATACCGATGGACTTTTGGAGTCACTTGACTTTGATTCACTTGACACGTGCGAACCATGTCTCATGGGCAAGATGACTAAAACTCTGTTCTCCGGAACAATGGAGCGTGCAAGTGACTTGTTGGAAATCATACATACCGATGTGTGTGGTCCGATGAGTGTGGAGGCATGCGGCGGATATCGTTATTTTCTCACCTTCACTGACGATTTGAGTAGATATGGTTATGTCTACTTGATGAAGCACAAGTCTGAAACATTTGAAAAGTTCAAGCAATTTCAGAGTGAAGTCGAAAATCATCGTAACAAGAAGATCAAGTTCCTACGGTCTGATCATGGGGGTGAATATCTGAGTTTCGAGTTTGGTGCTCACTTAAGACAATGTGGAATTGTTTCACAGTTGACACTGTGTGACAGCTCGAGACCGACATTCCAGAAGATTCCCCCTTTATTCCGTTTTCGTCGTGTGTCTATTTTCTTTTGTCGCATCATCATTGCATCATGCGCATCATCAGCATTGCATCAGCACCCTGTTGCCGCCAGTTTTCAAAAGTTGCATCCGTTGTTAGTTGCAGGTTATCGTCGTTGTTCGTTACGAGTCCGACCACACTTGCACGCGCCCGCGGCATCGTCAAACCTTGTTTTAAAAGTGTGTTGAAAACTTCCTCTGATCGGGTTGAGATTTAACGCGCGGTCTTTATTAGTCGTAGTTAGGCCGCCTGTCAAGTTTTGTCGCGATCGGAGTTCGTCTAGTACCCGAACGGTCGACCGTAGCGGCACCGTATTCGGTCTACCGTCACACGATTGTCGATGTTTTAACATTCGTTGTCGCGCCGCCCGTTCTCCCTCTCGTCTCCGGATATCCACTCTACACAACCTCGTAACCGTTCCCGTGTTCGGAATCGTCCAAATCCGACCGCACGGTTGGATCCGGAACGGAATTCCGGGTAACCTAGCCCCCTTTTCTCTATAAATACCCCTCCATCATATTTTTTAGACAGCCCCCTCTCCTCTCTCCTCGAAAACCGTGCAAACCCTAATTCCCCCAATCTCTCTCCCATGCCTCCCTCCTCTGCGCAGCCATCGGGCCCGCCAGGCCCAGATCGGGCCCGGCCGAGCCCATCTAGCAAGCACCGCCGTCTGCAGAGCTCTCTGCGCCCGAGCTCCTCCAGCCGGTCGAGCCCCGCGCCTTGAGCCGCCGACCGCCGCGTGCCAGGGAGTCACCGTCTCCTACTCGGCTCGTCGTCGCCCGCGTGCCCCGGCCGGAGTCCTTCGCCGGGAAGTCGCGCGTGTCCAACCCGCAGCAGAGCAGCCTCGTCGCCGGCCGCACCTCGCTTCCTCGCTGGATCCCGCGCCTGCCTCCGCCCTCGCCGCCTGCCGCCACCCCCGCCGGCGCCATGCCCCGCCGGTTGTGCGCCACCGCCTTGCCGCGGATCGGGAGGACGACGAGGCCAGCAGCGCTCGGTCGCCTCCCCCGCGTTGACCGACCGCGGCCTAGCGGGAGTCGAGCCGGCCCAAGTGGCCGAGGTGAGAGCCCTCGCCCGCATGCATTCTTTTTTATGTAACGCCCATGCCCTGTAGCCCATTAACCTTTAGATGACTCCCGATAGATATTTTCCCCTTTTAGGGATTTTTCGGAATAATATTAAATTCCAGAAAATAGACGTATATTCAAACGCCCGTAACTTTTATTCCGTAAGTCGTATTGAGGCGTGTAGCATGTGGATTTCGAGTAGTTTTCCGTGTAGATTAACATTTTGCAACTTGCATAATGTTTTGACGTAGTTTGAGCCGCCATAAGCCTAGGTTTACGTGCTGTCTAGATAGGATAGTGCCCGTATTTAATTTTCACGCAAGTCCGGATTGCTCGTATGCCGTAGTACAAATGTCCATGTTTTAGGAACCCCTTTTCCATGTATTTTAGAGCGGTCATTGGTATTTTTGCGCGTAGGGATTTGCCGTTAGTTTATTTTCCGTGTATAGGTTATTATCTCGCATTTACGTGTGGCATTATTTTTGTTGTGCAACCCCACATATTTTATATGTTTTCGGGGTAGAAAAATCCATGGGATTTTTCTGTGCAATTAGTTTTAGCTTTTGAGTAAATTAGTTCGCGCGATATTTTGCCATGTTGCCCTCTTGTCTTTTTCGTAGGATTTATTCCGTGCTCCGTTTGATTAAGTTGTCAACTAGAGGGTTGTTCTTGGATGTTTAGACTAGCCCCTGGTATTTTTGGTTGCAATAGAAAAGCATGTTTAGGTGTGGTTTGATTACCCTCAAGTTGCTAGAAATAGTGCTGATTTGGAGGAGCTGAAATATTTCTAAGTCTGAAATCTGTTATTTTTTTGTTGCTGTTTTGTTTTGCTTCTATCTTGTGATATGTAGCTCTTTTGAGGTTGGTGCAATGGAGTTAGTTGTAGCCCTTGTGATTCTCTAGCATTCTGTGAATTTTCATGTCATTTGGAGTCCTGTAGCTATAGGTTTTGCTGCTGTCAATATGCCTTCAGATCGAAAACTGCATCTTCAAAAACTGCTATTTTCACCAAGTCTGAAATAGTGTGTGGGAAGCCATTTTGTGTCTTGTTTTCCTAGTGTTCCTTGCCGCCATGCTAGTTGTTGTTGGTTGTATGTTGTAGTGCTTCTTACCCTCTTTTGTGTCATGCCTTGGTTGCTTATATCGGAGTTGTGTAGCTCGTAGTTGTGGGGTGTAGAAGATGCTATGTGGCTGATTTTTGGCAGATTGTAGTGACTTCTTTTTTTGCTCGTAGCTTTTGATCCGTAGCTCCGATTTGATAGTGTCCTGCATGAAACTTGCTTAGAACCTCGTGCAGTTTCTTTTTCTCTTGTTGTTTGTATGTTTTGAAGTGCTCGTGACTGTCGTCGCACACATATTGCATTCATGCCATCATATCTTGCGGTGCTTGTATCTTTTGAACCATAGCTCCGTTGGAGATGTTCTCTATGTGTAAATTTCTTGTAAAGACGCGTAGAATCATGTGAACCTATTTGTTTTTCTATTTAACAACCAATTAAATGTGTTAGTTCAGATCTGGACAGAATTGTAAATTAACATGTGAGGTCGTCTCGGAGGTGCTATATGTCATTTCCGACCTCATTTAAAATGCCTAGATAGGTAGTTTAATTACGATTCACCTCTTGCCATGTTTGAAAACATTTAATATTGCCGTGTATCTAATCGGGATAGAACAAAATAAATAAACGTGGAGTTTCGTCAATATGCGGCTTGTGGTAATTTGTGATGGACTAGTTGGAGCACCCCTGTAGGGTTAAATATTTTCGGAAAGCCGTGCCCGCGGTTATCTGGCAACGTGGAAACTTTGTTTAACACTGGTTCTAGATAACTTGAAGTTAACTTAATTAAAATATGCCAACTGTGTGCGTTACCGTGACTGTCTCTTTCGTGAGTTCTTTCTCCGATCGAGGACACGGTGGGCTTATGTCTGACGTAGGTAGGTGTTTAGGATCATTCATTTGATCATCAGTAGCTCACGTCCGTTATGCATAGATCTTCCCCCTCTTATTTTCTTGTACTCGTAAGTTAGCCACCAAATATATGCTTAGCCGCTGCTGCAACCTCACCACTTAACCATGCCTCACCCAGTAAGCTTTGCTAGTCTTGATACCTTTGGAAATGAGATTGCTGAGTCCCATGTGGCTCACAGATTACTACAACACCAGTTGCAGGTACAGGTAAAGATTACTTGACGTGAGCGCGTTGATTGTTCATTTGGAGTTGCTTCTTCTTCTTCTTCGTCATCGATCTAGGATGGGTTCCAGGCCGGCAGCCTGGGATAGCAAGGATGGACGTTGTTCTTATTTTTCTCGTTTGTTTTCGTCCGTAGTCGGACCTTGCTCTTACTCTTGATGATTATGTATTGTACTGTTGTGACTCTGATGTAGCTTGTGGCAAGTGTAAGCCAATTCTATATATATATATATATATCTCATCTTTTCAGTACATGTACTTGTAACGATATCCATTCTTGCGACACGACGAGATGCACTTCTATCCCCGACGAGGCCTTCGTACCAAATTGAGCATAGGGTCGCATCTTGGGCGTGACACCCCGCCTGGAACACCATGATACGTCTCAAACGTATCTATAATTTTTGATAGTTTCATGCTGTTATCTTGTCAACTTTGGATGTTTTATATACCTTTTATATCTTTTTTGGGACTAACTTATTAATTCAGTGCCAAGTGCCAGTTCCTGTTTTTTCTGTGCTTTTGACTCTTTTCAGATCTGATTTTGAAACGGAGTCCAAATGGAATAAAATCCCCGAAATAATTTTTTCCAAAACAGAAGAAGATAGGGGGACTTGAGGGCCAAGGCAGGGGGGCACAGGGAGCCCACAAGCCCTGTTGCCGCGGCTAGCGGGGCCCGCCGCAACCAGGCTTGTGGCCTCCCTGGCGCTCCCCTGCCCTAGCTCTTTGGCCTATAAATTCCCTAAAATCCCAGAAAAAATCAGCGCATCCATGAAAACACTTTTCCGCCGCCGCAAGCTTCCGTTTCCTCGAGATCTCATCTGGAGACCCTTCCCAGTGCTCTGCCGGAGGGGACTTTGGAGCCGGAGGGCTTCTACATCAACATCATCGCCCCTCCAATGACTCGTGAGTAGTCCACTTTAGACCTACGGGTCTGTAGTTAGTAGCTAGATGGCTTCTTCTCTCTCTTGGATCTTCAATACAAAGTTGTCCATGATCTTCATGGAGATCTATCCGATGTAATCCTCTTTGGCGGTGTGTTTGTCGAGATCCGATGAATTGTGGATTTGTGATCAGATTATCTATGAATTATATTTGAAACTTTGCTGATTTCTTATATGCATGATTTGATATCCTTGTAAGTCTCTCTGAGTCTTGGGTTTTGTTTGGCCAACTAGATCTATGATTCTTGCAATGGGAGAAGTGCTTGGTTTTGGGTTCATGCCGTGCGGTGACCTTTCCCAGTGACAGAAGGGGCAGCAAGGCACGCATCATGTTGTTGCCATCAAGGGTAACAAGATGGGCTTTCATCATAGATGTGAGATTGTCCATCTACATCATGTCATCTTGCTTGAGGCGTTACTCTGTTCTTATGAACTCAATACACTAGATGCATGCTGGATAGCGGTCGACGTGTGGAGTAATAGTAGTAGATGCAGAAAGTATCAGTCTACTTGTTTTGGACGTGATGCCTATAGATATGATCATCGCCATAGATAACTTCATGACTTTGCGTGGTTCTATCAATTGCTCGATGGTAATTCGTTCACCCACCGTCTACTTGCTTTCATGAGAGAAGCCATTAGTGAACACTACGGCCCCCGGGTCTATTCACAACTATCATCTCCACTTTTACTTTTACTTTGCTTTGTTTACTTTTTGCTTTCAGTTCTCACTTTGCAAACAATCTATAAGGGATTGACAACCCCTTCATAGCGTTGGGTGCAAGCTCTTTGCGTTTGTGCAGGTAATTGTGACTTGACGTGATCCTCCTACTGGATCGATACCTTGGTTCTCAAACTGAGGGAAATACTTACTTCTTCTGTGTTGCATCACCCTTTCCTCTTCAAGGGAACACCAACGCAAGGCTCCAAGGCCGCGGGGGAATCCTTTGCATATTTGCCAAGGAAATCCCTATAGGCGTAGCCAACAGCAGAAGGACCTCTGACGTCGTTGTCGAGGAAGGTCTTTTGTTGCCGTAGCACACCACAGCATAATGGTGTGTCCGAACGTCGTAATCATACTTTATTAGAGATGGTGCGATCTATGATGTCTCCTACCGATTTGTCGTTATCGTTTTGGGGTTATGCATTAGAAACCGCTGCATTCACTTTAAATAGGGCACCATCAAAATCCATTGAGATGACAGCATACGAACTGTGGTATGGCAAAAGACCAAAGTTGTTGTTTCTTAAAGTTTGGGGATGTGATGCTTATGTCAAAAAGCTTCAGCCTGAAAAGCTGGAACCCAAAGAGGAAAAGTGTGTCTTCATAGGTTACCCAAAAGAGACAGTTGGGTATACCTTCTACCTCAAATCCGAGGTCAAAGTGTTTGTTGCTAAAAATGGAGCTTTTCTCGAGAAGGAGTTTCTCTCGAGAAAATTGAGTGGGAGGAAGATAGAACTTGATGAGGTTGCCGAACCTCTCATCCCTATGGATGGTGGCGCAGGGCAAGGGGAACCCCTGTCGTTGTGACGCCGGTTGAGGAGGAAGTTAATGATGATGATCTTGAAACTCCAGATCAAGTTCCTGTCGAACCTCACAGGTCGACGAGACCTCGTACTACTCCAGAGTGGTACGGTAATCCCATCTTATCAATTATGTTGTCGGACAACAATGAGCGTGCGAATTATGAAGAAGCAATGGTGGGCCCAGATTCCAACAAATGGCTGGAGGCCATGAAGTTCGAGATAGGATCTATGTATGAAAACAAAGTATGGACTTTGGAAATACTACATGAAGGCCGCAAGGCTATTCAGAACAAATGGATCTTTAAGAACAAGACGGACGCTGACGGTAAAGCTCGACTTGTGGCAAAGGGTTTTTCACAAGTTCAAGGAATTGACTACGATGAGACATTCTCACCCGTAGCGATGCTTAAGTCCGTCCGAATCATGTTAGCAATAGCTGCATTTTTCGATTATCAAATATGGCAGATGGATGTCAAAACGGTGTTCCTTAACGGTTTCCTTAAGGAGGAGTTGTATATGATGCAACCCAAAGGTTTTGTCGATCCTAAAAATGCTAACAAAGTGTGCAAGCTCCAGCGATCCATTTATGGACTGGTGCAAGCATCTCGGAGTTGGAATAAACGCTTTGATGAGGTGATCAAAGCATTTGGGTTTATACAAGTGGTTGGAGAATCTTGTATTTACAAGACAGTGAGTGGGAGCTCTGTGGCGTTCCTAATACTATAGGATGACATATTACTGATTGGAAACGGCGTGGAGTTTTTGGAGAGCATAAAGGATTACTTGAATAAAAGTTTCTCTATGAAGGACCTAGGAGAAGCTGCTTACATTCTAGGCATAAATATCTATAGGGATAGATCAAAACGCCTGATAGGACTTTCACAAAGCACATACCTTGATAAAGTTTTGAAGAGGTTCAAAATGGAACAGTCCAAGAAGGGGTTCTTGCCAGTTTTACAAGGTACGAGATTGAGTAAGACTCAGTGCCCAGCAACTGATAAGGATAGAGAGCATATGAGCACCGTCCCCTATGCTTCAGCCATAGGTTCTATCATGTATGCAATGCTGTGCACTAGACCGGACGTTAGCCTGGCCATAAGTATGGCAGGCAGGTTCCAGAGTAATCCAGGAGTGGATCACTGGACGGCGGTCAAGAATATCCTGAAGCACCTGAAAAGGACTAAGGAGATGTTTCTCGTATATGGAGGTGACAAAGAGCTCGCCGCAAAAGGTTATGTCGAAGCAAGCTTTGAAAGAGATCCGGACGACTCTAAGTCGCAGACCTGATACATATTTATTCTTAATGGGGGTGAGCTGGTGCAGTTCCAAGCAAAGCGTCGTAGCTAATTCTACATGTGAAGCGGAGTACATGGCTTCCTCGGAGGCAGCTAAGGAGGGTGTCTGGATGAAGCAGTTCATGACGGATCTTGGAGTGGTGCCGAGCGCACTGAATCCAATAACCCTGTTTTGTGACAACACGGGTGCCATTGCCTTAGAAAAGGAACCACGGTTTCACAAGAAGACCAGACACATCAAAAGACGCTTCAACCTCATCCGCGACTAGGTCGAGGAGGAGGACGTGAATATCTGCAAAGTGCACACGGATCTGAATGTGGTAGACCCGCTGACTAAACCTCTTCCACGGGCAAAGCATGATCAACACCAGAACTATATGGGTGTTAGATTTATTACAATGTAATTCACATGGTGATGTGAGGACTAGATTATTGACTCTAGTGCAAGTGGGATACTGTTGGAATTACGCCCTAGAGGCAATGATAAATAAGTTATTATTATAATTCCCATATCACTATAATCATTTATTATCCATGCTATAATTGTATTAAATGAAGACTTAGATACATGTGTGGATTGATAGACAAAACACTATTCCTAGCAAGCCTCTAGTTGGCTAGCCAGTTGATCAAGGATAGTCAAGGTTTCCTGACTATGTACAAGGTGTTGTTGCTTGATAAATGGACCACATCATTGGGTGAATCATGTGATGGACTAGACCCAAACTAATGAACGTAGCATGTTTATCGTGTCATTTTGTTGCTACTGTTTTCTGCGTGTCAAGTATTTATTCCTATGACCATGAGATCATATAACTCACTCGCACCGGAGGAATGCCTTGTGTGTATCAAACGTCACAAGGTAACTGGGTGACTATAATGATGATCTACAGGTATCTCCGAAGGTGTCCGTTGAGTTAGTATGGATCAAGACTGGGATTTGTCACTCCATGCGACGGAGAGGTATCTCGGGGCCCACTCGGTAATACAACATCACACACAAGCCTTGCAAGCAATGTGACTTAGTGTAAGTCACGGGATCTTGTATTACGCGACGAGTAAAGAGACTTGCCGGTAAACGAGATTGAAATAGGTATGCGGATACTGACGATCGAATCTCGGGCAAGTAACATACCGAAGGACAAAGGGAATGACATACGGGATTATATAAATCCTTGGCACTAAGGTTCAATCGATAAGATCTTCGTAGAATATGTAGGATCCAATATGGGCATCCAGGTCCCGCTATTGGATATTGACCGAGGAGTCCCTCGGGTCATGTCTACATAGTTCTCGAGCCCGCAGGGTCTGCACGCTTAAGGTTCGGTGATGTTTTATGAGTATTTGAGTTATATGGTTGGTTACCGAATATTGTTCGGAGTCCTGGATGAGATCATGGACGTCACGAGGGTTTCCGGAATGGTCCGGAGATGAAGATTGATATATAGGATGACCTCATTTGATTACCGAAAAGTTTTTGGCATTACCGGGAATGTACCGGGAGTGACGAATGGGTTCTGGATGCTCACCGGGGGGGCCAGCCCACCCGGGGGAAGCCCATAGGCCTTAGAGGTGCCGCACTAGCCCTTAGTGGGCTGGTGGGCAAGCCCAAGAGGGCCCTTGCGCAGGAGATAAAGAAAATCAAAGAGAAAAAAAGGGGAAGTGGGAAAATAGAGAAGGACTCCACCTTCCAGTCCTAGTTGGACTAGGATTGGAGGAGGAATCCTCCTCCCCCCTTCGGCCGACCCCTTGGGGATCTCTTGAGACTCAAGGAAGGTCCCTCCCCCTCCCTCCTATATATACTGAGGTATTAGGGCTGATCTGAGACAACTTTGCCACGGGAGCCCGACGACATACCTCCGCGGTTTTTCCTCTAGATCGTATTTCTACGGAGCTCAGGCGGAGCCCTGCTAAGATAGATCACCACCAACCTCCGGAGCGCCGTCACTCTTCCGGAGAACTCATCTACCTCTCCGTCTCC
Source organism: Hordeum vulgare subsp. vulgare (assembly GCF_904849725.1). Lineage (NCBI taxonomy): Eukaryota > Viridiplantae > Streptophyta > Magnoliopsida > Poales > Poaceae > Hordeum > Hordeum vulgare. The sequence continues at coordinate 106,962,424 of NC_058519.1, read as the reverse complement.
CTTGCTAGATCAAGAAGGCCCAGATCATCGTCGAGCTGTACGTGTGCTGAACGCGGAGGTGTCGTCCGTTCGGCACTAGATCGGAGCGGATCGTGGGACGGATTGCGGGACGGTTCGTGGGACGGTTTGCGGGGCGGATCGAGGGACGTGAGGACGTTACACTACATCAATTGCGTTTCTTAACGCTTCCTGCTGTGTGATCTACAAGGGTACGTAGATCGGAAATCCCCTCTTGTAGATGGACATCACCATGATAGGTTTTCGTGCGCATAGGAAAATTTTTGTTTCCCATGCGACGTTCCTCAACAAGCACTACAAATGAACTCTGAATAGGTTGAAAGTTGGCATGGTATCATCATTTCACCCACATAGCATGTGCTAAAAAGTTGAGAGGGTTACGGCAAAAACTGGATGCACTTCGTGTAAAAATCGGATAATCTCTTTCGAAGTATCAGGGTTTCATACGAAAACTCGTCTGTTACAAAAGGGATTTCATTTTTTGGAATTATTTGAACTCCTAACCTTTTGTGCGTTCAAAATGCACCATTCAGAGCCACATCATCAATTTTCAACTATTTCTGACTCCATTTGGTATTTTTCATGCATTTATTGATTTTTTTGAGCTAAATGACCCAGAAATTGAAAAGCACTACAAATGAACTCTGAATAGGTTGAAAGTTGGCATGGTATCATCATTTCACCTACATAGCATGTGCTAAGAAGTTGAGAGGGTTGCGGCAAAAGCTGGACACACTTCGTGTACAAATCGGACAATCTCTTTTGAAGTATCAGGGTTTCATACAAAAACTCATCTATTACAAAAGGGATTTCATTTTTTGGAAATATTTGAACTCCAGACCTTTTGTGTGTTCAAAATGCACCATTCAAGGCCACATCATCAATTTTCAACTATTTCTGACTTCATTTGGTATTTTCATGCATTTACTTATTGTTTTTTAGCTAAATGACCCAAAAATTGAAAAGCACTACATATGAACACTGAATAGGTTTAAAGTTAGCATGGTATTATCATTTCACCCACATAGAATTTTGTGTTTGCGCCAAGTAAGACCTTTGGGATGGTCTACAGTGTTTGCAATTTAATTTTGCTGAAAAAATAGAAACTTTCAACCTCAGTAAAGGAATTTTTAAAATTCACTGGAACGTGCTTTTGATCTCAATTTTTGACACAAGATTCATATACAATTTACCCATATTTTTTTAATTTTTCATAATTTTTGGAGTTACATAAGTACTCGAATTATACATATTACTTCCGACTATTCTGTTTTTTACAGATTATGTTTTCTTTGTGTTGCTTGCTTATATCGATGTATCTATGGGTTGTATCGGGGGGTATGAACCATGGAGAAGTTTGAATACAGTAAATATTACACCAATATGAATAAAAAATTAGTTCACAACAATACCTAAAGTGGTGATGAATAAAGAAAGGGCTAAATAACCATTCAAATTTGGAAACTATATAATGGCATAAACAGAAACTAGATGTATATAAATTGGTCCAAGCAGTACATAATAATACATGCAAGCAGTACATAATAATAGCTAGCATACATATATATACAAGTGTTCTCCGTTTTGAACACTACTACTCATCTGAATCTGAATCTGAATGTTCCAAAGCTGGTGCTGCGAGGTGACGCCGGCCATAGTTCACGATACTAATCTTGCGGTACAACTCGTATGCAACGTATGCATCTTTTGCTGCATACTCAACGTTGATAGGGTCAAATGTGGTCTTCCCCCACTTCTTGTGCTGAGATTTCGGGAATGAAGTCTTCATATCATGGTACACCTCGTCGATCAAGGCGACTGCCATATCAGCCATCAAAGTCCTGGGATATTGAAGCTAGAATGGGCCTTGGAGATCAATGTGGCACTCAGCTGGTATCTCAATACCAAAGCTGCGCCTCATATTCATCATGTCGTTTGTTATGTCAACGCTAGCAGAACGTATGCAGCTGCGAAGGAAGTCCATGAGTTCTGGACAATGCTTGTCACTACTGCAACATCAACAAATTAAAATGGAACAAATGTTACATACTGCTGCAACAAGGAAAAATGTTTCATTACAACTAAAGAGAAATTTATCATAACGATTCAAATGGAACATATTGCTATTCTATGCAATTTTCATATCCTATGAATTGATCTTTATAGGATTCCAATATTGTAACATATTGCTATCCGATGCAATTTTCATATCATATGAATTGATCAAGAAACCCTCAATTAACTATCCAATGGAACATATAAAGAAACTGCATATTCCTATCCAATGGAACCTAGAGAGATCAGTATCTGCAGTTTTCATAACCATTGGATCAAAGAAAGCCTCAAAACTTACCAATGAGAAATTGTTTCACTACAACTAAAGAGAAATTAATCTTTATAAGATTCCAATATTGTAACATATTGCTATCCTATGCAATTTTCATATCCTATGAATTGATCAAGAAACCCTCAATTAACTATATATCCAATGGAACATATATAGAAACTGCATATTGCTATCCAATGGAACCTAGGGAGATCAATATATGCAATTTTCATAACCGTGGATCAAAGAATGCATATGTTGTAATATATCCAATGGAACCTAGGGAGATCAATATATGCTATCCAATGGAACCTAGGTAGATCAATATATCCAATGTTGTAACACATATTGCTATCCTATGCAATTTTCATATCCTATGAATTGATTAAGAAACCCTCAATTAACTATCCAATGGAACGTATATATAAACTCCATATTGCTATAAAATGGAACCTAGAGAAGATCAATACATGCAATTTTCATAACCTTGGATGAAAGAAGCACTCAAAACTTACCTCGCCCATTGGAAGATCAAGACATGTTGTTTGAAACACAGCTGGATGATGGCAACACCTTGATGGTTGGCCGTGAACTCCAGATCAATCCCCAAGAACGCCTCATGCTCCGGACGGCGTCAACCCACTCCTGGAACCGTCTAAGAAAATTTGGCACCGCCCTATTCTCATTCGTGTACCCGACCCTAAGTTTGGTCGTGCCATGTGCGCGCACTGCTCCGGTTTCATATCTCATGGTGGAAGAAGAATAGAAGAAGAGAGGGAACAAGAGAGGAAGAAGAAGAACAGAGGAGAGCGCTAGAGGAGAAGAACAGAGAATGGCGACAGACTCTGCTTCGGTTGCAGTTTTCATCGCTGGAAACGACACGGGAGGCGAACCGTTTGGACCTTTTGTCCCGGGTTGGACGAGTAACCGGCACTAAAGGGGTGATTCGAAAGGCCGCTGCCCCATCCACCAACTTGGACTAAAGGAGGATACGAACGGTTGTACGAATGCCCGCCACCACACCTTAGTCCCAGTTTGATCCACCAACCGGGACTAAAGGGGATACGAACGTTTGTCGGCCTATTAGTCCCGGTTCTTGACTGGAACCGAGACAAAAGGGGTGACACGAACTGGGACCAATGGCCCACGATGCCCGGCCGGCGCCCTCGCCTCACGAACCTGGACCAATGTCACCATAGGTCCCGGTTCGTATGTGAACTGGGACTAATAGGATTTCAGGACCTGGACCAAAGCCCTCTTTTCTACTAGTGTCCCAAGGTGAGAGGAGGGTTTCGCATGTCGTCCATCGCCGCCATGGCTCCCGGAGGGCAGTAGCCCCTCCGATATTAGATCTCTCTCTGTTTCTCACCTGTTTTCGCTACTGTTTTCTAGCCCTTCGCTATTTCCTAAATATCCGGAGATCCGTAACTCCGATCGGGCTGAAATTTTGAGGGGATTTTTATCATGAAAATATATCTTTTGTGGCGGAAGGAGAGTCCCGACTGACTTAATGTATGTCCACAAGCCATTGCCCCCCCTCCGTCCTAGGTCGCACCCTGTTGTCTTGTGGGGCCCTCAAGCACTGTCTTGCGTTGATTCCGACTGGACTCCTAAATCGTCGTTGGCAATCAAACCCAGTCCTACGTGGCAGTCCTACGTAGCAAAATTACGACGAAATCAAAACATCATGATTGAAATCAGCCCAACCCGTTTCAATTGATCACATAGGCTGGTTTTATTTTTCTGGGCTTTTCTTATTGGACTTCTTTCGGGCCTTAGCCTATTTACACCACTTTTAGTATTTTTTTCGAATTTTTTTGTATCATTATAATTTGGGCCTGGCCTTTTAATGCCCAAATACATTTGATCTAGTTTAAGTTTTTTCCTTTTTTATTTTTAAATTCAGCAACTTTTTGTTCCAAAACTTGGTTCCATTTCTATTCGTTGGGCCTTTTCAACCCAATTATTTGTCCAATATTAAGTCCAACACTATTTCATATTCAAATCAAGAAAACTCCAAGTCGAATCAAAATCACCCATCATATTATATCACATAATACATCTTCCACGTTTACATAACACCATAACTCATCTCATGAATACATTTCCTTACACATGAGTATAGCAAGAACGGACAGAATTACACAATAGAACAATGGCACATCTGCTAACAATGGAGTTTATTCCACTTTCCTATGAGCAATCAGGCTAGCATCTTTTTAGTTTTAGTCTTTGCTCTTGCAATCAGGTCACAGCCCTCAAATACTGGAATCAATACAGCCCTCTGGAGGAAACAATAAAAAACAGTAAACGACCAGGCAAATGGGCACCTCATATAGAGTAAAACAAGCAAAGTGAAAACATGTGTTACATAGTACAGAATAGTTACAGGGAGAACTAATTCGTACAACTAACATCATCATTTTACATGTTACATTATGCATTTCCTTAATGGGCATGGCTGAGACAATGTGTTATCATAACTTCCATAGACTTAGAAATACAAATGGAACAGGCTATCTTCTGTTCAAGAAAAAAAAGGTAATAAATGGAACACCGTCCCCAACTCCAGTGCCAACTGACAATTTTTTCCTACACTCTGTGCTATTTGTGAGAATAGGACAAGATGACTTACAATGAAATGCTACAACATAGGCGTTGTCAAATCTCACTGCAAAGCGCAGCCAACACTACAACAAGACTTACAATTGAGCATCCACACAATTAAGCGGCTCCAAAACACGACACAAATCTAGGTGTTTCGTCTTATCTACTAACTGTACAACTGAAATCTGAGGAGTATATGCTAACTGTACAACTGGCATTCAGATTTCAGAGGGAGCAGATTAGCAAGTGCTATACCTTACAGTGTCAGCCTATGTGATGATCTCCTTGATCTCTTTGGCATCATACATTCCCTTTTCCTTCAAGGCTTGCTCGAGCTCATCTCTTGTTATGTACCTGCAAGATTTGTGAGGTAAAGCACCAGGTGTGGTAAAATATATCCAAACTACAGAATTCGGCTACGTAATCTGTTGATTTTGTTGCTCAGCTTGCCCACTGCAATCCTTGTCGAAGAACTGGAATGCTGTGTATAGGTGCTCCTCTCTGTCCATCTTGTTCATGTGCACCGTCGCGGTGACAAACTCCTCGTAGTCAATCAATCCATTGACATAGACATCAGCCTGGAGAAAGTTGAAGCAGAGATGAAAACATGTCTATGCAACGGAAGCGTGTTACGTATCGATAGCTCGCTGGGGTTGAACAATATCAAATCCATGAAGACATTATGTGCCCGTCCACGAAAAAATCCATGGACAAAAAAGTATGTCCATGTCCAAACCCGATGCATATCCATCGGGTATGGATATCCACTGGATTCTCTCAACACACACATATATAAGACATAGCACAACGTTCAGATGAACACTCACATTCTCACAAAATCAAGATACATAATGTCTAAACTGTACATATTTGAAATATTATGATCTCTAAATTATAGTGAATAGTAACCATCAAAAGAAAATATATTTTCAGTCTTTCTTCTTGTAGGGTAGATCTGCCCAAAATACAAGTGAGATTGTAATGAATCTTAATCATTCACAGCACTATCGAGAGAGAAATACACCGATGTGGTAAAACCTAATTGCTGATTGACATGCATAGCTAATTAGGTGTAGATAACGCCATGTACCAAATATGAATTGTGGTCATAAGGTTACCAACGAAAATTACCTAAATCTATAAATCTTTTGTACTACTGTAAACTGCAAGAAATACTGAATATACAGACAAATATGAGATGGATTCAGTGAACAAACAATTACTACCTCTCTCATTACTACAGTAAACTAGAAATAATACTCAACTGCAGTCTGCAGACATACATGCAAGAGATTCAGGGAACAAGCACGTATTTAACATCCATGTACACATGCTCTAAACCCATGTACGAGAACACCAGATTTAGACGAAAGGGATTCAGGGGGGAAGAATACAATGAATACTAGGAACACCAGATTTACATGTGGTCCTCACCTTCTCAGCATACTCATGCTCCTCTTCTTGGTCTACGACCGCCTCGCTGAACTCAGTATTGCCGTGCTCCTAGTCCTACGTGCAGGAGCGCTCCCCGCGTCGCGTCGGGTTTGGATAATGTCTACCTGAATGGCGGGTTGCAGGCCCAGAATGGCGGGACGCCGGCGAGGAAGATGTAGAGCATGACTGAAGATGGCGGTAATGTTTCCTGAATCCTGAAGAAAAAGGTACAGACAGAACTCAAGCCTGTGTGCTTGATTATTCAGAAAGCAGAGGTGAAAAACATTGTGAAAGTCTATTACTCTGTTTTTTTTGGATCAGAAGGAAGTTGGATGGAATTTTTAAGAAAGCGTTGCAATGGAATTTTTAACAAAGCGACATTCAGCAAGTGCCAAGAGAGACGCTTCCCCTGCCCTACATATAGCAAAGATAACCAATTTCGAGAGATGTTTCTGTCACATGCATATATCAGCTATAACAATAAACATGCATATAACAGTTGATGCACCCAGGGCCGGCCCTGGCTTTATAGAGGCCCTTGTGCGAACTGCTTATAATGGGCCCTGCCATGCCCTATAAAATAGATTTAAAAAAATGCTTCGGCGCCTATCATGTACCGCAAAAAGTCATTATAAAATCTGATGATACACCATGGATATATCATATATGATTCTAGGGTGTACATGCTCCAACAACCCAGAAGTGTTTTTCATCCTCATTTGGATTTTCAGTATTAGACACATTCCCATGGCAACCCAAATTTGTAGAATCATCAATGGTAACATATTCCTCAACAAAGTTTTCATCAGGTTGTTGTTCGTCAACACTATGAACAACTAATACCTCTGGATTCTCTGCAGTGGCACTTCTAAAAACGTATTTATTCATAGCACCGTTTTGAGATCCAATAAACTCATCTACAAGTTTCTTGTTTCTTCTTTTCTCACAACCAGAATCTAGGTATCCAGTGAACAAAGGAGAAGGAACATTCTTAAAAAGGAGAGGGAACACCTGAATTCTTGAATCCTGGTCTAGGAGTGAATTAGAAGAAATAGCACGCTGCTCTAGGCATCCAGTTATCCAAATTCAAGCAATGCCACAACCCGAAAATCTACTGCAATGTTGTACAACAAGTGAGTGATGACGCACGTCAAAAATCAATTCATCATAAGAGGAATAGATAGACAAAGGGTAAAAAATTCAGATCCAAAACATTACAAGGAACTCCCTGGACACCCAGGGCCGGCCCATAGGCCGGGGCAACGGGGCGGCCGCCCTGGGCCCCCGGGAGGTAGGGGGCCCAGCCCAGGTAGCGGTTTAGTGTATTCAGGCTGAGTGTATTGCATCTCAGGGAGATTTTCTACCGCGCGCATGACGCAGCTAGGTCTGGACGCAGCGTACAACCGTCGTCAATTGCGGCGCCGCTCTTGTCTCCTCGTCTTCGTCTCCTCCCCTAAATTCTCAAGTCCACGCACGCAGCTACGAGGCTACCTAATTCGAGGCGACGAGGCCGCCGTTCCCGGTGCAGTGATTAATGGAGACCAATGATGCTTCCTTCCCCAATCATCTCTGTCTTTCCATCCATCCTCAACGTAGGCTCAACGTCTCCCCGAGAGAGTTCATCCAATCATCGTTCCTGACGTCTCTCCTTCGGTCAATCGGTCCTTCCACTAATCCGGCAGTACTGTTGTTAATTCGTTGTTAAATAGATTGGCTCCCCTAGTCCCCTTCATCTCACATCTCACATATCCAATTTTTCTCTTCTTCTTCTACAGGCCTATTGTTAAAAGATTCGTTGGATCTGAGCAAGTGCAGGGCCAGGGAGCACAGAAGATTCAATACTCAAGAGATGAGAAGCGGGGGCGGAGAGTGAGTGTTGGGGACTTGTCCAGATTTTGGAAGCTACATCCAGGCCTGGCTACATCAACAAATCAACATCGAGCTGCACATATTCAGGTGTTTTTGTTCCGTGTAAAAATAATTCTGCAATTTGTTTGGTGAAATGTCATCTAGAAAATGTTTATCTGGTAGTGAGAAAAGGAAGAGAAAAAAACTGAAAGATGAAAAGGAAGAATATCAAAAAGGTTCACTTGACAATTATTTTAGACCCAATAGAATATCAAAAAGGAAAAACTATATTGTTTCCATTCTGTTATGATGTAGTCCTCTGGATGATTACAAATAAATAATTTGTGGTTTGTGTTTTATTGTCCCTCTTCAAAGAACATTGATCTATGATATGTACTAATTACTATATATTGCTTATTAAAAATAATGCTTGCCAATTTTCTATTTGCCTACAAGGGCCCCATTTTATCGTCTCGCCCCAGGGCCCCAGAAATCTATGGACCGGCTCTGTGGACACCCAGTCCCGGACCGCCTGTCATCGGACAGTCAGACTCTGGCCACTTCCCACGCTGGGAGCTGCTGCTGATCTTTGCATTCGTGCGAGAGCACAGGGTGCATCGTCGCTGGCCGGCTCGCCTCTATGGCTTCGTTCGCCGCCCTTGGGAATATTTAGAGGATCCAAAGAAACCCTAACTGAAACCGCCCCAATCAAAAGCGCAAACAACCGAGCATCGATCTACACTGAGGGATGCGGAGGCGAACCTTGTGCTGGCGAGCATATTGACGAAGAACTCGTCGAGCTGTCAGTAATGGCTGTTGCGGCTCTTGTTTGTCTTCAAAGGCCAATTTACCATCCACGTTGTTTTTTTGTTAATTAAGGTAATTAAATGGTACGTAACCACACAGAAAATTAAAAGACGGACATCAGGCAATGAAAAGGAAGGTTGAAAATATCTTCCCAGGATTATAGCATTGCGCCAAAACTCATAGCCACGTACAATGCGGAGCCAAACCAAGGTTCCATGAGGCGGCGCCGTGCTACGTACACACGTTGCTCTAAGTTGAGCCCTCTTATTGCACAATATAGAGGTCGGAGCACAGTTTCCAAGTCTTGGCATTCTCTAAGGATGTGTCAAATACACGCATGAATATACTAACAAAAAACCATCAACATGGATCTGCTATTTTTCCCAGGATTATAGCATTGCACCAAAACTCATAGCTACGTCCATTCTCGTACTATGCGGAGCCAAACCAAAGGTTCTATGACGTGGCAGCGTGATGCGTCCATACGTTGCCCTAAACCTAGCCCTCTTATTGCACAATATAGCGATCGAAAATACAGTTTCCAAGTCTTGGCATTCTCTAAGGACTAAGGAGTGTGTCAAATACACGCAAGAATATACCAACAAGAAGCATCAACATCGATCTGCTTATTTCCTTTGTCCATTTTTTGCGACTACAAAGCTGCTTCAGAAGATAAGCACTAGTACCACAAAGTAGGGAGCTGGGATAAACATTATTCCTCTTCTATTTTTGCATGTTTCCCGTCATTTATAAATCCTACACCATCAATAAGGAGGGAGGGGATAAACTATAAAGAGGCGGCAAGAAACACTCCATCCTAATGCAGCTGCGCCCAAATCCACAGCCCCCATCCCAAGTACCCGGCCCGCCATCACCATGAGACCAGGCGAACAAGTAGATTTCTGCTTCCCCGACGCTCCTGCGCCCTTCGGAAGCGGACCCTAGCTTGCTCGAAACAGATCAGAACAAGGAATCGCATCTAGACCCAAATGCCGCAACTGGCTACGCAGTTAGGTAGGATAGCGCTATGCTCTGCAACTTGAGATCTACTACTAGCTATCTAACAACCCGCACGGTAGGTAGGGAGGACGGGAGGGAGGGACTTGGTGGAGAGAGATCCTTACGGCTTTGCTCTGGGCCCCGAGCGCGCGAGGTCGCTGAGCTAGCCGACGAACATCGCGGGGTAGGTCTCGGCGCCGTTGGAGATAAGGCCGCACCACCTGTCGCTCCGGGACGTGCCCCTGCCGTGGACGTTGACGCAGCGCAGCTTGAAGACCTAGACGATGGGCCTAAGGTTCGTGTCCCCCGCCAGGGCTGCCCCCACGCCGTTCGGGGTCAGCATTAGCCTCGCCGACGCCATCGCCGAATGGTGGACCGGATGCGCGGCAGGGTGGGATGGAAGCACAGAGAAGAGAGGCCACCGGCAGCGAGGTTCGGGAGGAAGGAGGCGATTGGTGAGTGGCGGCGGCGATGTGGGAGACGAGGGGAGGAGTGGATTGGTCTGGTGGGATGAGGGGAGGGGTGGACCGGTCTGGGTGGGACTAACCTAGGGTTTGCTTTTCTTCTTCTTTTGATTCATTGAGAGACGTTGGATCATTGGCTTTGACGGCTTAGATTAGCTAGAGTGGGTCTAGCTGCCCTCCCATGTCATTGATCCGAGAGAATGAGGTTTTAGCCAATAGGAAATCACCAAACAAAATTGTGTTTGTTTACCCTATTGCTTTTGATAAAATAAACATGTTAACATTTAGGAATTTTTCTCAAATATTTTTCCACACCTTCTAAAAATATGAGGGTAATAAAAGAAATAGAAATAGCACTTCCTTCTCGAAGTGCTATTCTGAACAGAATAGAAAAATCAATATTGTTGAATTATTTTTGAACTATGGAAGGAAGGGTTTTCACATATTTGAGGAATATATGATCCAAAGTATTTATGAGAATTTTTCGAATTTTTTTGGAATGACAGAATAGTAGGTTGATTCACAAACTAGGCGGGTTTGACGCGTGACATAGAATACACCCACGAGTGACATGTCAACATAGTTACAACATGTTACGACATTTTTATAACTGTCGTAAAAGTTATGACGATCCCATCTTATGCGGTTACGACGTTTTTGACTCACATCGTCGTAATTTATATGTATATTTGATCCCCTCAAACGGTTTACGACAATGTCGGATGAAATCGTCATAGATTTATGACGAATTCATCAACGACATCTTAAAAAACATCATGTATGAGCATATTTCTTGTAGTGCCCAAGCTTAATTCCTGCTCATCCTCGAGTAGGTAAATGATAAAAAGATAATTTTTATGTGGAATGCTACCTAACATAATCTTGAACAAATTTCTAATCATGCCAAGCAATTGTTTGATTTAGTAACAACAAATTATAGAGGACAAGAAACCTGCACATTTGCTAGTTCTCTGGAACTTTTATTTATGGTGATCATGCATTGATGACTAATTTCAGTTTATTAATTAATGTGTAAATGAAGCCTAATCCTATATAAGTACTGATGGTAGCGTTCAGTTGAACATAGAGAGGTTCTGGTGCTTCCTTTTTTTGCATATGTACATGTCTTTTTTGTAAAATTGTTGTTGTTTGTTAACTGGAAAAATGCACCTTATCTTAGTACTAAAACTGACTAAAAAATTGATGCTTATCTCAGTAGTTAAACTTCTACTGTTTGTTAACTTCTGAATAAACTACTATTGTTTCAACCTAGTCTGTAGCTTCTTATTGGACTGAAAGCAGACTAAAAACCTACTTTATAGCTTATTATCTTAGTACCGGATTGAAAACAAAAAAGAAAAACTAAAATATGTTCTCATTGTACGGGACTGGATGTTTCGTGCGTTTGTGTGGGAGATTTTTTTCTGCTTTGGATGGATATTGTCTGTTGGATTTTGTTTGAATGGCAGATGGGAGGCCACATGTTACAGCATCACTGCACTGAGGCATGTCACGTGATCTCGGTGTGAGGCAGTGGTGCATCATTTTCAAATCATTCCATATTTTTAAATATAGTGTATTTCGTTCCACTGTTGCTGTTGCATAGGTTTGTAACAAAGCGATATAATATGTTCTGATTGTTGTTCTTTTTGTTTTTGCATAGACTCAATAATGGATGATGAGGAACCTACTGATGGATCTTTCTCAAGGTCCCTTGTTGTGGTTGTACTTTGTAGCTAGTTATATTGTAGTAGGTAGTAAAGACTGTAATAGGTTAATTTTGGCTATCATTTCAAGAATTTATTTGTGTAACATTTCAAATGTTTATCTTTTCTATACTGTGAAAATGTGAGAAATAGAAAGCTGCCAAGTTGGACCAACTTAATGAAAAAGGCCAAGTCACAAAACGTAAATGGATTGTAAAAAGGCCGAGGCCCAAACAAGACTTGGGTTGTAAAGAGGTTGAGGCCACAAACAAATGGATTGTAAAAAAATAAATTGATTGTAAAAGGTCGCATCCTACAAAATAAAAGGCGGAATTGTTGGGCTAGGCCCATGCAGCTAACAAAATTTATTCGGAAAAGAATATAATAAATGGGCTGAATTATTGGGCTCGGCTCATAGAGACAGCTAGATCGGTTCGGGCTGATTCTAATTGACGACCTTTTCATTTAGTCACAATTTTGCCACGTCAACTTGCCACGTCGGATCCGACATGATGTGGGCAGATTGTGAGTGACCAAAAAATTGGTCGTAGAACTAACGACCTTTTCATTTTGGTCATTAAGTTTCATTAAATACGGTCAGCTTTTGACCAACCATTTTTGGTCACAAAAAGGTCACAAATGGAAAACAATGACCATTCAATGGCAAATATTGATGGTCGCAGGTTGACATATTTCTTGTAGTGCACAGAAAGGCCAAATCAAACCCACGCCAAAAGAAGGTGAGAGGGTGGTGTTCATCCCCCACTTCATCTGGGGCCTCGGCTTCCCATTCCAACCCTTTGTAAGGGGTTTGATGTTTTTCTACGGGTTGGATTTCCATGACCTCCCCCCAAACTCTTTCATGCACATTTCGGCCTTTATCATTGCCTGGGAGGCCTTTCGACGGGTCCAACCCCACTTCGGCTTGTGGTTGAAAGTTTTCCATGTCAAGTCAAAGGTAGTTAGCGGCGGGCAGGCAGACTGCGGGGGAGTGATGATTAGCAAGGTCCCCCTGGTACAATGGTCGGGTGATCCTTTTGTAGACACAATCAAGATTTGGCAGTACGAGTGGTTCTATGTCACCGAACCACGCGACATGGAGTGGGCATCACCCTATGGATTCAGAACCGGACCTCCCACCAAACTGGTATCATGGACAAAGAAGGGACTGAATTGGGGGTCAGCCGCAGAGGTGGAGTCGCTGGAGATGTGCGTCTCCGAGCTGGTGAAGAAGAAGTTTGACCTAACCAACGTGGTTCAGGTCATGCTACACTGTCGTCTCCTCCCCTGTCAACATCGGGCTACCGCCATGTGGTCCTACAATCCCGAAGACGCGGTCACCATGCACCAATTTCTACCGCACTACCAATAGCAAACTATGGAAGGTGTTGTTCAAGCCGTAAAAGACTAGGTCGACCGATGAGGACGACACACGTCTTAACATCACACACTGTAACGCCCAAGATGCGATCTAATCCTTATTTTGGCGCGAGGGCCTTGACAGGGATAGAAGCGCATCTCGTCGTTTCGCCAGAATGGATATCATTACAAGTACATGTACAGAAGAGATGAGTATATGAAATTGGCTTACAATCGCCAGAAGCTACAACAAGATCACATCATTACAGCAATATACAGTCATCATGTAGAAGAGCAAGGTCCGATACGAACGAAAACAAACGACAAAAGAGTGACGTCCATCCTTGCTATCACAGACTGTCGGCCTGGAACCCATCATAGATCGATGTAGAAGAATAATAAGAAACTCCAAATAGAACAATCATCGTGCTCACGTCAAAGTATTACTTTACATGTACCTGCATCTGTTGTTGTAGTAATCTGTGAGCCACATGGACTCAGCAATCTCATTTCCAAAGGTATCAAGACTACCAAAGCTTAATGGGTGAGGTATGGTTAAGTGGTGAGGCTGTAGCAAGAAACTAAGCATTTATTCGAGGTGGCTAACTTACGAGTGCAAGAATAAAAGAGGGGGATGATCTACACATAGAGGACGTGAACTACTGATGATCAAATGAATGATCCTGACCACCTACTTACGTCAGACATAACCCCACCTTGTCCGCTTCCGGATACAGAACTCACGAGAAGAGACAGTCATGGTTACGCACACAATTGGCATATTTTACTTAAGTTTACTTCAAGTTATCTAGAACCGGATGTTTAACAAAGTTTCCAAGTTTGCCACATAACCGCGGGCACGACTTCCTGAAAGATTTAACCCTGCAGGGGTGCTCCAACTCGTTCATCACAAACTACCACACGTTGTGCCAGAATGACCTCGATCAGGGAAAACCCGTGATCTCCTCGGGTTCCTATTGGAAAACCTCAACCTTGAGATAGCCCAAAGTATCCTCGGAATCCCACACACGAGACACTCGAGAAATGTAAAACAAGTCCAGCAAGGCCGCCCGACGTGTCGACGATCCCGATAAGAGTCGTGTATCTCGTTCTCAGGACACGATGGATAAGTGAAGCGTACGATGGCCTGATAGACATCTCCCGAGTTGCCCCGGGTTGGCCCCGCATGGTGCTCTGTTTTGTACCAACACCAGTAGCACTGGCCCCCTGTATTATGTTGAATTACTCCTCGGGTTCATGACGCCCTATGTTTTTCAGTATTATTGTGTTGGGCAAATGTAGTACCAATGTTGGGCCTTGCCAGACGAGTTTATCCCAAATAGAAAATCTAGGGGGTCCCCATAACAACCCCAAGCATGTTAGGAGCGCTCATTTATGTAACATAACATCGGTAGCTGAAACTAAGGTGGTAAAGGTGGAACAAAACACAAGGCTCGGAGGCCAAGCCTTCCACCTTTTACCAAGTATATATGTGCAGTAATTAGTTAGTTATAATATGGTGATATAACAAGGAACCCAGGTTTTCACATGGAAGCAACTGCACGTGCAACTAGCAATGCTAACAAAAGGTTGAGCAAGCAGTAACATAGACAAACAGTGGTTTCCTTTGTTGTGGAAAGGTTAGAAGTTTTCATGCCAATGTTAGGAGGCTTATTTAACAGGCGGTAGGCAGCAAGACCTAGTGATAGAAACGAAACAACTATCATCGCAATGATAGTAATGGTATCTTGGGAAATTATCATCTTGCTTGTGATCCCGCTTGGAAGAATATCGAATCCATGAAGCAGATGAACCGATGTAGTCGAACAGATCCTCACACTCCAAAGTTTATCGAAACTCTATCGAGAAGAAGCAAACCGGAAACAAGAATCAACACATGATATTCACCACGGCACATGCACGACATGATGCACACCCTAATATGATGCATTTCGAGTTTAATTATGCAAGGCATGGCATGACAATTCACAATAGTCAAACACTACACATTAAGTGAAGCTCAATATGCAACGAGTTGCATATTGATGAAACTCCACATACTAATTATTTATTTCACTCCCATTTAGGTACACAACAATATTGAATGTTGTTTAAAAATGGCAAGAGGTGAGGCACAAATAAACTACCTATCTAGACATTTTAAATGAGGTCGGAAACGACATATAGCATTTCCGAAATGACCCCATATGTTAAATTAGAAATCTGTCCAGATCTGAACTAACATGTTTTAATATTTGTTAAATAGAAGAATAAAGTGGTTCACGTGAAACTACATGTCATTTTAGTCGGTTTACATATATAGCTCATCTCCAACGGAGTTACGGTCTAAAAGATACGTGCAACACAAGATATTATGACATGCATGCAAATGGCAGCAATGACACGTTCCGGTTCTGATAACTCGATGAGATACTGGTGCAAATTAATGATGGGGTGAACCCGGCTATCGGGTTCCCATGTGCCGAAGGCATGAATATGGGGTATGTGCAACTAACATGGCATCTACGAAATGACCAACTCGCAAATCAAACAACAACGCATGTCTAGGTTATTGATGAAATCGCAGGAGGAAAAATAATAATCATAGGCCGAATTGCAACATAGTGCAACGGCCAGGGACGGAGTTGGCCCAAGTCTGTGTGTGCATGTCCAAAGGGAAAACATGGCAAAAAAGTGAGCTACCTCTAGGAGAGGTATGCTAAAATTTCAGTATTTGTGTTCGGGTATTTCCTTTTAATGAGTCTCTTAACCCTTTTTCCTCTATATTCGTAGATTCCACTAGAGAAATCCCAACAGATCATGTGCTCGACACCGCTGCTCGAGGGCCCAAGGACGGCCTTACCGACGGCCATGTGGAACGTCCCCAACGTATTGATAAACTATGAAGTATTCATGCCATGGTTGCCTATGTTTACAATGCTTTTATATGATTTTGATGCACTTTATATGATTTATTTAGAACTAACCCGTACTAACGTAGTTTTTAGCATAATTACCATGGTGTTGCTTTTGTGCAGAATATGAAAGTTCTCGAAATCGCCCGAAACTTTTTTATAATTTTTTCTCGAGGAAATAAGCAATATTGTAGCGAAGAACCACCGGAGAGGGGACACCTTTGGGCCACAAGCCAACAGGGCGCCCCCTAGGTCGCGCCCTGATAGCTTGTGGGGCCCATGTGGCTGTGTTTGGCGTGATTCCAACACTGAAAAATCCTATATATGCCAGAAACCCAAGAAATTAAGAGAGAACTTCTACTCTGCCGCTGCAACTCTCTGTATTTACGAAAAACCCATCTAGAGCATTTCCAGTACCCTGTCGGAGAGGTGAAATCATCGTTGATGGCCATCTTGATCATCCCAGCGGAGGCCATGACGAGGAGGAAGTAGTTCACCCTCGGGGATGAGGGTATGTACTAGTAGATATGTGTTCAATCTCTCTCTCTCTCTCTTTCTCTCTCTCTCTCTCGTGTTCTTGAGATGGCACGATCTTGATGTATCACGGGCCTTGTTAATCTAGTTGGATCATATGATGTTATTCCCTTGCTACCTTATTGTGATGACTTGAATCTTTCCCTTTAAGATCTCGTTATGTTGGATTTAATATTTTGGTTTGAGAACACTTGATGTATGTCTTGCATGCGGATACCCATAGTGACATTGGGGTATTCAAGTGATTCACTTGATATACGTTATGGCATCAACTTGTGGATTCTAGTGACCATGGGGATCTATGCATAGGGGTTGATTGCACATTCTCATACTATGTTCTCCGATAGAAAACTTGGGGTGCTCATTGAACTTATTTGTGTTGGATTGAATATGATAGATCTGGAAAAAAAATTGATGCACATTGCATAATTTACCCACGGATACTTGAGGTGACATTGGAGTATCTAGGTGACATTGGGGTTGATTGATATGTATCATGGGTGTTATTCTAGTACGAACTCTAGGGTTGTTTGTGACACTTATAGGAATAGCTCAAAATATAGATTAGAAAGAATAACTTTGAGGTGCTTCTACTACCTACACGAATTTCATCTTATTGTTCTCCGCTAGATAGGAACTCTGGAGTGATTCTTTTTGCACGTTGAGGGATTATCATATGATTCTACTATGTTAGCATTGTTGAGAGATTGCACTAATGAAAGTACGAACCCTAGGCCTTATTATCAAGCATTTATACAATGTTTTGCTCGCTGTTTTACACTTTCTACCTTGTTGTTTTCATATTTTCAGATTACAAAAACCTATATCTACTATCCATACTACACTTGCATCACCATCTCTTCGCCGAACCAGTGCACATATACAATTTCCTATTGTATTGGGTGTGTTGGGGACACAAGATATTTTTTGTATTTGATTGCAAGGTTGTTTGAGAGAGACCATCTTCATCCTACATCTCCCACGGATTGATAAACCTTAGGTCATCGACTTGAGAGAAAATTGCTAGTGTCCTACAAAGCTCTGCGCTTGGAGGCCCAACATAGTCTACAAGAATAAAGTTGTGTAGTAGACATCAAGCTCTTTATGGCACCATTGCCGGGGAGGTGAGTGCTTTAAGGTACATATTTAGATCTTGCAATTAAATCTTTTAGTTTCTTTTTTTCACTAGTTTGGTTTTATAAAAGAAAACTACAAAAAATGGAATTTTGGATGCCTCATTTGCTTCGTATCTATAATGTCTTTCGTGAAAATGATGGTTCGGAAAATTGTGCTCAATTGCTAGAGGAAGAATTTATTAAAATGCTTAATGTGAAATCTTTGAATGATGAGCATGATAGTAATATTGTTAGTGTGAATTCTCTGAATATCCATGATGTTAATGATGATTGCACTAGTCATAATAAAAATATTTCCTATAAGCATGTCAATTTGTATGGAGTGAATAAAATTTGTAAAGACATGCCATGTAGGGATGATAGATTTTGTAAGAAGCATAAACAATATCAAACTAATTGGTGTCTTAAAGTGATAGATGAATTTTCCACAAGATTATGCTCTCTTCATCCCATTACTTGTGAACTTTGCAATAGGGTTGGTCATCTTAATTTCCAATGCATGCAATTTCATGATCGAACCATTTCCAAATATTGTGATAATTTGATCTCTCGTGAACTCTATAATGAACTTTGTTTATTTTTGGGGAGTGAAGAATTTTCACATAAAAATGATTGGTTTGATATATTTATTATCACTAATGATAATGAAATTAATCTATAAGAAATCTATATGTTTTGCATAGTGAATTGCAATGGGAATGCTTATATTGGCAACTATAGAAAGAATGAGAAACCAATAGAATATAAAAGGAATACTAATGAATGGGTAAAGGTCTCCCAATACCCTCCTATTATTTCTCGTAATGAATCAGGTTGCAAGGAGGAGCTTCCCATCTGCTCAACAATAGGCTCGGATAAATTACTTAAAACCACACAAAATGTGGTAAAGCAGAAGAACAAAAAGGTAAAGGTAAAGATTTATCCTTCTCAAATGATATTGCTCCAAATAATATTGAGAATGAATACGAAGGTACTATGGACGATGATACACTTGAGGATTATTTTGTTATACCTTCTACTTGTGGTGATGAGGATGATTGGGAAGATAATGATCCCCTTATAATATTGAAAATATTTTTGTGACCAACTTGGGAAATTATGTTGAAAATAATTGTTAACTATTGGTGCTATTCATGCTATTGATGATTATGCTAATGATATGCAAACCCATAAGCTTTATGATGATATGCTTGATTAGAATGGCATATTTGAAAATATATTTGCTGCAATTAATGTGTGTCCCAAGCTTGGGGATGCTATGCATGATGAATATGATCTTTTTAGCCCCCTACTTCGAATGGTCAATTTTTTATGATAATTGCATTCCTCCTATTTATGATAATTGCAATTTTTTATGAAAGTGGGGTTGGAAGAGTATCAACTGTAGGTATTAATGATCCCACTATTTTGGAGGGTGTTCAATCTTTTCATAATGATAAAAGTGGATTTGGAGTGGTCATGACTTTATTTAGTAATGATTCCACTATCTTGGGAGAGGTTTAATTTATTATGATGAGAACAAAGTTGCTACTTATGATGACTATTGTGATTATACTTATGTTATAAAAAGTTCTGACGATTCTTATTATAAAACTTTTCATAATTATGAATACCCTTTTTGTGAACATTACTCTTTTAGTGTGGAGCCAATTTGTAGTATTCAAGTTTCATATGATAGTCCCATTATTATGTATGATAAGCTTGCCTATGGTGAGAGTAATAAAAATTATATGCTTGTGAATCATGATAAGAATGTTTTATGTGATAGTAATATTTTTGAATTCCTTCATGATACTACTGAAATTATTATGTGGAAGTAACATATGCTTGTAGGAATTGCAGTACTATCAAGTTTCCTCCCTATGTGTTCAAAGTTTTGAAGTCATGCTTATTTTGTCTTCCTATGAAAGTTGATTATTGCTACAATAAATTGGTTGCTTCCAAAAAATCTATGCATAGGAAGTGGATTAGACTTAAATGTTCTTGTCATGTGATTCATGATGCTCTCTTGCATGCCTCGGTTACTATTTTTTATACGAGCATAATTGAAATCATCATGTCTAGCTAAAAGGAATTAAAGAAAATCTATTGTTGGGAGACAACCCAACACTTTTACTTTTTGTTTTTGTGTGTTCACATGATTAAGCTATTGTGGTAATCATGTTTTATATCTTTTGTTTCAATAAAGTGCCAAGTAAAGCCTTTGGGATAGTGTGGATACTTGTTTGTTTGATACTGTGCAAAAACAAAAACTTTTGCGTCCACTATATTAATTATGTGATTTTACTGGAGAGTCAAAAAATTCTGATTTTTTTAAAAAAAATTGCGAGGCAAATTATCAGCGTTTTCCTAATTTTTCAAGAAATTTAAATTCACGTAAGTATGGTGTCCATTGAGATCTTCACACACTGTTCTGTTTTTTACATATTATGTTTTGCATGCACAGTGTGCTTATTTTAATGTTTCCATAGCTTATATTTGGTGATATAAATTATGGGAATGATATAATATAGTAGGTATCATGTGAGAACAATTATGAATCTTGTCATGATAGTACCTAAGTGAATGATCTATCTTTATTACACTAACCCATCTCACGAAGTTCAGTTAATTTTGTGTGATTGAAATTTTCAAGTTTTGGGTGAGATACCGATATGAGGTGAATAAAGAGCATCGAGAACCTAAGATTGGGGATGCCCAAGGCACCCCAAGGTAATATCGAACAAAGACTCGAGCGTCCAAGCTTGGGGATGCCCTGGAAGGCATCACCTCTTTCGTCTCCAACATTATCGGTATATCTTACTTGGAGCTATATTTTTATTCGTCACATGATATGTATTTTGATTGAAGCATTATTTTATTTTGTTTTTCTCTGTTAGATGTTATTTATAATCTTGTTTTTCAATAAAAAGTTCCAATAATTGCCATTAGAATGCTTGAATTGCATGTTTGATGTGTGATGTACAAAAACAGAAACTTTTGTTGTAGTATTTTAATTATCAGATTTTACTGGAATGTGTAAAGTTTCTGAATTTTGTACACTGTATTTTCATACAAATTATTTATAATTTCATAAATTTTTGAGTTACATAAGTATGCTTTTTTAATAGATTCCTACAGTCTGTTCTGTTTGGACAGATTCCTGACATAGTTTTGTTATCTACTTATCCTAGAGTTTTCATGGCTTATATTAGTAGATATAAATTGTGGAAATGATAGTACACAGTACCTAATGTTTGAAAATTATTATAAAACTTGTCTTGGCAGTACATGAAGTGTTTGATTTACTTTTATGTGTACTAACCTATCTCACGAGTTCTTTCCAAGTTTTGTGTGGATGAAGTTTTTGAGACTTAGGTGAAATCTGGATGGATATGAGAGGATTGAACGAGGTATGCAAGCTCAAGATTGTGGATGCCCAAGTAAGCTCAAGTAAATATTTCAAGAAGTCTCAAGCATCAAAGCTTGGGGATGCTACGCATACCACTTCTCTTTGTTAACAAATATCGGTTAGCCTATGTTGAGTCTAAATTTTTATTTGTCCACATGATATGTCCTATTCTTGGAGTGTATTTTTGTTTTACTTACTGTTTGAACAAAATAATCAGATCTGAAAACCTTTATTGAGAGAGAGCCCTCACATAGCTAATTAATGGTTTGACTACTCATTGGTCTTCACTTATATCTTTTGAGAGTAGTTTGATGTTTACTGTTGTGCTTCACTTATATCCTAAGAGTAAAATTGTGAATGAATAAAATATCATTAATATGAAATTATCAATGCTCTACATTCTTAGAAGTAATTTAACATTTGGTTCTACAATGTAAAATCTATTGAAGTTTGACAATCATAATATTGGCCATACAAGCAATTCCTGAATGGCTAGTATAAGAAGGAGAACTTTCACATTCAAATATATTATGTTGGACATCCTTTATGATTGTGAGTACCCATTAATTATTTTCAAGCAGGATCAAATTGCTGAAGTTTGACAAGGAAGACAACTTAATGGTTATGTTTGGGTATATTTGCATAGACGTTATATTGTTATGGATCCTCCAACATGTGGTGCTTGTTTAGAACCTTTTGCTAGCCAAAACTTCGTACTAACTAGAGATACTACTTGTGCATCGAAATCCCTGAGACAAGTTTCTTCCATGAGAGTCCACCATACCTACCTATATATGGTATTTCACTACTATTCCAAGTAAATTTGCATGTGCCACCTCTAAACATTCAAATAAACATCCGTTTTGTGTGCCCGTACCGCACATGGAGCGATGGGGCGGTCATTATCATCCATGCTAAGCGAGTTATTCTAAAGATGAGTGTTTATTCACTTGTCATTGCACGAGAGAGGCTGGTAAAAAGGATGTTGAGTCCTACATAATACAAAAATAAATAAACAAGAACCCCCCATAGAAAGTTGATTGTTTGGATGGTACCCATGGATACGGCTAGCCATGGAATGTCATTGAATGGTGAAGAGGTAGTAAAATTTAAATTTTGTTTAGGAACCGCCAATAATGTGATTAGCACGGAATATATTGAAAACTCTGTTGTGATGTTGGCATGAAAGCACACCACTGAAAATTACATATTCATCTCTCTTTTAAAACAATGAGCTCTGGCACCTCTGCAAATCCATCGTTCCCTTTATGAAGGGACAATCTATTTACTTTCATGTTACTTACTTTTCATGTTGAGTCAACTTCCTATTCCAACCTCACTCTATTAGTTGGCAAGCACCATGTGGTGGGGAAATATCCAAACATATATATCCACCCAAATATATTTGGTCATGATTCATTATTGTTGACAATTATATTTATGATAAATATGTTGGGGAGAAACATTAAGCCCATATCTTTGTCTATGTTCGATGGATGTTATTGTTGGAAATATGCCCTAGAGGCAATAATAAATTAGTTATTATTATATTTCTTAGTTCATGATAATCGTTTATTATCCATGCTATAATTGTATTGATTGGAAACACAATACTTGTGTGGATACATAGACAAAACACTGTCCCTAGTAAGCCTCTAGTTGACTAGCTCGTTGATCAAAGATGGTCAAGGTTTCCTGGCCATAGGCAAGTGTTGTCACTTGATAACGGGATCACATCATTAGGAGAATCATGTGATGGACTAGACCCAAACTAATAGATGTAGCATGTTGATCGTGTCATTTTGTTGCTACTGTTTTCTGCGTGTCAAGTATTTATTCCTATGACCATGAGATCGTATAACTCACTGACACCGGAGGAATGCTTTGTGTGTATCAAACGTCGCAACGTAACTGGGTGACTATAAAGATGCTCTACAGGTATCTCCGAAGGTGTTAGTTGAGTTAGTATGGATCAAGACTGGGATTTGTCACTCCGTGTGACGGAGAGGTATCTCAGGGCCCACTCGGTAATACAACATCACACACAAGCCTTGCAAGCAATGTAGCTTAGTGTAAGTTACGAGATCTTGTATTACGGAACGAGTAAAGAGACTTGCCGGTAAACGAGATTGAAATAGGTATGCGGATACTAACGATCGAATCTCGGGCAAGTAACATACCGAAGGACAAAGGGAATGACATGTTGGAAATATGCCCTAGAGGCAATAATAAATTAGTTATTATTATATTTCTTAGTTCATGATAATCGTTTATTATCCATGCTATAATTGTATTGATTGGAAACACAATACTTGTGTGGATACATAGACAAAACATTGTCCCTAGTAAGCCTCTAGTTGACTAGCTCGTTGATCAAAGATGGTCAAGGTTTCCTGACCATAGGCAAGTGTTGTCATTTGATAAACGGGATCACATCATTAGGAGAATCATGTGATGGACTAGACCCAAACTAATAGACGTAGCATGTTGATCGTGTCATTTTGTTGCTACTGTTTTCTGCGTGTCAAGTATTTGTTCCTATGACCATGAGATCATATAACTTACTAACACTGGAGGAATAATTTGTGTGTATCAAACGTCGCAACGTAACTGGGTGACTATAAAGATGCTCTACAGGTATCTCCGAAGGTGTTCGTTGAGTTAGTATGGATCGAGACTGGGATTTGTCACTCCGTATGACGGAGAGGTATCTCGGGGCCCACTCGGTAATACAACATCACACACAAGCCTTGCAAGCAATGTGACTTAGTGTAAGTTGTGGGATCTTGTATTATGGAACGAGTAAAGAGACTTGCCGGTAAACGAGATTGAAATAGGTATGCGGATACTGACGATCGAATCTCGGGCAAGTAACATACCAAAGGACAAAGGGAATGACATATGGGATTATATGAATCCTTGGCACTGAGGTTCAAACGATAAGATCTTCGTAGAAAATGTAGGATCCAATATGGGCATCCAGGTCCCGCTATAGGATATTGACCGAGGAGTCTCTCGGGTCATGTCTACATAGTTCTCGAACCAGCAGGGTGTGCACACTTAAGGTTCGACGTTGTTTTATGCGTATTTGAGTTATATGGTTGGTTACTGAATGTTGTTCGGAGTCCCGGATGAGATCCAGGACATCACGAGGAGCTCCGGAATGGTCCGGAGGTAAAGATTGATATATAGGAAGTCCTGTTTTGGTCAACGGAAAAGTTTCGGGCTCATCGGTAGTGTACCGGGAGTGCCGGGAGGGGTGTCGGGGACCATCGGGAGGGGTGTCACGCCCCAAGGGGTCTCATGGGCTATGGGAAGAGATAAACCAGCCCCTAGTGGGCTGGAATAAGTTCCCACTAAGGCCCATAAGGTTTGAGAAGGAAAAAACACAAGGTGGAAAGAGTTTCCAAGTGGGAAGGTGGAATCCTACTCCAAGTAGGATTGGAATAGGACTCCTCCACCTCCAATTTCGGCCAAACCTTGAGGTTTGAGGCTGCCTCCTCCCTCCCCCTCCCTCCTATATATACTGAGGTATTAGGGCTAATTTGAGACAACTTTTGCCACGGCAGCCCGACCACATATCTCCACGGTTTTACCTCTAGATCGCGTTTCTGCGGAGCTCGGGCGGAGCCCTGCCGAGACAAGATCATCACCAACCTCCGGAGCGCCGTCACGCTGCCGGAGAACTCTTCTACCTCTCCGTCTCTCTTGCTGGATCAAGAAGGCCGAGATCATCGTCGAGTTGTACGTGTGCTGAACGCGGAGGTGCCGTCCGTTCGGTACTAGATCGTGGGACTGATCGCGGGACGGTTCGCGGGGCGGATCGAGGGACGTGAGGACGTTCCACTACATCAACCGCGTTCACTAATGCTTCTGCTGTACGGTCTACAAGGGTACGTAGATCACACATCCCCTCTCGTAGATGGACATCACCATGATAGGTCTTCGTGCGCGTAGGAAAAATTTTGTTTCCCATGCGACGTTCCCCAACAGTGGCATCATGAGCTAGGTTCATGCGTAGATGTCTTCTCGAGTAGAACACAAAAGTTTTTGTGGGCGGTGATGTGCGTTTTGCTGCCCTCCTTAGTCTTTTCTTGATTTCGCGGTATTGTTGGATCGAAGCGGCTCGGACCGACATTACTCGTACGCTTACGAGAGACTGTTTTCATCGCTACGAGTAACTTCGTTGCTCAAAGATGACTGGCGGGTGTCAGTTTCTCCAACTTTAGTTGAATCGGATTTGACCGAGGAGGTCCTTGGATGAGGTTAAATAGCAACTCATATATCTCCGTTGTGGTGTTTGTGTAAGTAAGATGCGATCCTACTAGATACCCATGGTCACCACGTAAAACATGCAACAACAAAATTAGAGGACGTCTAACTTGTTTTTGCAGGGTATGCTTGTGATGTGATATGGCCAACGATGTGATGTGATATATTGGATGTATGAGATGATCATGTTGTAATAAATAATATCGACTTGCACGTCGATGGTACGGCAACCGGCAGGAGCCATAGGGTTGTCTTTATACTAATGTTTGTGCTTGCAGATGCGTTTACTATTTTGCTAGGATGTAGCTTTAGTAGTAATAGCATGAGTAGCACGACAACCCCGATGGCGACACGTTGATGGAGATCATGATGATGGAGATCATGGTGTGACGCCGGTGAAAAGAAGATCGTGTCGGTGCTTTGGTGATGGAGATCAAGAAGCACATGATGATGGCCATATCATGTCACTTATGAATTGCATGTGATGTTAATCCTTTTTGCACCTTATCTTGCTTAGAACGACGGTAGCATTATGAGGTGATCTCTCACTAAAATTTCAAGACGCAATTGTGTTCTCCCCGACTATGCACCATTGCGACAGTTCTTCGTTTCGAGACACCACGTGATGATCGGGTGTGATAGACTCAACATTCACATACAACGGGTGCAAAACAGTTGCACACGTAGAACACTCAGGTTAAGCTTGACGAGCCTAGCATGTGCAGACATGGCCTTGGAACACATGAGATCGAAAGGTTGAGCATGAATCGTATAGTTGATATGATTAGCATAGAGATGCTTACCACTGAAACTATTCTCGACTCACGTGATGATCGGACTTGAGATAGTGGATTTGGATCATGTACCACTCAAATGACTAGAGAGATGTACTTTTTGAGTGGGAGTTCTTAAGTAATATGATTAATTGAACTAATTGTCATGAACATAGTCTAATGGTCTCTGCGAATTACGATGTAGCCTGCGCTATAGCTCTACTGTTTTTATATGTTCCTAGAGAAAATTTAGTTGAAAGTTGATAGTAGCAAACTTTGCAGAGGATTGTCCTCGTTGCTGCGCAGAAGGCTTATGTCCTTAATGCACCACTCGGTGTGCTACACCTCGAGCGTCGTCTGTGGATGCTGTGAACATCTGACATACACGTTTCTGATGACTACACGATAGTTCAGTGCAAAATACTTAATGGCTTAGAAGCAAGGCGCCGAAGACGTTTTGAGACGTCACGGAACATAAGTGATGTTCTAAAGAGATGAAATTGTGATTTCATGCTTGTGCCCTTGTTAAGAGGTACGAGACCTCCGACAAGATTCTTTGTCCACAAAGTAAAGCAGAAAAGCTCAATCGTTGAGCGTATGCTCAGATTGTCTGAGTACGACAATCACTTGAATCAAGTGGGAGTTAATCTTCCACATGAGATAGTGATGTAACTCCAAATTCACTGCCACCAAGCTGTGAG
The DNA here is from genome assembly GCF_904849725.1 of Hordeum vulgare subsp. vulgare. Classification (NCBI taxonomy): domain Eukaryota; kingdom Viridiplantae; phylum Streptophyta; class Magnoliopsida; order Poales; family Poaceae; genus Hordeum; species Hordeum vulgare. The sequence continues at coordinate 106,935,134 of NC_058519.1, read as the reverse complement.
ATCTTCGTGATGAACTATAACATATCAAGGATAGATACAATGAGCCTTGAGCGATTCGCGATGTTTGACACTGCGAAAGTAGAAATCAAGAAGGAGCATCAATAGTTGATGGTTTGTAAAACCACTAAGTTTCAAGAAAGGCAAGGGCTAGAAGGGATACTTCGTGAAACGGCAAAACAGTTGCTGCACTAATGAAGAGACCCAAGGTTAAACCCAAACCCGAGACTAAGTGCTTCTGTAATGAGGGGAACAGTCACTGAGGCGGAGCAACTCTAGATACTTGGTAGATAAGAAGGCTGGCAAAATTCGAAAGAAGTATATTTGATATACATGATGTTGATGTGTACTTTACTAGTACTCCTAGTAGCATGAGGGTATTGGATACCGGTTCGGTTGCTAAGTGATTAGTAACACGAAATGAAAGCTACGGCATAAACGGAGACTAGCTAAAGGCGAGGTGACGATACGTGTTGGAAGTGTTTCCAAGGTTGATATGATCAAACGTCGCACGCTCCCTCTACCAGCGGGATTGGTGTTAAACCTAAATAATCGTTATTTGGTGCTTGCGTTATGCATGAACATGATTGGATCGTGTTTATTGCAATACGATTATTCATTCAAAGAGAATAATGGTTACTCTATTTGCTTGAATAATCACCTTCAATGGTTCATTGAATCTCGATCGTAGTGTTACACATGTTCATAAAATTGGTGCCAAAAGATACGAGTTAATGATGATAGTACCACTTACTTGTGCCACTGCCGCTTGAGTCATGTTAGTATAAATTGCATGAAGAGGCTCCATACTGATGGATCTTTACTCACCTGATTTCGAATCACTAGTGACATGCAAATCATACCACATGAGCAAGGCCTTGTTTTCATTGAGATGAAACAAGATAGTAACTTGTTGGAAGTAATACATTTTGATGTATGCAGTCCAATGAGTGATGAGGCACGCAGTGGATATCATTATGTTCTTACTTCACTGACGACTTGAGTAGATACAGGAGTATTTACTTAATGAATCACAAGTCTGAAATATTGAAAAGTTCAATTCCGTTTCAGAGTGAAGTTCGTCGTAACAAGAGGATGAACTATCTACGATATGATCATAGAAATGAATATCTGAGTTACGAGTTTTGGTACGCAGTTTAGACAATGTGGAAATTTTTTCGCAGTTCATGCCACCTGGAACATCATAGTGTGATGATGTGTCTGAACATCATAGCCACGCACTATTTGGTAGGGTGCACACTAAGATGTCTCTTATCGAATTACCACTATCGTTTATGGGTTATGCATTAGAGACAACCGCATTCACTTTAAATAGGGCACCACGTATTTCCGTTGAGATGACACAGTATAGACTGAGGTTTAGAGAAATCTAAACTGTCATTTCTTGAAAGTTTGGGGCTTCGACACTTATGTGAAAAAGTTTCAGTCTGATAAGCTCGAACCCAAACGGATAAATGCATCTTCATAGGATATCCAAAACAGTTGGGTACATCTCCTATCTCAGATCCGAAAGCAAAGTGTTTGTTTCTAGAAACGGATCCTTTCTCGAGGAAAGGTTTCTCTCGAAAGAATTGAATGGGAGGGTAGTAGGACTTGATGAGGTTATTGAACCATCACTTCAACCAGTGTGTAGCAGGGCGCAAGAAGTTGTTCCTGTGGCGCCTACACCAATTGAAGTGGAAGCTGATGATGGTGATCATCAAGCATCGGATCAAGTTACTACAAGCCTCGTAGGTCGACAAGGTCGCGTACTACTGCAGAGTGGTACGGTAACCCTGTCTTGGAGGTCATGTTGTTGAGCAACAGTGAACCTACGAGTTATGGAGAAAGCGATGGTGGGCCCGGATTCCGACAAATGGCTGGAAGCCATGAAATCCGAGAGAGGATCCATGTGTGAAAACAAAGTGTAGACTTTGGAAGAACTACTTAATGGTCATAAGACTATTGAGTAAAGATGGATCTTTGAAAGGAAGACAGACAATGATGGTGACAAGTCACTATTAAGAAAAGCTCGACTTGTCGCAAAGATGTTTTCGACAAGATCAAACAGTTGACTATGATGAGACTTTCTCACTCATAGCGATGCTAAAAGTCTGTTAGAATTATCTTAGTTGTTGATGCATTATTTATGAAATATTGCACGTAGGATGTCAAAACATTGTTTCCTCGACGGTTTCCTTGAGCAAACATTGTATGTGATACAACCAGAAGGTTTGTCGATCCTAAAGATACTAGGAAGTATGCAAGCTCCAGTGATCCTTCAATGGAGTGGTGCAAGCGTCTCGGAGTTGGAATATACACTTTGATGAGATGATCAAAGATTTTGGGTTTGTACAAAGTTTATGAGAAACTTGTATTTCCAAAGAAGTGAGTGGGAGCACTATAGAATTTCTGATAAGTATATCTGGGTGACATATTGTGGATCAGAAGTGATGTTGAATTTCTGTAAAGCATACAAGGTTGTTTGAAAGGAGTTTTCAAAGGAATACCTGGATTGCGCTACTAGAACGTTGAGCATCAAAGATCTATGGAGATAGATCAAAAGCGCTTAATGAAAGTTTCAATAAGATGCAGGCCTTGACAAGTTTTTGAAGGAGTTCAAAATAGATCAGCAAAGAAGGAGTTCTTGGTTGCGTTGTAAGGTGTGAATTTGAGTAAGACTCAAAACCCGACCACGGCAGAATAAAGAGAATAGACGAAGGTCGTCTTCTATGCCTTGGCCGTAGAATCTGAAGTATGCCATGCTGGGTACCGCACCTGATGTGTGCCCTGACTCAAAGTCTGTTGAGAGGTACAGAGAGTGATCCATGATTGAATCACTAGCAGCGGTCAAAATTTATCCTTAGTAACTGATGGACTAAGGAATTTTTCTCGATTATGGAGGTGGTTAAATAGTTCGTCGTAAATGGTTATGTCGATGCAAGCTTTGACACTAATCCGAATAACTATGAGTAGTGAAACGGATTCGTATAGTAGAGTAGATATTTGGAGTATTTCCAAATAGCGCATAGTAGCAGCATCTATAAGATGACATAAAGATTTGTAAAGAACGCACGGATCTGAAAGTTTCAGAACCGTTGATTAAAACCTCTCTCACGAGCAAGACGTGATCAGACCCCATAACTATACGGGTGTTGGATTCGTTGGAATCACATGGTGATGTGAACTAGATTATTGACTCTAGTGCAAGTGGGAGACTGTTGGAAATATGCCCTAGAGGCAATAATAAATTAGTTATTATTATATTTCTTAGTTCATGATAATCGTTTATTATCCATGCTATAATTGTATTGATTGGAAACACAATACTTGTGTGGATACATAGACAAAACACTGTCCCTAGTAAGCCTCTAGTTGACTAGCTCGTTGATCAAAGATGGTCAAGGTTTCCTGGCCATAGGCAAGTGTTGTCACTTGATAACGGGATCACATCATTAGGAGAATCATGTGATGGACTAGACCCAAACTAATAGACGTAGCATGTTGATCGTGTCATTTTGTTGCTACTGTTTTCTGCGTGTCAAGTATTTGTTCCTATGACCATGAGATCATATAACTCACTGACACCGGAGGAATGCTTTGTGTGTATCAAACGTCGCAACGTAACTGGGTGACTATAAAGATGCTCTACAGGTATCTCCGAAGGTGTTCGTTGAGTTAGTATGGATCGAGACTGGGATTTGTCACTCCGTATGACGGAGAGGTATCTCGGGGCCCACTCGGTAATACAACATCACACACAAGCCTTGCAAGCAATGTGGCTTAGTGTAAGTTACGAGATCTTGTATTACGGAACGAGTAAAGAGACTTGCCGGTAAACGAGATTGAAATAGGTATGCGGATACTCACGATCGAATCTCGGGCAAGTAACATACCGAAGGACAAAGGGAATGACATACGGGATTATATGAATCCTTGGCACTGAGGTTCAAACGATAAGATCTTCGTAGAATATGTAGGATCCAATATGGGCATCCAGGTCCCGCTATTGGATATTGACCGAGGAGTCTCTCGGGTCATGTCTACATAGTTCTCGAACCCGCAGGGTCTGCACACTTAAGGTTCGACGTTGTTTTATGCGTATTTGAGTTATATGGTTGGTTGCCGAATGTTGTTCGGAGTCCCGGATGAGATCACGGATGTCACGAGGGTTTCCGGAATGGTCCGGAAACGAAGATTGATATATAGGATGACCTCATTTGATTACCGGAAGGTTTTCGGAGTTACCGAGAATGTACCGGGAATGACGAATGGGTTCTGGGAGTTCACCGGGGGGCAACCCACCCCGGGGAAGCCCATAGGCCTTGAGGGTGGCGCAACAGCCCTTAGTGGGCTGGTGGGACAGCCCAAAAGGGCCCTATGCACCTAGGAAAGAAAATCAAAGAGAAAAGAAAAAAAGGAGGAGGTGGGAAGGGAAGGAAGGACTCCCACCCACCAAACCAAGTCCAACTCGGTTTGGGGGGGGAGCCTTCCCCCCTTGGCTCGGCCGACCCCCTTGGGGCTCCTTGAGCCCCAAGGCAAGGTCCCCTCCCTCCCACCTATATATACGGAGGTTTTAGGGCTGATTTGAGACGACTTTTCCACGGCAACCCGACCACATACCAACACGGTTTTTCCTCTAGATCGTGTTTCTGCGGAGCTCGGGCGGAGCCCTGCTGAGACAAGGTCATCACCAACCTCCGGAGCACCGTCACGCTGTCGGAGAACTCTTCTACCTCTCTGTCTCTCTTGCTGGATCAAGAAGGCCGAGATCATCGTCGAGCTGTACGTGTGCTGAACCCGGAGGTGCCGTCCGTTCGGTACTAGATCGTGGAACTGATCGCGGGATTGTTCGCGGGGCGGATCGAGGGACGTGAGGACGTTCCACTACATCAACCGCGTTCACTAACGCTTTTACTGTACGATCTACAAGGGTACGTAGATCACTCATCCCCTCTCGTAGATGGACATCACCATGATAGGTATTCGTGCGCGTAGGAAATTTTTTGTTTCCCATGCGACGTTCCCCAACAGTTATTTGTTCTAAAAATATGCTATGAGTATTAGCAATCATAGAAGACTATATGATAATTGAGTATGTGGAGCTCTTACTTAGACTTGATGATGCATTGAAATTGTTTGATGACTAAGAACATATGATGTTGAGTTTCAAGAGAATGCATTGTTTGAACCATGACATGTGAATTAATGGCTACTGAACCACGATGATTTTTATGAAAAAGTTGCTGGTTATGATGCTAAAAAAGTGATTGGAAGTATCATTGATCAAACTTATAAACTATGCTAGCATTCACACTTCATAAATTATTTCTTTTATCATTTACCTACTCGAGGACGAGTAGGAATTAAGCTTGGGGATGCTGATACACCTCCAATGCATCGATAATTTATGAAGTATGCATGCCATGTTTGCCTATGTTTACAATACTTTTATATGGTTTTGATGCACTTTATATGATTTATTTAGAACTAACCCGCACTGGCGTTGTTTTCAGCATAATTACCATGGTGTTGTTTTTGTGCAGAAAATGAAAATTCTAGGAATCGCCAAAAACTTTTTTTATATTTTTTCTCGAGGAAATAAGCAATATTGGAGCGAAGAACTACCGGAGGGGAGCAACCTTTGGGCCACAAGCCAACACATGCCCCCCTAGGACGCGCCCTGATAAGTCTCCGTCGTATCTACTTTTCCGAACTCTTTTGCCCTTGTTTTGGACTCTAATTTGCATGATTTGAATGGAACTAACCAAGACTGACGCTGTTTTCAGCAAAATTACCATGGTGTTGTTTTTGTGCAGAAATAAGAGTTCTCGGAATGTCCTGAAAATTTACGGAGAATTTTTCTGGAATAAAAGAAAAATACCTGCGCAAAGATCCACCGGAGGAGGCGTGCCAGTGGGCCACAAGCCCCTGGGCCGCGGTCACCCCCTAGGCCATGTCGTGAAGGCTTGGGGGGGCCACGTGGCACCACCGCCTCCAAACTCACCTCTATATCTTCTGTCTCGCCTGGAAAAAACTTAGAGAGAAGGTTTCATCGTGTTTTATGATACGGAGGCGCCGCCACCTCCTGTTCATCATCTGGAGGGCAGATCTGGAGTCCGCTCGGGGCTCCGGAGAGGGGAAATCATCGCCATCGTCATCATCAACCTTCCTCCATCGACAATTCCATGATGCTCTTCATCGTTCGTGAGTAATCTCATCGTAGGCTTGCTGGACGGTGATGAGTTGGATGAGATCTATCATGTAATTGAGTTAGTTTTGACGTGGATTGATCCCTAGTATCCACTATGTTCTAGATTGATGTTGCTACTACTTGGCTATGCTTAATGCTTGTCACTAGGGACCGAGTGCCATGATTTCAGATCTGAACCTATTATGTTGTCGCCAATATATGTGTGTTTTAGATCCTATCTTGCAAGCTGTAGTCACCTACTATGTGTTATGACCCGGCAACCCCGGAGCGACAATAGCCGGAACCACTCCCGGAGATGACCATAGTATGAGGAGTTCATGTATTCACCAAGTGTTAATGCGTTGGTCCGGTTCTTTATTAAAAGGAGAACCTTAATATCCCGTAGTTTCCATTAGGACCCCGCTGCCACGGGAGGGATGGACAATAGATGTCATGCAAGTTCTTTTCCCTAAGCACGTATGACTACATACGGGATGCATGGCTACATTAGATTGACGAACGGGAGCTAGTTACTTATCTCTCCGTGTTATAGCTGTTACATGATGAATCACATCCATCACCAATCCACTGCATACGAGTCTTTTACTACTGATCCTTGCTACGTTACTTTGTCCAGGCTTGTCCCTTGCTACAAAAGGGATTGGGCCACTTTGCTACTACTGTTTCTACTGCTGCTGTTACTACTACTGCTATTACTCTGCTGCTGCTGCTGCTGCTGTTCCTTGCTACTTTGCTGTTACTTGTTGCAAGATCTTTTCCGACACCGTTGCCGGGAAAGAATAGTTACCCGTCCACGTGCAACTTACTGGTGCCATTGATATAACAGTTAGGAATAGTCTGCCGTCAACAGATCTGTTTCTCACACCGTTGTTAGCATACTACTTTGCTACTAATACTTTGCTTGCAGACACTAATCTTTCAGGTGTGGTTGAATCTCACAAACTCAGCCGCTAATACTTGAGAATATTCTTTCGCTCCCCCTTGAGTCGAATCAATAAATTTGGGTTGAATACTCTACCCTCGAAAACTGTTGCGATCCCCTACACTTGTGGGTTATCACGCCCTAATGGCTTGTGGGGCCCATGTGGCTCCGTTTGGCGTGATTCCAATGTTGAAAATCTTATATATACAAGAAACCCCAAAAATAAAGAGAGAACTTACGGTTCTCCGCCGCAACTCTCTATATCGACGAAAACCCCATCTGGACCCTTTCCAGTACCCCTTCGGAGAGGGGAAATCATCTCCGGTGGCCATCTTCATCATCCCGGTGGAGGCCATGACGAGGAGGGAGTAGTTCACCCTCGGGGCTGAGGGTATGTACTAGTAGATATGTGTTCAATCTCACTCTCTCGTGTTCTTGAGATGCCACGATCTTGATGTATCACGATCCTTGTTAATCTACTTGGATCATATGATGTTATTTCCTTGCTACCTTGTTCTGATGAATTGAATCTTTCCCTTTAAGACTTTCTTATGTTGGATTGAATATTTTGGTTTGAGAACACTTGATGTATGTCTTCCATGCGAATACGCATAGCGACATTGGGGTATTCAACTGATTAAATTGATATATGTTATGGCATCAACTTGCGGATTCTGGTGACCTTGGGGATCTATGCGTAGGGGTTGATTGCATGTTCTCATACTATGTTGTCTAATAGAAATCTTGGGGTGATCCTTGAAGTTCTTTGTGTTGGATTGTATACGATAGATCTAAAATTGTTTGATGCATGTCGCCTAATTTACCCATGGATACTTGAGGTGACATTGGAGTATCGAGGTGACATTAGGGTTGATTGATATGTATCATGGGTGTTATTCTAGTACGAACTCTAGGTCTGTTTGTGACACTTATAGGAATAGCTCAAAAGATTGTTCAGAAATAATAACTTTGAGGCGGTTCTACTACCTACACCAATTTCATATTATTGTTCTCCGCTAGATAGGAACTTTGGAGAGATTCTTTGTTGCGCATTGAGGGATGATCATATGTTTGCATTGTTGAGAGATTGCACTAGTGAAAGTATGAACCCTAGGCCTTATTACCAATTATTTATACAACGTTTTGCTCAATGTTTTACACTTTCTACCTTGTTGTTTTTATATTTTCATATTACAAAAAACTATATCTACTATCCATACTACAGTTGTATCACCATCTCTTCGCCGAACTAGTGCACCTATACAATTTGCCATTGTATTGGGTGTGTTGGGGACACAATATATTTTTTGTATTTGATTGTAGGGGTTTTCGAGACAGACCATCTTCATCCTACACCTCCCATAGATTGATAAACCTTAGGTCATCCACTTGAGGGAAAATTGCTACTGTCCTACAAAACTGTGTGCTTGAAGGCCCAACATAGTCTACAAGAATAAAGTTGTGTAGTAGACATCACCATGTTGGTCGAAAAGTCGTACCCGATGCCATAGAAGAAGGAAAAGAAGAAGGAAGATAAGAAGGAGGCCCGAGGAGGCCTCCACTCAAAAGGTTCTCCGGACACTAGGTTCGAAGAAACACATGCCCCTTATGCAATTTAGGGAGGGCAGGAAGAGGGTGGGGTGGAGAGCTACTCCTCCCACACAAAGAAGAGGGCGACATCCAAAGACGTCGAGGGAGATCTACCCCCACCTCCCCAAACAGGCAATGCATGGCCAAGATGGTCGTGCTTGACGATGGCTCGGACTCCACCGTGGAGTCTGAGACTTTTAAAAGGGTTCCTCGAAGGAACCCCAGGGTCAAGCCCCCTACGCAAAGGTATGAATTCGAAGATCATACCATTTTTCCGCATTGAGGTTTTGTTATTGACTGTATAAATGCCTTTACTATTGTAGTATGTCGCTTGACTTCCTTTCCAACCACGCCTCGAAAGGAGACTCCCTGCCAGCCAAACTGGCGGAGAGCGGGACCGCATCTCACAACACCCTTCCCCGGTTGTTGAGCAGGTAGGGAAGGTGGTATACCAAAAGACCCTCCCTAAGCCGAACACGACGTGTGGGGGTGATGATATCATGGCCGAGGCTAACACCTCGGTCGCTGAAGACCAGGAGGGTGAATCCCTTCTAGCAAGCAAGGAGGGGGAGCCCGGTCAACTCGGGCTCTCCTCAAAGACAGTTCCGGAGACCTCCACCCATCCGGAATTGTCTACTCTGGCTTGTCCGCAAGGAGGAAATGAAGTGCCGCCCCCGGAGCCGCCCATAACAAAGCAGGCTCAAACCGGGTGGTCGACCGTGATGGGGAAAGTTTGAATTACTCCTACATCTCCGAAGAACACCGCACCCTTCTAGGTACTGTTTTACAAAGCGTTCGATCCGTTGACAGCGGATTGAAGGAGGCTTTCAGCAAATTGCTGACGGGCTTCAAGGTAAATCGTGTAATATTCTTTTTTACAAAGTAATTTTAATTTATGGGTTCATATGCAATCCCCATATTCAGTAGCCCCTGAGGCCTGTGTGAGTTTCAAAAACTCATGCGGGGGTCAAATAGTGCGGGGAAAACACTTATAATATTTAAACTGAGTTGTAGCCCCCAAGACTCTCGAGGATGGAAGAAAAAACTGGTAGAGGGTTCAAAATCCGATACTTTGGGAGTCTCACGCAAGTAAACTGTTAATGCAGGCCTCGTCTTGGGTAGCAGCCCCTAGTGTCGTGGAGTTGGCGAAAATCAATCAGAAGCTTAAGAGCTCCGAGGAGGAGCTCGACCTTCTTACCAAGCGGTTCGATGACGCGCAAGGTAAGTCCAAGCTAGACTACCATAATTATTTTTCTCATTTAAACAAGGTATTTTTACTTTTATCCTTAAGGGTGGGGTGTTTGTATGACAATTGTGGTTGTCGCCGCAGAGGTAGAGAACCTCAATGCTGAGCTGAACAAGGCGAGGCAAGAGGTTATCGAATAGAAGTCAGCGGCCGAACGAGGAGCCACTGAACTATTGTCGGCAAAGTCTGCCAGTGACAAGCACGAGGCTAGGGTTGCTGAAGTGTAGCAAGAGCTCAAGGACACTATCACTAAATGTGAGGTCCTTGAGCAGAAGAATAAGGATAAGGCCTCCAAGCTATCCTCGTTTACCTCAGCGATCCAGGAAGCACAGATCAAAGTGCAAGGCCACCAGAAGGAGCTCCACCAAATCAAACGAATTGCATATGGTAAGTGATACTTACTGCAATCTGTATTCGGTGGAAAAAGGCTCGCGTTGCTCACACGGGTGTGGCATTATCCAGGCGCGGTTGTAGATTTCCCATAGAGTGCGATGGATGCACCAAGGCACTATGCATCCCAGGAAGGGGATGCCGAGCTGAGGCTGTTTTGTTGCAATTTCAAGCCCCTGAGCAACCTCTCCTGCTCTCCAATCAGCTGAAACAACTGTTGGAGTTGCATCGGATGGCGGAGCCAACCATGAAGGACCTCTTCATGAGGCTATGGCCTATAGAATCGCCGCCGATCAGCTACTTCATCTTGGTGTAGTAGTTGATCGCCGTTGTACCCTGATTGACGCCCTCAAGCGCTTCGTGTGCATTGACGGAGCTCAGATGGTTTTGCAAAGACCATGGTGCACTGGCCAAAGTTAATGCCGACTGTGCTCGGGTGATAGAAGCCCTATGCCCGAAAGATGTAATTATTGAGTGAAAGTACTATCATGTATTTTTATTGATAGTAAAACTTTTTGTTCTTTATAATCCTTTTGCTTTGCATAGTATATCATGCTTTGCTTTGTTTAATTTTGACTCATGTGTGGCCGTTTTAATCTGAAAGTTACCTGTCGTCGGCTTCGGCCCCCTTGTAGATACTACGAGGGGCGTTTTCGACCTCCGCACTGTTACCCTTAGCCAACGTCTTGGTGTGTGGAGGCGGTAGTGTGGAAGGAAATGAGGCAATCAGATTATGCGGCATTAATGCTTTCACAAAACCGTAGGAGTTTGACTGCGGGGACTAGTTACTATCCCCCTGTATTTTGTGATGTTTGGATATACCGAGGTTAAAAACCATTATCACTTGGTCTGTGTAACTTCAAACCCTTCGTATAACATGTTGTAACCTCCATTGATCTTTAGTTTAACACTTGTCATCGGATCACACACAGGTTCACGGTTATTATGATAGTCAGTTTTCAGCTTTCTCCACCGAGGTACTTAACTAGGCGAACTAGAAGTACAATCGGAGTGGTTCTCCATTTACCCTTTTAGCCAAACATGCGGAATGTAAAAGGGTAAACGCAGGAAGGGCAACCCAACTATTGAACCAAGACATAATTCGGAACCCATGCATATAACGCAATATCCAAGACATCGAGCACACATGGTAAAAAATGGTGTGAGAGTGATTCTTAGGGCGAGTTTTATCGTCGACACCCCGGTTGATTAGCCGGTTGCATCTAAAATATGTATCGAACTGACTTCTTTTGGCGTCCAAGAGCGGAAAAAGGAAAAAGAAAATAAAAAAGGAAAAAAGGCTATGCAATATAGATGACTGCCATGTGACCATAAAAAATGGTCTTTATTTCCGATGAACTCGTGACGTCTATCCGTGCAATCTGATCTGCCCAAGCAACTGTTACAAATACTTAAACATAAATGTACACAAGAAAGATTTACACAGGACCTTTGTGGATGGCTTCATGTCCTTTATTGCGCCCTATTGCATGTTTGTGCCTTTGCTCTCCAGGGGGTCCTCCTTTAGAGGAGGTGGTAGTCGACGAGCAGGCCTTTGTAAGAGAAGGTCTCGAGAAGTCGCCGAAGTATGTTAGCTTGACGCTGAGTAGGTCCTTTATGGTACCTGATATCGTCGAAGACATGTTTGACCATAGCTCGGTCAAGTCGGATACTTGGACCTTATGTATTCGGTCCCCATAGCTGCCCATGGTATTTTGAGCATAAAAATGTGCCTCTGGGGCACATATTTTACGGCTAGCGACGCCCTGCTGCGGGGAGTGTATCCCTATTTGTGTCGAGAGTTGGAAGAATTCGGGAACTATGGTGGGACGTAGGCTCGTTTGTTCACCCCTCGTTCCTTGACGATGAGATGGGGCTTTGGAGTTGCATTGCTGGTTTGGACTTCGGCTGCCATAACCGCTATGTGTTCCTCGGTTCGGTGTGAGTGTTGATTGTTACCATTGACAGTGACAACACCCTTGGGTCCCGACATCTTAAGCTTTAGGTATGCATAATGGGGGACATCGTTAAAGCGAGCGAATGTTGTACGGCCGAGAAGTGCATGATAGCCGCTGCAGAAAGGGACAATGTCTAAGATCAGGTCTTCACTGTGGAAGTTGTTGGGCGAGCCGAACACTACTTCCAAATTACTGTTCCCGCGCAGCGGGCTTCGATGCCGGGGATTATTCCTTTAAAGTTAGTGTTGCCGTGTTTGATCCTTGATGGATCGACACCCATTTTGCTTGTTGTATCTGCGTAAATCAGATTGAGGCTACTGCTTCCATCCATGAGGACTCTACTTAGGTGGTACCCATCGATAATGGGGCCAAGTACTAGGGCCGCTGAACCCCCATGACGAATATTGGTCGGGTGGTCCGTGTAGTCAAAGGTGATCGGGCATGCCTACCATGGGTTGAACTTCGGGGCCATAGGATCTATGGCATAGACATCCCGAAGCGCACGCTTCCTATCCTTCTTTGGTATGTGTGTGACATAGATCATGCTCACATTTTTTACCTCTGGAGGGAATTGTTTTTGGCCTCCATTGTTTGGCCTGCGAGGTTCGTAGTCGTCCTTGCTACAGGGGCTCTTCCCCTGGTCCTCGGATGTGGGTTTGCTCGCTTGTTTGATCACCCGACAGTTATAGTTGGTGTGGGTAGAGGTCTTGTCTGAGGTGTCGTCAATTTGGCACGGCTTGTACAGTATTTTTTCCAGCGCGGTCGTTCCATCCCGATTCCCCCTTAGAAAGTTTGTTCGGTGGTCCGGACCTTGAGTTGCTGAATCCGGCGTTGACCGTCGTGTCCTCGGCCTCACTGCCGTTGTGTCGATGCTTGTTCTTGTTGCACTGTGGATTCCTGTTGCCGTCCTGAACTTCAAAATTGTCGGGGTTTCTAGGAGGGTTTTTTCGACGAGCTAGCCGGCTGTCCTCGCCCATGCAAAACCGGGTCATAAGCGAGATAAGGGCTGACATTGTTCTCGGCTTATCCTAGCCGAGCTGACGAGCTAGCCATTCGTCCTAGATATTGTTCCTAAAGTATGCTAGTGCCTCAACATACGAACAGTCGACGATTTGTTTTTTCTTGGTCATGAATCGGTTCCAGAATTGTCGGGATGACTCGCCGGCTTGTTGGACGATGTGGCTCAAGTCATTGGCATCCAGGGGCCGGACATAGGTGCCTTGAAAGTTAGCTCGGAAAGCATCCTCTAGCTCTTCCCAACTCCCAATGGAGTTTTCAGGAAGGTTGTTCAACCAATGTCGTGTTGGTCCCTTGAGCTTCAAGGGTATGTATTTTATGGCATGAAGTCAACTCCTTGGGCCATATGAAAGTGGAGAAGAAAGTCTTCAATCCACATGGATGGGCATGTTGTCCCGTCGTATTGTTCTATATTTACAGGTTTAAACCCCTCGGGGAACTGATGTTGCATCACCTCGGCTGTAGAACACATTGGGTGAGTAGCGCTCATGACCCGAGCTACTTCATGTTGCAGGGAGGATAGAATCCTGACCCAGTGTTGTTCTTGACCTCTATCATTCTGGTCGAGCCAAGCTTGGTGCCCGTCCCGTCTGGCGGGGGTGCACCCTCTGGATCCATAGATGGATCTTGTCACACCTGATCTAGCATTCAAGTTGTGTGGCACGTTGAGCGGGTCTCCAGGCTGTGTTGGCTCTTTCATTCTTCTATGGGGGGTTCGGGTCAGTCTTCGGCTTCTCCAGCCGTCCTATCCCGCCCTCAAGGGGACGGTCCGGCTGGTCGCCCTGAGTGCGTCTGGGGGTGCGGGATCAAAGGCCTCGTCGTAAAATTGTGGCAATAATTGGCGACACGGATAAATTTTGTTTTGCCCCTGTCGTTCATAGTCGTACCCTACTTCGGCAGCTAGTACTTGTGTCCATCTGTCGCTAAGGGTGTCTTGTTCGGCTTTACTTTGCTTCCGTTTCATCTTGAGGCTTCGAGCGGTCGCTATGAGTTGCCGCTTGAACCATTCTTGATCCAATGGGTCTTTGGGGATAATGAAATCCTCGTCTCCGAAACTGTCCTCCTCTTTGAAACAAGTGAGGTAGTTGTTGTCTTAGGAGTCGTAGAGGTCCTCGGGGTTGTCCGGATCCGTACGCCCTTCTGAATCATCAAGTTGTTATTCGAGACCAGTGGGGTCAACAGGATTTTCTGGATTGTCCGGGGTAGCATTTTCTTGGTGCCCGTTTTGCTTTCCCTGCCCTTGCGCCCCTTGGATTTTTTGCACTAACACCGACGCTTGGGCAGTTCGTTGCCACTATTCTTTATCGAGGTGTCGTCGTCGCTCTTCCCTGTGGCGCCATCATCCTTATCACCAGGGGTATCCACCATATACACATCATAGGTGGAGGTGGTTGTCCATCATCCAGTTGTGCGAGGAGGAGTTGCATCGACATCTGCGTCTATATCTTCGATCTCATCCGAGGAGAAGTCCAGTATATCGGTTAAATCTTTGATAATGGCTATCAAATGGGTGGTGGGTGGGAAACAAAATCCCGTGTGACCTGCCTCGAGACCAATCCGAGCATAGGTCGAGGTTGGGTCATCCGTAATTTCCATAGTTTGGATCTAGGCCAATGTCTCGTTTGATAGCGAGAGGTCGGACGAACTAGTCTTCAGATTTTTGGTGGAGTTGATCTCCGACGCGTCGCACGTGGAGTGTGCTTGGCCAGGTTTGACCCCTGATCTTCGAACTCCGTGGTCGGATCCGTGCTCGAGGCCAGATCTGAGGTGGGTGCCGCCCCAGACACGAGGTCGGGCAAGAGGCCCGAAGTCAAGACTTCGGTGTTACGGGCTCGTCGGATGAAGTTGAGATCCCTGTGAGGAACAGATCCCCACAGGGCATCAGTGACGTATTCTAGGCCACCGAACTTGATTCCCTACCCTGGGACAAACCTGACGATCTGATCGAGGAGACCAGCCGCCTCGACATGCGGGACGATGCTGCCGATAAGCTGAGAGCTGGACGGGGACAAAGATGTTCCTGATGCTGATGCCATCAATCCTTGTGGCGATCCTATAGCAGAACTCTTAATGAAAGCACCAATGTCGGTGTCAAAACCGACGAATCTCGGGTAGGGGGTCCCAAACTGTGGATCTTGGATCGATGGGTAACAGGAGACAGGGAAGACGATGTTTACCTAGATTTGGGCCCTCGTGATGGAGAGAATTGTTGGGGAACATTGCATGGGAAACAAAAAAATTCCTACGCACACGAAAACCTATCATGGTGATGTCCATCTACTAGAGGAGATTTGGATCTACGTACCCTTGTAGATCACACAGCAGGAAGCGTTAAGAAACGCGGTTGATGTAGTGGAACGTCCTCACGTCCCTCGATCTGCCCCGCGAACCGTCCCACGAACCGTCCCGCGATCCGTCCCACGACCCGTACCGATCTAGTGCCCAACGGACGGCACCTCCGCGTTCAGCACACGTACAGCTCGACGATGATCTCGGCCTTCTTGATCCAGCAAGCAAGACGAAGAAGTAGATGAGTTCTCCGGCAGCGTGACGATGCTCCGGTTGTGGTAACGATCTACTCCTGCAGGGCTCCGCCCAAGCTCCGCAAAAATACGATCTAGAGGAAGAACTATGGTGTCTAGATGTGAGTTGCATGTGGCAAAAGTTGTCTCAAATCAGCCCTAAATCAACACTATATATAGGAGGGAGGGGGAGGAGGCTTGCCTTGAGGACCAAGTCCCCAAGGGGCGCCGGCCAAGAGGAGAGGAGGAGTCCTACTCCAATCCTAGTCCAACTAGGATTGGAAAGTGGAGTCCTTCTCTTCCTTCCCACCTTTCTTTTTTCCTTTTTCTTTGGTTTTCTCTTTATGGCGCCTAGGCCCTCTTGGGTTGTCCCACCAGACCACTAAGGGCTTGTGCGCCACCCCTAGGGCCATTGGGCTTCCCCGGGGAGGGTTGCCCCTCTCCCGGTGAACTTCTGGAACCCATTCGTCACTCCCGGTACATTCTTGGTAATGCCCGAAAACCTTCCGGTAACCAAATGAAGTCATCCTATATATCAATCTTCGTCTCTGGACCATTCCGGAAACCCTCGTGACGTACGTGATCTCATCCAGGACTCCGAACAACATTCGGTAACCACACATATAACTCAACTATACTAAAACATCACCGTACCTTAAGTGTGCAGACCCTGCGGGTTTGAGAACTATGTAGACATGCCCCGAGGTATTCCTCGGTCAATATCCAATAGCAGGACCTGGATGCCCATATTGGATCCTACATATTGTTCGAAGATCTTATCGGTTGAACCTCAGTGTCAAGGATTCATATAATCCCGTATGTCATTCCCTTTGTCCTTCGGTATGTTACTTGCCCGAGATTTGATCGTCGGTATCCGCATACCTATTTCAATCTCGTTACCGGCAAGTCTCTTTACTCGTTCCGTAATACAAGATCCCGTGACTTACACTTAGTAACATTGCTTGCAAGGCTTGTGTGTGATGTTGAATTACCGAGTGGGCCCCGAGATACCTCTCCGTCACACGGAGTGACAAATCCCAGTCTTGATCCATACTAACTCAACGGACACCTTCGGAGATACCTGTGGGTCATCTTTATAGTCACACAGTTACGTTGTGACGTTTTATGCACACAAGGTATTACTCCGGTGCTAGTGAGTTACATGATCTCATGGTCATAGGAATAAATACTTGACACAACAATAGCAATAAAACAACACGATCAATATGCTACATTCATAGTTTGGGTCTTGTCCATAACATGATTCTCCTAATGATGTGACCCCGTTCTCAAGTGACAAAACTTGCCTATGGCGAGGAAACCATGACCATCTTTGATCAACGAACTAGTCAACTAGAGGCTCACTAGGTACAGTGTGTTGTCTATGTATCCACACATGTATTTGAGTTTCCAATCAACGCAATTCAAGCATGGATAATAAACGATTATTATGAACAAGGAAATATAATAATAACTAATTTATTATTGCCTCTAGGGCATATTTCCAACAGTAATACCCTACACCCTACTTTGCTTGTATTGATGATGAAGTGTCAAGTGTAGAGTTGATCTACCTCAAGAGCGTATGATGTGGTCTAAAACCCTAAGAGTAATGATCTTAATCTGCCTTACGTACTAAAACCCTTTGGTTTATATAGATACCAGGCGCTACGTAGGGTTACACAATGTCGGTTACATCTCGGAAAAGCATGCAGATAATATCATCTTGCCTTCGAGAATACACCAAGGCTTCGGAAGATTCTGTTATGGACACGGTGTCATCTTGTAGTTTGGCCCTTCAATGATAATCATACGGCGGCCCATGAGTCTGTCCCGTGAAGATAGGTCAGCGGCCCGAGGACCCCTTAGCCCCGGGCTCCCTCACTCGGTCTACCCCTTCTCTAGAGCCTTAGGATCGAGTGAAGCGGTCGAGGTAACAACACTCCAAGAAAGTCATTCGGAAAGTCATATCACACGGACAACCATCAAAAAATATCGGTCAAAATGGAAGTGACACGCGACAAAAGCACCTACGTTGACGCCATGTGAACACTCACTTTGATCTTCGGTAGAACGGCCTTGCGAGGTTTGATCGCCGGGATCTTGGGCTGCTTGGCCACCCTCTCGAGTGATGGTGCGTGTTCGCCATGTCCTCACTTTGAGGTATGGATCAGAAGGGCGTCGGTTTGGAAACACTCGGTCCCTTGGTACTGCTGGCACGAGCCCCTCGGTACTGGCATGCCTTGGAGCGAGTCTCGATAGGAACGGTCTCTGAGGAAGAGGACTCTGCCTCACCTCCCTCTGTCGGGTCGCCGCCGTCCCCATCAGTCTCATCGCCATCCTTTTCATTCTCCTCATCCTCCGAGCCGTCCTGACGCTCGATGTCGCTCGCCACATCAACGGGCGCACGATCGACAACCGGGATTATACTGATTATCGTCGTGAAACTCTGCCAAGTGAGAAGAACACATTCAAGTAAAAAAACAGATAAGCAACAACAGCAAAATCACTCGGACAAACCAAACTCTGGATTACTTCAATCGGTGGATTCTCCATAGAGAAAGGGGGCACCAGCCTGGTCCCCCTAGGATTGTCGTGCGCCAGAGTGACGGTCATGAGCTTTGCCTCCAACATCTTCGTCTCGAGCTCCTACGGGTGAGTTTGCATGGAGTCACTCGGCCCCTCATACATCCACATAGGATCGACCCTGGCCTGCAGGGGTTGGATCCTTCGCTCGAAGAAGACCTCGAGCAGGTCCTTCCCGTTGACGCCTTTCCGGAACAAGGCGATCAATGCAATCACTAAGATATATACATCTGTTGTGACAACCCGATGTCGACGCTACAGAAGATTCCCCTTTTAATTCGTAGACGCTGTGTGTTTTATTTTTATTGTTGCATTCATCACGCATCATGCATCATCTCCATCATCTCTAGTGTAATTGCTTCCCTTGTTGTGTTCATTTGTTTTTCCTCTTCTCCTAGCCACTCCTTGATCCTTTCCTTTTCCCTTTGCTTTCATTTATTTGAGTTGCAGATTTAAGTGCTCAAATAAATGATTCGGTTGAGCCCATAAATAATATCTATTGTATAGGGTCACCATCAAAAATCTCAGTCTTTTTGGGGTTGGTTTGGTTATGGTTTATAATTTAGGCAAGCTTGAAATATATTCAAACTCGTCCGAATTATATTCTGTAAAAATCCCCAAACCAATTTTATTAAATCCTCCCTATTTTTCTGGCTCCGGGAAAATATATCTCTTGTTGGAATTCCAACTGCAACCATTGTCTTATTTCTTTGCAAGTTGTTGTAACAGAAATAAAATTTAAAGGTTAAGAGAGGGAGAAAAGAGAGAGGCCCAGGCCCTAGCCTCCCTGACCTAGCCCAACCCGCAGCTCCCTTTCCTCCCGCAGCGCCTCCCTCTTCCCTGCTCGCCCCGCCATGCCCGCAGTCGCGCCGCCTCGCTCCCGCCGCCAGCAGCCCTGCGTGCCCCGCTCACCTCCCGAGCCGCGTCGCCCCGCCGTGCTCCCTTCCGCGCGTCGTCGGCTTGTTCCAGCCCAAGCAGCCCCCGCACGCCGCCTCTTCCCCTGCTGGTCGCCGGAGTCGTGCTCTCCTCGGGTGCTCGCCGTGCCCGCCATGGCCTGCTCCACGCCAGTGCGCCGCCTCGCATGTGTCGTTCCCCACGCCTCCTTCTCCCCTCGCCTACAGGTCTCTCTGCTCCTCCCCACGTGCTGCACCGTCGCCGTGCCGCTCCGCCTCGCCGCCCCTCGCCGTGTCGCCATGCGCCGCCTCGCCCTGTGCCTCGCCGACCTCCCGTCCTTGCCTTCCCTGCCGCTGTTCCCGGCCCTGAGCTCGCATGGCGCCGTTCCCCGTGCTCGCCCCGCCGGCCGCTTCTTCCGCCGGTGCAGCCGCCCCGCTCCCCGAACCCCTGCGCCGCCAGCAGCTCACCGTGCTCGCCTCCGGCAGCCCATGCTGCTGCTCGCCGATCCCCCGCGCCGTGCTGCCGTTTTGCTAGCCTGTTGTTGCGTTCTTTTTGCTGTTGCTGCTTACTGTCGCGTTGCTGCTGAAGCTGTTGCCTGCTGCTCGCCCTGCCCTGCCCATCGCCGATGCTGCTGCTATGCTGATGCTTGCTGCCGTGCCGTCTTGGTCCCGTTGCTAGCTGTTGTTCCGGGCCGTGTGTTGATGAGGATGCCGATTGCTGCCTGCCTGCGCGCGTTGCTGATGCCTGTTAGTTTGCCTGCAGCTTGCTGGAGCCTTGCTCTTGTTGTAGTTTGTGCCGCTGCTGCGCCTGTTGCTGCTGCCGATGCACGCCAACTTGCTTGCTGCCGTTTTGCTCGCCTGTTGCTGGTTGCTGCTCAGGTTGCTAGTGCCTGTTGTGCTGCTATAGTTGTTGCTCCTGCTAGTTGCTAGCTGCAGCCTCCTTGTGTGTTGCTGTAGCTGTTGCTAATAGCTGCTAGATAGTTGCTTGCTTGCTGCTTAGCTAGTTTTAGTTGCTTATGTGTTGCTTGCCTGTAGTTGTAGTTGCTGTTGCGTGCTTGCTGCTGCCAGATGCTAGTTGCTTTGCTCGGCTGTTAGCTTGTTGTAGATGATGTTGCTCCCAGCTTGCCTGCTTGCCGTAGTGTGCCGATGTAGTTTGCTGTAGTTGCTGTTGTGTCGCGTGCCGTCGCCGCATGCGCCGTTCCCCTCCGTCGTGGAACCAACAAGATCGTCGCGCACTACCACGTCCTCGACGACCCCGGAAGCGAGTTCGACTTCCTCGACGTCGCCGAAGACCCGTGATCGACTACCGATGCCGAAGACCGTGTACCACACCGTTGAGTACGACTACCGTCGACGAGACCCGAGTACCACTACTTCCACGACGACCACGACGACCACTACTTCCACGATGTCCACGACGATCGTTGATCTCCTTCACCGAACCGATCCGCTTCGAATCGCACGCTTCGAAGGTATAACAATGAGACGTGGCCGAGAACCGTATGCATGTGTTGTATGAGTTGTATCGTGTGTATGCACCGTATGTTGCCCGTTGGACGTGTACTTCTTTTGTTGTGCCTTGACACATGGGAACCCGGTAACCGGGATCACCCCATCCTTTTTTTAGCATTCCCGCACACGCTCCCTATTAGTTGGCACGATATCTCGACGAGATTACCGGAATAGGAACGTTGTCGTGGCATCGTTTCCATTTTGCCGCCACGGTTCCCTCTCGCTCGCCGTAGCGACACTTGATTCTTTCTCTCCTTGCCCGTGTTGTTGTATCTTGCATGCATGACGCATTCATGGCATGATATATTGTGTTGCATGTCTCTTGAGCCGTAGCTCCGATCTATGTTTCGCGTGTTACCCGACTAGGATGTCGTGTGGGACCATCGCTTCACCCTTGCTATGTTAACAACAATTAAATATTGCCGCGTAAATAATCGGGAGTGAATTAAATAATTAATCGTGGACTTTCGTCGATATGCAACCCGTTGCATATCGAGCTTCATTTAATGTGTAGAGTTTGCTTGAGGTGAATTGCCATGCCATCCCTTGCATTTTAAACTGATCATGCATCATAGTAGGGTATGCATCATGTTGTGCATCGTGTGGTGAATATCTGTGTTGATGTTTGTTTCGGTTTGCTCCATTTCGATAGAGTTCCGCAAGCGTGCCGGAATGTGAGGACCCGTTCAACTACGTTGGTTCGTCTGCTTCATGGAGGCATCCTTCTTCCAAGAGGGATCTCAGGCAAGATGACCATTTCCCCAGATACCATTACTATCATTGCCATGCTAGTTTATCGCTTCTATCGTTTATGTCTCGTTGCCTACCACCTGTTAAATTCAGCCTCTCAACAATGCCATGAAAACCTTCAACCTGTTCAACCTAGCAAACCACTGATTGGCTATGTTAATGCTTGCTTAACCCTATGTTAGTGTTACTAGTTGCAGGTGCAGATGCTTCCATGCAAAAGCATGGGTTCCTTGTTATATCACCATATCAATTGCTATCTAATTTAATGCACCTATATATTTGGTAAAATGTGCCTTTCTAGCCTGGTGTTTTGTTCCACCTTTGCCACCTTAGTTTCGGCTACCGGTGTTATGTTCCATAAATGAGCACTCCTAACACGATCGGGGTTGTTATGGGGACCCCCTTGATAATTCGTTTTAGATTAAAGCTGGTCTGGCAAGGCCCAACTTTGGTACTACATTTGCCTAAACACCTAATAAAATTGCATAGGGACTTTCCGGACCCCGAGGATAATTTAATCAACCCCCGGGCCAGTGCTCCTCATGAGTGTTGGCCCCACCTGAGCGATGTCTGACGCCCCTCTGGTCACCCGGAGGTTTAGCGATCCCGACGTCTAGCTCATCCGCCGTGTCCTGAGAACGAGGTACGCGACTCCTATCGGAATCGTCGACACGACGGGCGGCCTTGCTGGATTAGTTTTACCTTTGACGAGATATCTTGTGCATCGGGATTCCGGTGATGCTTTGGGTAATCTCAGAGTTGAGGTTTTCCACTAGGGAATCCGACGAGATCGCGAGTTTCGTGATTGAGGATATCTATGCGGCTTGTGGTAATTTGTGATGGACTAGTTAGAGCACCCCTGTAGGGTTAAATCTTTCGGAAAGCCGTGCCCGCGGTTATGTGGCAACGTGGAAACTTTGTTTAACACTGGTTCTAGATAACTTGAAGTTAACTTAATTAAAATATGCCAACTGCGTGCGTAACTGTGACTGTCTCTTTCGTGAGTTCCTTCTCCGATCGAGGACACGGTGGGGTTATGTCTGACGTAGGTAGGTGTTCAGGATCATTCATTTGATCATCAGTAGTTCACGTCCGTTATGCGTAGATCTTCCCCTTCTTGTTTCTTGTACTCGTAAGTTAGCCACCAAATATATGCTTAGCCGCTGCTGCAACCTCACCACTTAACCATACCTCACCCATTAAGCTTTGCTAGTCTTGATACCTTTGGAAATGAGATTGCTGAGTCCCCTGTGGCTCACAGATTACTACAACACCAGTTGCAGGTACATGTAAAGATTACTTGACGAGAGTGTGTTGATTGTTCATTTGGAGTTGCTTCTTCTCCTTCTTCTTCATCGATCTAGGATGGGTTCCAGGCCGGCAGCCTGGGATAGCAAGGATGGACGTCGTTCTTCTTTTGTCGTTTGTTTTCGTCCGTAGTCGGACCCTGCTCTTACTCTTGATGTTTATGTAATGTACTGAAGTGACTTTGATGTAGCTTGTGGCGAGTGTAAGCCACCTCTGTTATATACCTCTTCTTTTCAGTACATGTACTTGTAACGATATCCATTCTTGCGACACGACGAGATGCGCTTCTATCCCCGACGAGGCCTTCGTGCCAAATTGAGGATAGGGTTGCATCCTGGGCATGACAAGTTGGTATCAGAGCCAGTACCGACCTAGGAGCCCCCTTGATTGATCGAACTTGGCCGAGTCGAGTCTAGTAAAAAATGCTTTGAGTCTAGTTATATATCGGAGAGTAGGATTCTTTTTTCTCCTCTTCTATGCTCTGGTGAGGAATCTTGACGTAATAATTTAATTCTACTCCTCTTCTCACTCAAAATTTTTTTAGGATCACGCGGATATTTTTGGAGTCTATATGATGCCGATGTGACGGAGTTCTGTCTTGGTGCCTCCTGTCTGACTTGATTTTCTTCCGGGGAGTTGAGCTCCAGGGGATTCTCGAGCACATCGTTGTCATTCAGATTTCATAGTATCTCAGAACGAAGGATGTTCGTAATTGCTTCAATACTAGTAGTGGCGAGATAACCCCGATGTCCCCAGTACTGGTGCAGATTGTTCGGGGGTACTACCATACTTTGTATCATTGTGATCACGAGGGTATGTTGTAGATGAAGGTCCGAGATTCTGGTCGTGTGTTGATGGATGTGATACAGGTGACGGGTTAGTATAGGAGTTGTGTGATTATTACTCCTTGTATCCGTGTACCAGATTGCATGACCAGATATTTCGTGAATTCATAGGTGGGAATTCTAGTAGTTACTTATAGGACATTCTTCCAACAAATGCATGATGTTAGGCTGGGGTTCGACATCTAGTGGATTCGTTTGTTCACGGTCGACTTACGGCGGTACACGTTGTGTCTTAAAGAGTCCTTGTAGCTTGCTACGACTCAGGGACGCTTCGTATGTCGGGTGCACTGCCTTGCACTTGATGGCTACTGTAAAATCGAGCCCGTGCGATCCTGTCCACGAAAATATCGGACGAAATCTTTCTCATGAGTTTGTTCTGGCTTGTTTCGTAAGCCTCTCCCTTTGTTTTGTTGGAGTATGGTAATTTGTGTTGCTTCGATGTCAAGTGGTGATTTCAGATCTTTCCTAAGCGGTGTTCTAATATTTTTGTGGGAATGCTAATTCTCTTTTCTCAAATCAATTGTCTTATCATTCTTGTCAACCGGAGTCGTCATGTTAATTATTTTCCAACCGGTGTGTTCTCTCCAAGTGGATTCAATCCTCTCCAATTTTTGCAAGATCATTCCCTCGTTTTATTCCGGAGTTCATCTCATCTGTCCCATGTTGTCTTTGTTTTCCCGCCCTCCCACCCTTTTCTGCAGTGGTTCAATTTTCTTTTCATTATGCTTCCACTATGTGTTCTTTTCTCTCTTACCCGGTGATTCGTTGTGAAGATTCTCAGGAGCTTCGTGTTCATCTTTGTTCATTCTTGTCATCCTTACCGGTGAATTCAATTCAGTTGTCCGTGTTCATCATATCCTTTTCATCCTTGTAATTATTTCCTATGTTGGAAATTTTTATAAGTCTATCTTCTTGTTGTCGTTTCTCTCTATTCTATCCGGGGCGTTGAAGTTATCTCAGAATTCTTGTTCTCAATTCTTTTAATTATTTCAAAGTGCTAAACTCATCAAGTTTTCCTTATACCGGTGCATTCAATCTTTCTTGCAATCTTTTCAACGGTGCTTTCTTTGAGTGGGCCCATAACCCACAGGTTCTTTTCCAGAATCTTACCTGGCTCTTGTAATCTTTTCCAGAGACCTCTAAATCTTTTCAACTATGACGTAAGTATGATTTCCATCAGTCATATTACTTCTTCAAGTTCTATTTGAATTAAATTCTCTTATTTGGCTCAACCTTTCATTCTTCTCTATTCTGGAGTGTCTCAGTAATTCCTGGTGGTGTTCTTCTCATCATTCTCTTCTTTCAAGACCGAAGGAGTGTTTCTCTCGAATCTTGGTCCATTCTCTTGGAGATTCATCATTTCAGCTTTGTGCCATCATCTTAATTGTTGTCAGTCATGGGCAATTCCTTTCTGGCTATCCGGTGCATTTCTGAGTTGTTTTTTTTATTCTCGATCCTCCGAAGGCCATCATTTTAGAAGATTCTTTGTTCTTAGCTTTCGGCTTTCATCCTCGATTCTTCTCAATTGTTGTCTCTTCGTTCGTCTCTCGTTTATCCGGTGCCTTGTTCAAGTTTTCTCTCAGGTGGCTTATGTTCTCTTCATTCTCATGTATCTCCATTAATTCGTGGTGTTCCCATTCAATTTTGAACTCTTACCGGTGCTTCCTTCGTTTATGCTTCATGTGGTGCATATTTCTCTCTCTCTTCAAGATTCTTTCAAGAAGAATAAGTTGTATGCTAAATCCGTTGCTAGTCATCAATTAAACTTGATGAAGGATAAGCATAACACAATTCTTATTCTTGTTCTTCCTTCTTCCAAGAGATTTCAATTCTTCTTCCGGAGTGGCTCATGATATCAATTCCTTTTTCTCAACTGTTATTATCTTTTCTTTTCTGGAGTTCCAAGTTTTCTCAAGAATCTCTTTGTGAAGCTTCATTTAAATCCTGGCAAGGTCATAATCTTATTCTTGTCTACCTTCATATCGTTGCATCGTTCATTTGTATACGGAGGTCTTTCTCGGTGGTTCATCATCATATCAATTCATTCTCAAAGTGTTCTTCATGATTCAATTGGAGAACCTCAAGTTTTCTTATCTTGCATTTCCAAGTGCATTTGTTCCTCCTTTATCCTTTGAGATGGTATTATAACATTCTTGTTAGTGTAGGAGCCTCGAAGAGTATTCCTTTCAGGAATGAGATAATTAAACCCACCAATTCTATGGTCATGAGATATTTCAACCCATGATTTCTTCATTGAGCTATCTTGGTTTGGATTTCACCTAAAGCTTTTCCTATGGATTGTTGCTATCATGGTGCTTGTCTTTAATCTAAGTTCTCAATGTTTCCTCTTGGTGTAAGAAGTTTTGATTTCTTGTTGCTCCCAATCTATCCTTGGTTCTTTTAGTGGTTGTTTGTCACCTCATATATGTTGAGATGATATTCATAAGCCCACTACTGTCTTCTTCTTTTCGTTGTTGTTTTTCCAACAACTTCGTTCAATTCTTCTCGCAAAGGTGCTTGCCAAGTTCATTGGAGTTAGTAGTTGTCATTCTTTCTTCATTATCTTCTTCCGTATGAACTAGTTCATATTCTCTTCTTCCGGAGGCCTTGTGATGTTGCTCTTTTGGGGCTATTATCTTGTTCTCTCAAGATCATGGTGTTCCCTTGCTCTTTTTACTTGCTTGTTGTGAATATTGTCTAATTCTCCTACCTTTTCGAATTTTTTTGTCCCATTTTCCTACCGAAGTGCTGCCGAAATTTTCCGTGAATTCTTGCTTGTTTCTCATATCATTCCTCATCTCTTTGCAACCTTCAAGGATCATTGGTTTCACTCGTTTGTCAAGAAGCGACTAAGTTTTACCTCTTGTTCTTTCTCATCCTCTCCCCTTTCATTCTTGGATTTTGGGGCGAGATCCTCTTGTAGTGTAGGAGAGTTGTGACAGCCCGATGTCAACGCTACAGAAGATTCCCCTTTTAATTCGTCGTCGCAGTGTGTTTTATTTTGTTTGTTGCATTCATCACACATCATGCATCATCTCCATCATCTCTGGTGTGATTGCTTCCCTTGTTGTGTTCATTTGTTTTTCCTCTTCTCCTAGCCACTCCTTGATCCTTTCCTTTTCCCTTTGCTTTCATTTATTTGAGTTGCGGATTTAAGTGCTCAAATAAATGATTCGGTTGAGCCCATAAATAATATCTATTGTATAGGGTCACCATCAAAACTCTCAGTCTTTTTGGGGTTGGTTTGGTTATGGTTTATAATTTAGGCAAGCTTGAAATATATTCAAACTCGTCCGAATTATATTCTGTAAAAATCCCAAACCAATTTTATTAAATCCTCCCTATTTTTCTGGCTCCGGGAAAATATATCTCTTGTTGGAATTCCAACTGCAACCATTGTTTTATTTCTTTGCAAGTTGTTGTAACAGAAATAAAATTAAAAGGTTAAGAGAGGGAGAAAAGAGAGAGGCCCAGGCCCAAGCCTCCCTGACCTAGCCCAACCCGCAGCTCCCTTTCCTCCCGTAGAGCCTCCCTCTTCCCTGCTCGCCCCGCCATGCCCGCAGTCGCGCCGCCTCGCTCCCGCCGCCAGCAGCCCTGCGTGCCCCGCTCACCTCCCGAGCCGCGCCGCCCCACCGTGCTCCCTTCCGCGCGCCGCCGGCTTGTTCCAGCCCAAGCAGCCCCCGCGCGCCGCCTCTTCCCCTGCTGGTCGCCGGAGCCGTGCTCTCCTCGGGTGCTCGCCGTGCCCGCCATGGCCTGCTCCACGCCAGTGCGCCGCCTCGCATGCGCCGTTCCCCAGCGCCTCCTTCTCCCCTCTCCTGCAGGTCTCTCTGCTCCTCCCCGCGTGCTGCACCGTCGCCGTGCCGCTCCGCCTCGCCGCCCCTCGCTGTGTCGCCATGCGCCGCCTCGCCCTGTGCCTCGCCGGCCTTCCGTCCTCGCCTTCCCTGCCGCTGTTCCCGGCCCCGAGCTCGCATGGCGCCGTTCCCCGTGCTCTCCCCGTCGGCCGCTTCTTCCGTCGGTGCTCTGTTGCTCGCCGGTGCAGCCGCCCCGCTCCCCGAACCCCTGCACCGCCAGCAGCTCGCCGTGCTCGCCTCCGGCAGCCCATGCTGCTGCTCGCCGATCCTCCGCGTCGCGCTGCCATTTTGCTAGCCTGCTGTTGCGTTCTTTTTGCTGCTGCTATGCTGTTGCTGCTTACTGTCGCGTTCCTGCTGAAGTTGTTGCCTGCTGCTCGCCCTGCCCTGCCCATCGCCGATGATGCTTCTATGCTGATGCTTGTTGTCGTGCCGTCTTGGTCCCGTTGCTAGCTGCTGTTCCGGGCCGTGCGTTGATGAGGATGCTGATTGCTGCCTGCCTGTGCGCGTTGCTGATGCCTGTTAGTTTGCCTGCAGCTTGCTGGCGCCTTGCTCTTGCTGTGGTTTGTGCCACTGCTAAGCCTGTTGCTGCTGCCGATGCACGCCAACTTGCTTGCTGCCGTTTTGCTCGCCTATTGCTGGTTGCTGCTCAGGTTGCTAGTGCCTGCTGTGCTGCGATAGTTGTTGCTCCTGCTAGTTGCTAGCTGCAGCCTCCTTGCGTGTTGCTGTTGTTGGAGAACTTCGCATGGGAAACAAAAAATTTCCTACGCGCACGAAGACCTATCATGGTGATGTCCATCTACGAGAGGGGATGAGTGATCTACGTACCCTTGTAGATCGTACAGCAGAAGCGTTAGAGAACGCGGTTGATGTAGTGGAACGTCCTCACGTCCCTCGATCCGCCCCGCGAACAATCCCGCGATCAGTCCCACGATCTAGTACCGAACGGACGGCACCTCCGCGTTTAGCACACGTACAGCTCGACGACGATCTCGGCCTTCTTGATCCAGCAAGAGAGACGGAGAGGTAGAAGAGTTCTCCGGAAGCGTGACGGCGCTACGGAGGTTGGTGATGACCTTGTCTCAGCAGGGCTCCGCCCGAGCTCCGCAGAAACGCGATCTAGAGGAAAAACCGTGGAGGTATGTGGTCGGGCTGTCGTGGAAAAGTCGTCTCAAATCAGCCCTAAAACCTCCGTATATATAGGTGGGAGGGAGGGGGCCTTGCCTTGGGGTCCAAGGACCCTCAAGGGGGTCGGCCGAGCCAAGGGGGAGGACTCTCCCCCCCCCCCCCCAAACCGAGTTGGACTAGGTTTGGTGGGAGGGAGTCCCCCTTCCTTCCCACCTCCTCCTTTTTTTCTCTCTTGATTTTCTTCTCCTTGGCGCATAGGGCACTTGTGGGCTGTCCCACCAGCCCACTAAGGGCTGGTGCGTCTCCCCCAAGGCCTATGGGCTTCCTCGGGGTGGGTTGCCCCCCCCCCCGGTGAACTCCCGGAACCCATTCGTCATTCCCGGTACATTCCCGGTAACTCCGAAAACCTTCCGATAATCAAATGAGGTCATCCTATATATCAATCTTCGTTTCCGGACCATTCCGGAAACCCTCGTGACGTCCGAGATCTCATCGGGACTACGAACAACATTCGGTAACCAACCATATAACTCAAATACGCATAAAACAACGTCGGACCTTAAGTGTGCAGACCCTGCGGGTTCGAGAACTATGTAGACATGACCCGAGAGACTCCTCGGTCAATATCCAATAGCGGGACCTGGATGCCCATATTGGATCCTGCATATTCTACGAAGATCTTATCGTTTTGAACCTCAGTGCCAAGGATTCGTATAATCCCGTATGTCATTCCCTTTGTCCTTCGGTATGTTACTTGCCCGAGATTCGATCGTCAGTATCCGCATACCTATTTCAATCTCGTTTACCGGCAAGTCTCTTTACTCGTTCCGTAATACAAGATCCCGCAACTTACACTAAGTTACATTGCTTGCAAGCTTGTGTGTGATGTTGTATTACCGAGTGGGCCCCGAGATACCTCTCTGTCACACGGAGTGACAAATCCCAGTCTTGATCCATACTAACTCAACTAACACCTTCGGAGATACCTGTAGAGCATCTTTATAGTCACCCAGTTACATTGCGACGTTTGATACACACAAAGCATTCCTCCGGTGTCAGTGAGTTATATGATCTCATGGTCATAGGAATAAATACTTGACACGCAGAAAACAGTAGCAACAAAATGACACGATCAACATGCTACGTCTATTAGTTTGGGTCTAGTCCATCACGTGATTCTCCCAATGACGTGATCCAGTTATCAAGCAACAACACCTTGTTCATAATCAGAAGACACTGACTATCATTGATCAACTGGCTAGCCAACTAGAGGCATGCTAGGGACGGTGTTTTGTCTATGTATCCACACATGTAAATGAGTCTTCATTCAATACAATTATAGCATAGATAATAAACCATTATCTTGATACAGGAATTATAACAATAACTATATTTATTATTGCCTCTAGGGCATAATTCCAACAGTCTCCCACTTGCACTAGAGTCAATAATCTAGCCCTCACATCACCATGTGAATTACATTGTAATAAATCTAACACCCATACAGTTCTGGTGTCGATCATGTTTTGGCCGTGGAAGAGGTTTAGTCAGCGGGTCTGCTACATTCAGATCCGTGTGCACCTTGCATATATTTACGTCCTCTTCTTCGACGTAGTCGCGGATGAGGTTGAAGCGTCGTTTGATGTGTCTGGTCTTCTTGTGAAAACGTGGTTCCTTTGCTAAGGCAATGGCACCCGTGTTGTCACGGAACAAGGTTATTGGATCCAGTGCACTTGGCACCACTCCAAGATCCGTCATGAACTGCTTCATCCAGACACCCTCCTTAGCCGCCTCCGAGGCAGCCATGTACTCCGCTTCACATGTAGAATCTGCTACGACGCTTTGCTTGGAACTGCACCAGCTTACTGCACCCCCATTAAGAATAAATACGTATCCGGTTTGCGACTAAGAGTCGTCCGGATCTGTGTCAAAGCTTGCATCGACGTAACCTTTTACGGCGAGCTCTTCGTCACCTCCATACACGAGAAACATCTCCTTAGTCCTTTTCAGGTACTTCAGGATATTCTTGACCGCTGTCCAGTGATCCACTCCTGGATTACTCTGGAACCTACCTGCCATACTTATGGCCAGGCTAACATCCGGTCTAGTGCACAGCATCGCATACATGATAGAACCTATGGCTGAAGCATAGGGGACGGAGCGCATATGCTCTCTATCTTCATCAGTTGCTGGGCACTGAGTCTTACTCAATCTCGTACCTTGTAAAACTGGCAAGAACCCCTTCTTGGACTGTTCCATTTTGAACCTCTTCAAAACTTTATCAAGGTATGTGCTTTGTGAAAGTCCTATCAGGCGTTTTGATCTATCCCTATAGATCTTAATGCCTAAAATGTAAGCAGCTTCTCCTAGGTCCTTCATAGAGAAACTTTTATTCAAGTAACCTTTTATGATCTCCAAAAGCTCTACGTTGTTTCCAATCAGTAATATGTCATCCACATATAATATTAGAAACGCCACAGAGCTCCCACTCACTTTCTTGTAAATACAAGATTCTCCAACCACTTGTATAAACCCAAATCCTTTGATCACCTCATCAAAGCGTTTGTTCCAACTCCGAGATGCTTGCACCAGTCCATAAATAGATCGCTGGAGCTTGCACACCTTGTCAGCATTTTTAGGATCGACAAAACCTTCGGGTTGCATCATATACAACTCTTCCTTAAGGAAACCGTTAAGGAACGCCGTTTTGACATCCATCTGCCAGATTTCATAATCGAAAAATGCAGCTATTGCTAACATGATTCTGACGGACTTAAGCATCGCTACGGGCGAGAAAGTCTCATCGTAGTCAACTCCTGGAACTTGTGAAAAACCCTTTGCCACAAGTCGAGCTTTATAAACGGTCACATTACCGTCAGCGTCCGTCTTCTTCTTAAAGATCCATTTGTTCTTAATAGCCTTGCGGCCCTCAGGTAGTATCTCCAAAGTCCATACTTTGTTCTCATACATGGATCCTATCTCGGATTTCATGGCTTCTAGCCATTTGTTGGAATCTGGGCCCACCATTGCTTCTTCATAATTTGCAGGTTCATTGTTGTCTAACAACATGATTGATAAGACGGGATTACCGTACCACTCTGGAGCAGCGCGTGATCTCGTCGACCTGCGTGGTTCAACAGAAACTTGAACTGGAGT
Organism: Hordeum vulgare subsp. vulgare; assembly: GCF_904849725.1. Taxonomy (NCBI): domain Eukaryota; kingdom Viridiplantae; phylum Streptophyta; class Magnoliopsida; order Poales; family Poaceae; genus Hordeum; species Hordeum vulgare. Next base: position 106,903,252 of record NC_058519.1, on the reverse strand, counting down.
TTCATGATCATCATCATTAACTTCCTCCTCAACCGGCGTCGCAACGACAGAGGTTTCCCCTTGCCCTGCGCCACCATCCAGAGGGATGAGAGGTTCGACAACCTCGTCAAGTTCTATCTTCCTCCCACTCAATTCTCTCGAGAGAAACTCCTTCTCGAGAAAAGCTCTGTTTTTAGCAACAAACACTTTGCCCTCGGATTTGAGATAGAAGGTGTACCCAACTGTCTCTTTTGGGTAATCTATGAAGACGCACTTTTCCGCTTTGGGTTCCAGCTTTTCAGGCTGAAGCTTTTTGACATAAGCATCACATCCCCAAACTTTAAGAAACGACAACTTTGGCCTCTTGCCATACCATAGTTCGTATGGTGTCGTCTCAACGGATTTTGATGGTGCCCTATTTAAAGTGAATGCAGCTGTTTCTAATGCATAACCCCAAAATGATAACGGCAAATCAGTAAGAGACATCATAGATCGCACCATCTCTAACAAAGTACGATTACGACGTTCGGACACACCATTACGCTGTGGTGTTCCAGGCGGTGTTAACTGCAAAACAATTCCACATTGCCTTAAGTGAGCACCAAACTCGAAACTCAGATATTCACCCCCACGATCAGACCGTAGGAACTTGATCTTCTTGTTACGATGATTTTCCACTTCACTCTGAAATTGCTTGAACTTTTCAAATGTTTCAGACTTGTGCTTCATCAAGTAGACATAACCATATCTACTTAAATCGTCAGTGAAGGTGAGAAAATAACGATATCCGCCGCGTGCCTCTACGCTCATTGGACCACACACATCGGTATGTATGATTTCCAATAAGTCACTTGCACGCTCCATTGTTCCAGAGAACGGAGTCTTAGTCATCTTGCCCATGAGGCATGGTTCGCACGTGTCAAGTGAATCAAAGTCAAGTGACTCCAAAAGTCCATCAGCATGGAGTTTCTTCATGCGCTTTACACCAATATGACCCAAGCGGCAGTGCCACAAAAATATGGCGCTACCAATGTTTACTCTAACTCTTTTGGTCTCAATGTTATGTATATGCGTATCGCTATCAAGATTCAATATGAACAATCCTCTCACATTCGGTGCATGACCATAAAAGATGTTACTCATAGAAATAGAACAACCATTATTCTCAGACTTAAAAGAGTAACCGTCTCGCAATAAACAAGATCCAGATATAATGTTCATGCTCAGCGCAGGCACTAAATAACAATGATTTAAGTTCATCACTAATCCCGATGGTAGCTGAAGCGACACTGTGCCGACGGCGATTGCATCAACCTTGGAACCATTTCCTACGCGCATCGTCACTTCGTCTTTCGCCAGCCTTCGTCTATTCCGCAGTTCCTCCTTCGAGTTGCAAATATGAGCGACAGAAACCGGTATCAAATACCCAGGCACTACTACGAGAGCCGGTTAAGTACACATCAATAACATGTATATCAAATATACCTGATTTTTCTTTGCCCGCCTTCTTATCTGCCAGATACTTGGGGCAATTGCGCTTCCAGTGACCCATACCCTTGCAATAGAAACACACCGTTTCAGGCTTAGGTCCAGCTTTGGGTTTCTTCGGCGGATTGGCAACAAGCTTGCCGCTCTTCTTCGAATTGCCCTTTTTGCCTTTGCCGTTTCTCGTGAAACTAGTGGTCTTATTCACCATCAACACTTGATGCTCTTTACGGAGTTCAGACTCTGCGACTTTCAACATCGCAAACAACTCGCCGGGAGACTTGTTCATCCCTTGCATGTTGTAGTTCAACACAAAGCCTTTGTAGCTTGGCGGCAGTGATTGAAGGATTCTGTCAGTGATAGCTTCTTGCGGGAGTTCAATCCCCAGTTCAGCCAGACGGTTTGAGTACCCAGACATTTTGAGCACATGTTCACTGACAGACGAGTTTTCCTCCATCTTGCAAGCATAGAATTTATCGGAGGTCTCATACCTCTCGATCCGGGCGTTCTTCTGAAAGATAAACTCCAACTCCTGGAACATCTCAAATGCTCCATGACACTCAAAGCGACGTTGAAGTCCCGGTTCTAAGCCATACAAGACTGCACATTGAACTATTGAGTAGTCCTCCTTACGTGCTAACCAAGCGTTCTTAACATCCTGATCAGCCGTAGCGGGTGGTTCATCTCCTAGCGCAGCATTAAGGACATAATCCTTCTTCCCAGCTTGTAAGATTAGCTTAAGATTACGAGCCCAGTCTACAAAGTTGCTTCCATCATCTTTCAACTTAGCTTTCTCTAGGAACGTATTAAAATTCAGGATGACTGTCGCGTGAGCCATGATCTACAACACAAATATATTCAAAGTGGACTTAGACTATGTTCAAGATAATTAGAGTTCAACTTAATCAAATTATATGCTAAACTCCCACTCAAAAAGTACATCTCTCTAGTCATTTGAGTGGTTCACGATCCACTTACACTATCCCAAGTCCGATCATCACGTGAGTTGAGTATAGTTTCAGTGGTAAGCATCCCTATGCTAATCATATCAACTATATGATTCATGATCGACCTTTCGGTCTCATGTGTTCCGAGGCCATGTCTGCACATGCTAGGCTCGTCAAGCTTAACCCGAGTGTTCCGCGTGCGCAACTGTTTTGCACCCGTTGTATGTGAACGTTGAGTCTATCACACCCGATCATCACGTGGTGTCTCGAAACGACGAACTGTAGCAACGATGCACAGTCGGGGAGAACACAATTTCGTCTTGAAATTTTAGTGAGAGATCACCTCATAATGCTACCATCGTTCTAAGCAAAATAAGGTGCATAAAAGGATTAACATCACATGCAATTCATAAGTGACATGATATGGCCATCATCACGTGCTTCTTGATCTCCATCACCAAAGCACCGGCACGATCTTCTTGTCACCGGCGCCACACCATGATCATCCATCAACGTGTTGCCATCGGGGTTCTCGTGCTACTTATGCTATTACTACTAAAGCTACATCCTAGCAAAATAGTAAACGCATCTGCAAGCACAAACGTTAGTATAAAGACAACCCTATGGCTCCTGCCGGTTGTCGTACCATCGACGTGCAAGTCGATATTTCTATTACAACATGATCATCTCATACATCCAATATATCACATCACATCGTTGGCCATATCACATCACAATCATACCCTGCAAAAACAAGTTAGACGTCCTCTAATTTTGTTGTTGCATGTTTTACGTGGTGACCATGGGTATCTAGTAGGATCGCATCTTACTTACGCAAACACCACAACGGAGATATATGAGTTGCTATTTAACCTCATCCAAGGACCTCCTCGGTCAAATCCGATTCAACTAAAGTTGGAGAAACCGTCACTTGCCAGTCATCTTTGAGCAAAGGGGGTTACTCGTAACGATGAAACCAGTCTCTCGTAAGCGTACGAGTAATGTCGGTCCAAGCCGCTTCAATCCAACAATACCGCGGAATCAAGAAAAGACTAAGGAGGGCAGCAAAACGCACATCACTGCCCACAAAAACTTTTGTGTTCTACTCGAGAAGACATCTACGCATGAACCTAGCTCATGATGCCACTGTTGGAGAACGTCGCATGGGAAACAAAAAATTTCCTACGCGCACGAAGACCTATCATGGTGATGTCCATCTACGAGAGGGGATGAGTGATATACGTACCCTTGTAGATCGTACAGCAGAAGCGTTAGAGAACGCGGTTGATGTAGTGGAACGTCCTCACGTCCCTCGATCCGCCCCGCGAACAAACCCGCGATCAGTCCCACGATCTAGTACCGAACGGACGGCACCTCCGCGTTCAGCACACGTACAGCTCGACGATGATCTCGGCCTTCTTGATCCAGCAAGAGAGACGGAGAGGTAGATGAGTTCTCCGGCAGAGTGACGGCGCTCCGGAGGTTGGTGATGACCTTGTCTCAGCAGGGCTCCGCCCGAGCTCCGCAGAAACGCGATCTAGAGGAAAAACCGTGGAGGTATGTGGTCGGGCTGCCGTGGAAAAGTCGTCTCAAATCAGCCCTAAAACCTCCGTATATATAGGTGGGAGGGAGGGGGCCTTGCCTTGGGGTCCAAGGACCCTCAAGGGGGTCGGCCGAGCCAAGGGGGAGGACTCTCCCCCCCCCCAAACCGAGTTGGACTAGGTTTGGTGGGAGGGAGTCCCCCTTCCTTCCCACCTCCTCCTTTTTTTTTCTTTCTCTCTTGATTTTCTTCTCCTTGGCGCATAGGGCACTTGTGAGCTGTCCCACCAGCCCACTAAGGGCTGGTGTGTCTCCCCAAGGCCTATGGGCTTCCCCGGGGTGGGTTGCCCCCCCCCCCCCCCGGTGAACTCCCGGAACCCATTCGTCATTCCCGGTACATTCCCGGTAACTCCGAAAACCTTCCGGTAATCAAATGAGGTCATCCTATATACCAATCTTCGTTTCCGGACCATTCCGGAAACCCTCGTGACGTCCGAGATCTCATCCGGGACTCCGAAGAACATTCGGTAACCAACCATATAACTCAAATACGCATAAAACAACGTCGAACCTTAAGTGTGCAGACCCTGCGGGTTCGAGAACTATGTAGACATGACCCGAGAGACTCCTCGGTCAATATCCAATAGCGGGACCTGGATGCCCATATTGGATCCTACATATTCTACGAAGATCTTATCGTTTTGAACCTCAGTGCCAAGGATTCGTATAATCCCGTATGTCATTCCCTTTGTCCTTCGGTATGTTACTTGCCCGAGATTCGATCGTCAGTATCCGCATACCTATTTCAATCTCGTTTACCGGCAAGTCTCTTTACTCGTTCCGTAATACAAGATCCCGCAACTTACACTAAGTTACATTGCTTGCAAGGCTTGTGTGTGATGTTGTATTACCGAGTGGGCCCTGAGATACCTCTCCGTCACACGGAGTGACAAATCCCAGTCTTGATCCATACTAACTCAACTAACACCTTCGGAGATACCTGTAGAGCATCTTTATAGTCACCCAGTTACGTTGCGACGTTTGATACACATAAAGCATTCCTCCGGTGTCAGTGAGTTATATGATCTCATGGTCATAGGAATAAATACTTGACACGCAGAAAACAGTAGCAACAAAATGACACGATCAACATGCTACGTCTATTAGTTTGGGTCTAGTCCATCACGTGATTCTCCCAATGACGTGATCCAGTTATCAAGAAACAACACCTTGTTCATAATCAGAAGACACTGACTATCATTGATCAACTGGCTAGCCAACTAGAGGCATGCTAGGGACGGTGTTTTGTCTATGTATCCACACATGTAAATGAGTCTTCATTCAATACAATTATAGCATAGATAATAAACCATTATCTTGATACAGGAATTATAACAATAACTATATTTATTATTGCCTCTAGGGCATAATTCCAACAGCTGTAGCTGTTGCTAATAGCTGCTAGATAGTTGCTTGCTTTGCTGCTTGCTTGCTGCTTAGCTAGTTTTAGTTGCTTATGTGCTGCTTGCCTGTAGTTGTAGTTGTTGTTGCGTGCTTTCTGCTCCCAGATGCTAGTTGCTTTGCTCGGCTGTTAGCTTGCTGTAGATGATGTTGCTCCCAGCTTGCCTGCTTGCCGTAGTGTGCCGATGTAGTTTGCTGTAGTTGTTGTTGTGTCGCGTGCCACCGCTGCATGCGCCATTCCCCTCCGTCGTGGAACCAACAAGATCGCCGTGCACTACCACGTCCTCGACGACCCCGGAAGCGAGTTCGAGTTCCTCGACGTCGCCGAAGACCCGTGATCGACTACCGACGCCAAAGACCGTGTACCACGACGTCGAGTACGACTACCGTCGACGAGACCCGAGTACCACTACTTCCACGACGACCACGACGACCACTACTTCCACGACGTCCACGACGATCGTTGATCTCCTTCACCGAACCGATCCGCTTCAAATCGCACGCATCGAAGGTATAACGATGAGACATGGCCGAGAACCGTATGCATGTGTTGTATGAGTTGTATCGTGTGTATGCACAGTATGTTGCCCGTTGCACGTGTACTTCTTTTGTTGTGCCTCGACACATGGGAACCCGGTAACCGGGATCACCCCATTCTTTTTTTAGCGTTCCCGCACACGCTCCCTATTAGTTGGCACGATATCTCGACGAGATTACCGGAATAGGAACGTTGCCGTGGCATCGTTTCCATTTTGCCGCCACGGTTCCCTCTCGCTCGCCGTGGCGACACTTGATTCTTTCTCTCCTTGCCCGTGTTGTTGTATCTTGCATGCATGACGCATTCATGGAATGATATATTGTGTTGCATGTCTCTTGAGCCATAGCTCCGATCTATGTTTTGCGTGTTACCCGACTAGGATGTCGTGTGGGACCATCGCTTCACCCTTGTTATGTTAACAAAAATTAAATATTGCCGCGTAAATAATCGGGAGTGAATTAAATAATTAATCGTGGAGTTTCGTCGATATGCAACCCGTTGCATATCGAGCTTCATTTAATGTGTAGAGTTTGCTTGAGGTGAATTGCCATGCCATCCCTTGCATTTTAAACTGATCATGCATCATAGTAGGGTATGCATCATGTTGTGCATCGTGTGGTGAATATCTGTGTTGATGTTTGTTTCGGTTTGCTCCGTCTCGATAGAGTTCCGCAAGCGTGCCGGAATGTGAGGACCCGTTCAACTACGTTGGTTCGTCTGCTTCACGGAGGCATTCTTCTTCCAAGAGGGATCTCAAGCAAGATGACCATTTCCCCAGATACCATTACTATCATTGCCATGCTAGTTTATCGCTTCTATCGTTTATGTCTCGTCGCCTACCACCTGTTAAATTCAGCCTCTCAACAATGCCATGAAAACCTTCAACCTGTTCAACCTAGCAAACCACTGATTGGCTATGTTACCGCTTGCTTAACCCTGTGTTAGCGTTACTAGTTGCAGGTGCAGATGCTTCCATGCGAAAGCATGGGTTCCTTGTTATATCACCATATCAATTGCTATCTAATTTAATGCACCTATATATTTGGTAAAAGGTGGAAGGCTCGGCCTTTCTAGCCTGGTGTTTTGTTCCACCTTTGCCCCCTTAGTTTTGGCTACCGGTGTTATGTTCCATAAATGAGCGCTCCTAACACGATCGGGGTTGTTATGGGGACCCCCTTGATAATTCGTTTTAGATTAAAGCTGGTCTGGCAAGGCCCAACTTTGGTACTACATTTGCCTAAACACCTAATAAAATTGCATAGGGACTTTCCGGACCCCGAGGATAATTTAATCAACCCCCGGGCCAGTGCTCCTCATGAGTGTTGGCCCCACCTAAGCGATGTCCGGCGCCCCTCTGGTCACCCGGAGGTTTAGCGATCCCGACGTCTAGCTCATCCGCCGTGTCCTGAGAACGAGGTACGCGACTCCTATCGGGATCGTCGACACGTCGGGCGGCCTTGCTGGATTAGTTTTACCTTTGACGAGATATCTTGTGCATCGGGATTCCGGTGATGCTTTGGGTAATCTCAGAGTTGAGGTTTTCCACTAGGGAATCCGACAAGATCGCGAGCTTCGTGATTGAGGATTTCTATGCGGCTTGTGGTAATTTGTGATGGACTAGTTGGAGCACCCCTGCAGGGTTAAATCTTTCGGAAAGCCGTGCCTGCGGTTATGTGGCAACGTGGAAACTTTGTTTAACACTGGTTCTAGATAACTTGAAGTTAACTTAATTAAAATATGCCAACTGCGTGCGTAACCGTGACTGTCTCTTTCGTGAGTTCCTTCTTCGATCGAGGACACGGTGGGGTTATGTCTGACGTAGGTAGGTGTTCAGGATCATTCATTTGATCATCAGTAGTTCACGTCCGTTATGCGTAGATCTTCCCCCTCTTGTTTCTTGTACTCGTAAGTTAGCCACCAAATATATGCTTAGCCGCTGCTGCAACCTCACCACTTAACCATACCTCACCCATTAAGCTTTGCTAGTCTTGATACCTTTGGAAATGAGATTGCTGAGTCCCCTGTGGCTCACAGATTACTACAACACGAGTTGCAGGTACATGTAAATATTACTTGACACGAGCGCGTTGATTGTTCATTTGGAGTTGCTTCTTCTCCTTCTTCTTCATCGATCTAGGATGGGTTCCAGGCCGGCAGCCTGGGATAGCATGGACGTCGTTCTTATTTTCTCGTTTGTTTTCGTCCGTAGTCGGACCCTGCTCTTACTCTTGATGATTTTGTAACGTACTGATGTGACTCTGATGTAGCTTGTGGCGAGTGTAAGCCAACTCTGTATTTATCGCTTCTTTTCAGTACATGTACTTGTAACGATATCCATTCTTGCGACACGACGAGATGCGCTTCTATCCCCGACGAGGCCTTCGTGCCAAATTGAGGATAGGGTCGCATCCTGGGCGTGACATCTGTCCTCTCCTCCTAAGACACGGTCATGGAAGGCGCTGACTGCACTCGCTCCGCCAAGTACGGCGAAAGGCCCTACTGACCATCGCCGACTGGGGCGTCCTTGTAGTAGAACCAAGAGTCTTGTTAGCCCTTCACAGAATCAGGAAACGAAATCTGTGGAAAGTTGCCCTTCCTCCTACGATGGATAGCTAAGCCCCCGCGTTGCTGGACTATGTTTGTCTTCTCCCCTGCCCGGGAGGACTTCTTCACGGTCATCACTCGACAGGTAAATAGTTTGAATAACCCCAAATGGGGAGCACAACCAAGGAAGTTTTCACAAAGGGAAACAAAGGCGTCCAAATAGAAAAATACATTGAGAGTAAGGTGATGGAGTTGTGCCCCACAAAAGTCAAGGAAACCGCGGGAAAATAGGTGTAGAGGCAGAGAAAAACCTCGCTCGACGTCGGTCACCAGGAGGACTCGCTCGTCCCCGTGCGGCGATGGCTCGAGCTCGTACTCCTCCGGCAGCCGCCAGCTCCCGGCGATCACGAGACCTTGGCTCTCCAGCTCCAACAGGTGGCTCTTGGTGACGGGCGACGCCATCCAATCGCCCTGGATCCGCCCCGTCGGCACCTCAACGCTTGAGAAGGACTCGCATGAGCCCTTCTTCACCCGCTTGGCCTTCATAGCCGCGCTTCTCGTCATCTTTCACGGTCGGCCCTGACTGGGGAGAGAGGTGACGAGAGGTAGAGCAGCTTAGCCATCGGGTGAAGTGGCAGAGGGGACGAAGGAAAAGAAATCAGATTTGGGTCTCTCTCTCTCTGTCTCTCCCTCCCTCTCCTTTCCCCTCCCCCTTCCCTCCCCCATCCCTCTCACTCTCCCCATCTCTCTCTCTATCTATCTATCTATCTCTCCCCCTTCTCTCCCTCTCTCTCTCTCCCTCTCTCCCTCCCTCCCTTCCACAACCTTCAATCAGTGAATAGAGCGAGATTTGCAAGATCCAGTGAACAATGCCCGTGAGGCACGTGGCGGAAATCCCGACACGGTAATCAAGGCGTTGTGCCACTTTCCCCCACTATATTTGGCCATGGGATACCCGACACGGCCGGCCCGACCCGACCCGGCCCGAAAAAGCCCGACCCGGCCCGGCCCGGTCTTGCCCGCGGGCCGGGCCTGAGCCTGAATTTTGAGCGGGAAGCACACTCGTGCCGGGCCCGGGCTTGCCATTTATGCAATTTAGGGAAGGGGCCCGGCCCGAGGCCCGAGGCCTGATGGGATTTCTTACTGATGGGTCGGGCTTGGGCCTGAAAACAAGGCCCGACGGCCGGGCCTGGCCGGGCTCGGGCCTAGGTTTTTTGCGTCGGGCTTGGTCAGGCCCGGCTCGAAACCCGACCCGACCCGATGGATGGCGAGGTATGTCCCCCACTAACCATGACACCACCGCTTCCACGAGCATGCCGGCGCCCACGTTTGAAATCCGCGATAATTCCACGGTGTTTTGGCCCGAGTGGATCCGGCGCCCAGTTACCAAAAGCGACATGTTTCGGTCAACTGAATACCTCCCTACGGGACTCGGTTCACTCGGACGCATACGAACGTGATCAAAAGAGTTCCTCTAGGATGCGAGAATTATCAGTCCTAGCTCTTGCGTGATCACTCGAAGCCCTTAGCTCGCGTATACCCGAGTCATTAGGATGTCTCTCCCGAGAGGTGAGCGAATGTCATCGGGTGGTGCATAGCTTCCAAGCAAGTCCGATCATTTGGAAATCTTCAATCCTGAATTCGTTGCGTCTTCATTTCGGAACCGAGTGAGAATCCCAAGCTACTTTCTGAACGTCTCCGAAGCGCCGGAGGCATCCCGAAGTGTCTTTCACTCAATCAATTAAACCTCAACCGATTCGGGGATACTGATGGAGTCACCTACGAGAGGTAGGATCATGGATCACACATTCAACGCTCATCTAGGCTCATCTAGGACCTCAGACGACCATTAAAGTCTGAGGACTACCAATGCACACTCAGGTTCCACTTGAATCCATGGAATCACTCGGACATGCACCGGCACTCAAACATACCAAGCGGACGAGGTGATAGCTTCAATGGCCAATGGACATCGTTGGGCGACGATGTCGAGCACCAGTGGACGTTGTGAGGTGTTTCGTCGATGCTACGAACATTGCTTCGTCGACGCTACAAACGGAACACCCGGTGGCCGGTGCTGCAAACGGCGTCGAATGGTGCTACGATTCCGATTGGCATTGCGGAGAGTTGCCGAGCTGCCGCGTGTGGGGGAGACGGGTCAGGCGGGGGCGCGAAGGATGAGGGCAGGCGCAGAGGGAGAGACGGCGTACAAGCCAAGCGTGGGGAAGAAGAGGACCGAGTCCAGCCTCCAGCGCGACACGTTGACATGCGTGTCATCCAACGGTCCTGTACGCTCTGGGCGGGGCGGATCGAACGGCTCGCGCGGTGACCTGTCGCATTTTTGCACGTCCATGACGCGCGTCGGCGTAGCAGCAGCGTAGGCTGCCAGGCGGGCCACGAGGCCACTGCCCACCGCCCCCTTGGCGCCCCATAACATCCGCTCAACCCGGAGCGCACACACTCCACCGAGCGCGCGGGGCAACCGGCTAACTCCACCAATGCCGCCGCTGCTCACCCTCTCCTTCTCGCCGGCGCCGCTGCCCCCGGCGCCGTCCAGGGCCCGGTTCAGGGTCGCGGCCTCCACCGACGTCGGCGCCACCGGCCGAGCCGCCGCCGCCGCCGTCGCTAACGACTTCCCGCCGTTCCTGCCCAGGGCGGTCGAGCGCATCCGCGACGGCGCCGCCCTCCGCCTCGCCAAGCGAATCGAGCGCGTGCCCGTCCAGGCGAGCTAGCTTCTCCACAAACTGCCGTAATTTTGCTCTGCTGTTAAAAATCCGTCCGGTGAAGAGGCGTGGGCTGCCTAGTTAACACCCGTGCTGAATTTTTGCTCAACCGATCCCCGCTCCAGACTGGCTTCTCCAAGAGCCCGATACCGAGCAGCTGCGTGAGGCCACTCAAGCAGCAGCAGAGCGGCGATCCGGTCGTGCTGCTCCACGGCTTCGACAGGTGCGTGCAATGCAACATCAAATTTTGGGGCGCTGCCTATCTTACCGTTCCACCCGCAATGTCTAATTCCGGTGTCAGTGGGGTGCTGCCACAAGACTACAAGAGTCTTCTTGTACTTTTACCATGCATTGAGCAGCATGGACACTCTAAAAGTATTAGATGCAGTTCTTGTTTAGAGTGGAGGTACACCTACCCTTTGCTGGAGGATGCTGGGCTGGAGACTTGGGCGGTGGACATTCTTGGGTGGGGCTTCTCTAATTTAGGTATGCCCCCACTCTGCTGCATGTCCTTGGAATTGGTACTATAATTGTGCTTTCCATAGTTGCAAGTTGTGACCACTTCTGAATTTCTGATATGTTGATCGATTGGATCGTAGAAACAAGGCCACCGTGTGATATTGTGTCTAAGCGCGAGCATCTTTATCAGGTACAAGTTAACTACTACTGCTGATAAACATCTCAATAATTTCCATGTGATGAGTTCAATCCCTATTTCCCAGTCTGCAGATTTCCTGTTTAATTCAGAATGAGTTTGATAAGTGACTGAAGTTTCAGCCTTTTGCCCAGAGCTGCACAAAAACTAGCTTCTATCCCAAAATAAGGACTGGGTTTCCGGATTATGTATTACTAAGCTTTTCTTTGAGCAAGTTTCCAGTTTACCTTCCCTTGTATAAATATGTTCATTCTTTTTAAGACCAGTTTTTATGATTTAGTAGTGAAACTGTTTTTATGATTACAATGATAATATCCTTACATCTTAACAATCTCTTTGTGTAGTTCTGGAGATCCTACATCAAAAGGCCTATGGTACTAGTTGGGCCTAGCCTGGGTGCTGCTGTTGCCATTGATTTTGCAGTCAACTATCCGGAAGCGGTACCAGCATTTTAGGACTTACTGTGTTCTCTTCATTTCTTAGCTAGCAGTCTAGCACATAGGAATAGTATCACAAACTAAAGATACATATCTAATGCTGGCACTGATGCGAATTGGATGTACTTTTCTGTAACTGGACAAATCCGCAAGCTTCCTTACAAGAAGCCAACTTAATCTTCATCACAGGTATCAAAATTAATCTTCATCGGTGCAAGTGTGTATGCTGAGGGCACAAAAGATATGACCAGAATGCCTAAATTTGTTCCATATGCTGGGGTGAGTGTTTCTCTGAGCTGAATGTTTTATGTCAACGTAGCTTTGCTTCAGCGTTAAATCATTCTGTTTTTGTTGATATCTTTTGCTGTTGCTCTTTAGTTTTTTGTGTCCTCAACTCCTGATGCCCATGCTTACTGTATGTATATTTATTTTACTTAATGATGATTTTGCTTGTCCTCGAAAATCATTCATGTTGTATTATTATCTTTTGTGTTTGTCAAACCGATCCAGTGGTATGTTCATATGTATTGGCTGGAATACAGTGTAATTCTTTGCTCCCCAGGTTTTTGTACTGAAGAGTCTTCCTCTACGACTATTCGCTACACGCTTGGCATTTTACAAAATTCCAGATGGATTATTTGATTGGGTTCAGGTAAGCCTCTGTACGCTCCTTACTGAACGGAACAGCTATCATATTCTGGTTGTTGGTCTATTAGTTAACTACACTTTATGAGGCGTACTCATACCTTTCAAGTATGTGGTTTCCTCTATCATTCTTGGAGAAATTTTTTCTTTTCTTGAACACACAGGTAAATATGTATTGTTGTGTATTAGTATTAGAACGCCAAAGAAAGGCGCAAAGTACAAACCACTAACATTGGAGGGAGACCAAAGCAAAAACAAGGGATAAACCCCAAAATTGGAACTACCAAAACGAAGCTAAACTCCCCTAGACTCCTAGCTAAAAATCCAAAACTGCCAAAACAAAAAAGAAATCCTAATCTGCAAATACTTGACAGTCATGGTGCATTTGATGTGTCAAAAACATAAAACCTTTTTTTGCCTCATTCTGCAATATTGTACTTCCCTTCCCAATCATATAATTCTTGCCAGTCGAATTCTGCTGAGGTATTACCTGGTATCCTGTTTTTAACAGTGTGCAGATACCGCCATGTGTAATTGGAACCATTTAGTTTCCTCTTTACTTTTAGGTTCCAAATCATATGTTTTTCCTTTATTAATTTATTATTCATTACAGATTGGCCGTCTACACTGCCTGCTTCCTTGGTGGGAAGATGCTACTGTTAATTTTATGATCACTGGAGGTTATAATGTCCTAAATCAAATAAAGCAGGTTCTTTTCTATAAACATCCAAATTATGATTTTATCCGCTTTTCACATGTGCTAAATGTTGCTTATTCCGTATCCAATTCCATTGTCTTCGTATCATTCATGGAGCTGTAGGCTCGTAGGATGGGCCTACCAGTCACCACCCTTCTCATTTCATTTAGTTAGGAAGAGAACACTCTCCGCGTCTTTGCATCTAAATATGCACACAACCAACTTGTTACAAAATCATTAAAATATATGTGCTGGATGGTCACTGTTGAAGGCTGTAGCCTTGTTTGCTGCAACAAAACTTCGATGATGTGAAGATTACTGCTCATGCAAGACACCAAATAAGCGGTATCGATGAGTTTCCGTTTTTTCTCAATATTAGTTCATATACTTTCTGAAATGTTTTGGTTCTTTTTATAAAGATAGTTCAAGTGCTTCCTGCAGCATTGACAGAATCTTTTGCATAAAAATAATTGCATTTTTTTGTAAACAACAGGGCCTCTCGTTGATTTACACTAAAGAAAATGCCACAGTATAACAGTCTTACAGAACTTAACCAAAGCAGAAATAAACACTAACATCTCCAGTTATTAGAAAACATAGAGCATCAGCGAAGCTCCAAATGCGTCTCTAGCAAAGCTGTAGAAACATCACTTTCACCCTATGACCCTTCTTGCTGGCCGGCACCCATCAGTGCATTTGTGCATACTGTGATCACCTTCTTGAGCAGTATCACTCCAGCCTAAAGGTTTATTCGATCTTGTTCTTTCTGCAACATCGCCCAGGAGTCAATGTGGCTGCACAGGTTAAAGATGACAGCCAAAGGATCGTCAGGAAATTTATTTTTAAAATACACAGCTTCGCGTGTTTCCCAAATTGTCCAGCACACTGCAGCTACCTCACAGAGCACCAGTTTCTGCTGAGATAAAAGGAAAGATGAAACTTATCCCCCAAACATATGATCAATTGTATTAGCTTGAAACTTTGTATATATAAACACCAATTCATAATGTTGCATCATTCTCTTCTGCCGACTGTCAATTATAGACTATACTTCTGCCATTAGCGTTTGAACTGTTGGATATGACAATCTGGCATGGAAGAAAAATGAAATGGGTTGTGCAAAAGAATGATTATTTCTGACCCTGCCATGTTTTCATGGACAGGTAAAGCAAAAATGCCTGGTATTATGGGGAGAGGACGATGGAATAATTAGCAATAAGCAAGCATATGTAAGTTTGCCTCATAATGCCTAAATGCGGTGCGTGGTCTAGCTCGCAAGACATATGCGTGTCTCAAGACACAAATGCGCACCATTTTGAACGTGTTGCGGCGCTCTGCAGCGGTTACAGCAGGAACTCCCCAGCGCAATTTTAAGGCAGGTAGGGCAGTGCGGCCACATTCCCCATGTCGAGAAGCCGAGGGAGGCGGCAAAGCATGTGCTTGACTTCCTCGGAGGCGATAGCGTGGACAAGGCGGACCAGGCTTCTTCCATGTCATCAACTCTGGTATCAACACTGAGGTATGCCGTTCTTCACTGAAAGCTTTGCTTCCTGCATTGAGGTGAGCCATTGACGTCTTACGCGCACTGTCCGTTGTGCTGCAGGACCCGGTGAACAGCACGCACATGGCGCACTTCTACTGTTTAACGCTCGCCCAGCGATCTCCTTGACTTAGGCAAAGCCCTGTAATAAGCCCAGCAAGATCCTGCCTGCGTTCTGGAGCAGCCGAGCTGATCAACGTACAGGCCCCAAGATCACCTCACCAGTGGGGATGGAAAAGGTTGCACTGGACTAGAGAACTGGAACAGCTAGCAGAGGCAGAACACATGTCTCTGTCTGTGCTCGTCCGTCACCTCCTCTTCTTTAGGTTGCTGGTTTAGATTATTAGCACGAGAAAAATGTATGTATCGGTTGGTACGGCCACACGGTGGTTTCGATCGAGCATGCCCGTCTCGTTGTTGTATCAACACATATGGTATTGTCCATATGGATGTGCGGGTCTCATGCAGTGCTGCTCTGTTCTGGGGAAATACAACTGAGTCTGCATTCAGGTTCAGGTGTCTTTAGCCATTTTTTTAGGGGAAGATGTCTTTAGCTGCTATATATCCCTAAGCCGCAAAAAGAACTGGCCCCGTTGTCGTGGTGCCACATGCCCAAGCTAGGCCTGCTCGATAGGCATGAACCCTGCTCAGGCAAAAATCCGTGTTTTGACCCTTTGGTCAAAGTTAAGCAACATATGACCAAAGTTAAGCAACATATGACCCTGGTTGAGAAGAAATGTTAAGCAACATATGACCCTGGTTGAGAAGAAATTCAGGATCTGACACTTTCCTATCCCTAATATATCCCTAGTATCAACAGGGTAGGGTACAATAACCTATCGTAGGATTTAGGGATAGGAACCGTGCATGTGGCGGTAGGGTACCGCCCCGTTAAAACTTGGCTTTTTTATGAGCAAAACTTGATCACTTCAAATCACATCATAATATTTCATCACATATAGTTTGCAGATAATAATACTCATCACACATCGATAATAATATTCATCATACACAATATTCATTTAATAGCAAATAGTTCAACATAGCAAATAGTTGAACATAGAGGATAGTAGTTCAACATAGTTCACAAATCCATGATAAACAACATGACCATATCACTTGGTCTTCCTCCCTCTCTTGGAGGTACAATCCTCATTCCTCTTTGATTGAGTCTCTTGCTTTGTTGTTTTTGTTACTTGGTCTTCCTCCCTCTCTTGGAGGTGCAATCCCCATTCCTCTTTGATTGAGTCTCTTGCTTTGTTGTTTTTGTTGTGCGACGAGTGCGCTTCCTCTGAAACGGGGATGGACTCTCGTTGGTTGTTTTCCTTTTTTCTTCTTCTGGGTTGCTTGAGTGGGTGGAGGGCCGTCATCCTTCTCGTACTCTTCCTCATCACCACCTTCCTTATCTTTCTCCTCGTCACCACCTTCCTCGTCTTCCTCGTCATCTTCTTCCTCTGCTTCCTCGTCGTCCTCAGCAATGCGAGATGACACAACGACATAGCTAAAGGAACCTCCGCTGGAATGGCTCGATGAAGCGAGGGTACGTGTCAACAACGCAGGAACATGCACATCACCGACAGTAACGCACCCAAGCGTGCCCACTAGCTTGCGACAACGGTTCATGAACTTATGCAAGAACGAAGAAACAAAAAAAATGACATGGAGGCATTTTAGAGTTACAGATCTAATAGTGACAAAGACTGAACTAGATTGTGATTATGTCTAGTAGGCTCAAAGCAACATGCGCTAGTCGCTTCCCTGAGCTTGCTCTCAGATTCCACGGTCTCGGAGCCGTAAGCACAGATTCCACGGTCTCGGAGCCGTAAGCAAGCGCATCCGGCCGCTCGAAAATGCTTCTGTTTAGCCCTGAAGCCCGGAAATGTCAGCATCATGAATAAGGTCTCGGAGCCGTAAGCAAGCGCATCCGACCGCTCGAAAATGCTTCTGTTTAGCCCTGAAGCCTGGAAATGTCAGCATCATGAATAAGTTAGTGACACTGACTAAAGTAGAATATCATCTAACTTGTCGGCTTGAAACAGTCTAACACATGTTACCACTCTGTTGATCAGGGGTGCATACTCCCTGAATTCACCTTGGTTCTCTTTGATGTTCGCATTCTAGGCTTCATTATCGGGGTCTTCCTCCTCAAGTGATGCGATCTCGGCCGTAGTCCACTGTGGCCTCACGTGCATACGGTACTTCATGCCATCATCATACCAAAGCATGTGTTTGTCATACAAACACGAGTCAGCCACTCTCCTCTCAGTGACTTTGCGATACCTCCCCTTGTCCCACGCTTTTCACGTGGTTCATGTGCTCGTGTCCTCAGTCCGATATCGACTGGCAATTCTTTATACTCTTCCTGCAAAGCATAATAAACAATAAAACATTAAAATTCATAAGAACGACAACCAGAGCAAAAACAGATAATAAAGAATAATGCCCTCACGAGCAAAGGTCCCAACCACCGTTGTCGATATGCAATGGTGGGGTGTGTTGGAACATACCAAATTGCATGTCCACACGTTGTGATTGGTCCCACTCGATAACGTACACACATATCATAGTGACAATACACCGCTAGACAAGCATGTCCTTAGTGATAAGGTCATCGGTTAACCTGCAGAAAGATTGGTAAGCAACCGTGAAAGTGGCTACAAGAAAACACTGGCAAGGTTTACCTAGTTATATGTCATGCTATCCATCTTGTTGGTGAAGGCCTTGTACATCTCATTGACCTTGCCCGGGGAAGACTTTAACCTTGTCCCAAGAGTAAGCGACGTGTCGGGTATCGATTAATGTTGGCGTCTTTGCCACATTTCGTCCATAGACGCAGTCTATCTTTCTCACGACGATCCACCTACAACCGCTCCCACATCCAAGTAGAGAGGGCCCAAACACATCCACCCATACTAGACGTACTTTCGGTCCTCTGCATTGCGTCGTCGAGCTACAAATGACAATTTGATGATCAGATGACACGGTTCAAAATAGAATACATACATCCATAAACTGATACTGAAATATTTTTATTACCGAACGGTATAGGTACACGAGGCCGGCATCCCCAGTTGTACCCTCCCTTCGAGTCAACTAGGAAGTCCAAAAACATACCCCAACCAGTCTGTAAACATGACCTTTGTCAGAAGATACCACAAGTAGGTCCTTGAGTACTGCTTCATGCTACGCGCATCAACATCTTCCGGGCATCCACACGAGTGGTCCATCGGATGTTCGGTTATCCAAGTTGGGAATGGGGGGGGGGGCACAATCACCGATGAGGGCGACAACCTTCTCCTTCCAGTGGTTCCTCTTCACTTGCCGAGTGATAGCCATGTCCTCGAGCGGTAGGGCTGTGATCATGGCGAAGTCCTCGAGATTCAACGTCATCCCACCATATGGGAGATGGAAAGTGTGCGTCTTAGGCTATCAACGGTCCACCAAGGCAGTGAGAGATGAGTTGACGAGCGTCGACGACACATGCTTGAACCGAAGCACAAAAGGCAACAGCCGGGCTTCTCCTGAAGTACGTCTCGTAGCGATGGTCATATTGCATGCCAAAGACCTTCATGTGACTTCTCATACGCAATGGCAGTAGCATCTGCCAAAATATATAAGAAAATAGTTACTGACTTACTTTCGCAAAGTCAATTTTTTCATGCAATAACTTAGTTATTACCAATCAATTATCCATAAAATGGGCGCAATGACCGTTGTCCAACACAGGGTCAAGCATGATGTACCTAGTGCCGATGTTCTAAGCAAGGAGGGCCCTCCTAAAACATTTTATCAACATATTCAACCAACATCATTCATTCAACAACATTCATTCACAAGGATATTCAAATATTTGTATATGCATATTAATTATTTATCAACACTATTATTAACCAATATCTATCATATTTATCCATCTTAGCAAAGATTCCAAATGAATCTCTAATAAAGATGTAATCAATCATATTCAACGAACATCAATCATTTCATATTCAATATTTACAAATAAAATTGAAATATGCATATGAAAAATTTATAGAAATTCATCATATTCAAACATTGTACTCTATGCATATGAATCATTTACTAACATCCATCATATTTATCCAACATCCATCATATTCAACCACATTAATCATATGAACCATTCAAAATAAAACTATAAACTTGAACTAGGGTTCATCTTCAAACTATATAAAATCAATAAACTAGTTACTACAAAATTAACTAGAGTTCATCTTCGACCACATACATCATATTGAGTCAAACTAAAAAGACCTAAGATCAACAAAAACTAAAAACCACTACATGAAATAAGTTCACCATGTGTTCAATAATGCATTAAAATATTTTTTTAACTAAAACTACTTAAAGGGATTGAGAAAGCTCACTTCGGGTCATGGAGCCACCTCGATCCCAAAAACAATGAAGAAATGAAGGAAATCAGGGGGTGAGAGAGATGGGGCTGGTTCGTGATGGGCCGGGCGGCTTAAAACTGCCCAAACCCTACCGTCAGGGTCATACTGTCAAGGACCATGACGGTATGCTTGTCAACAGAGCCCCAAGGCCGTTTATTCTTGTTGAAATGGATAAGTGATCTACCGCTAAGGCCGTTGACGGTAGGCTATTGTGCCTTACGGTAGGAAAAGGAGTTCGTTTTTTTTTTCCAATGAGAGTCGTATGTTGCTTAACATTGACTAAATGGTATATACATGGAATTTTGCCCCCTGTTGAGAAAACAAGGTAAGCCATTTGATCACAGGTTCGTAGGACACGCCAGAATAAAAAAGATACAAATGCGATCCTCTGCTATACCCCAACAATTAATTACCAGGATTACCGCCGAAAAATGTACTGCCCCGACTACGTGGCCGCCTGGCCGGCACGCGTCTCCCCTCCGTCCATCCTCGTCTCCGGCCAATGTCCACGCGTCCCCGGCGAACTAATCGCTCGATGCGACTGGAAGCGGCGGGCGCTCGCGGGCACTCCAGGGTCCAGCCCTATATAAGTCACCCTTCTCGCTGGCTCGCTGCTAGCTCGTGGTCGTACGTCGGCTTCATCGAGCAAACTCGCCTCCACACAACGCACACAAGGGAAACTGGGAAAAGATCTATACAGATTCAAGTCGAGTTAGTAGGTTCAGAGATGGTGTTCAACGTCGTTGCTGCCGCGGTGATCGTCGGCCTGGGCGCTGTGGGCGCCTATTTCCTTTGGCCGGCGGCTGTCGTTGCCGGCGGGATGATGAAGGCGCCCGGCGCGGCCGGATTTCTGATCTCGCGCGCCGCATTTGCGGCCAACCCTCAGATGTACTTCCAGCTCCTGCACAACGCCGGTGCTGCGGCCGCCTTCGCGGCCTAGAGAGGCAAGGCACGCTAGGAGTACCAAGTTAGTGCCGGTACGCTACGTAGTTAGTATGGAGTTAGGGGTAGGGACTGATCTTTCGTATTTGGGCACGTATGGAGTGCCCAAGCTAAGCAAGTAGTACTACGCATCAGTCTAGTTCAGGAGTAGTATGATCTTTTGTACTTGGGCACGTATGTGTTGCCCAAGCAAAGCTAGTGTCAAGTTCAAGATTTATCTTCTGTACCTGGACCGTGCGTGTATGTTCGGCACAAGTTAGTAGCGTGTCAAGAGGCTGAAGCTACTCTGTAATATAGTAACCGCTATATGTGTGTGTGTGTCCCTGTATCTTAATTCCATGGTGTTGCTTTTCTTGTCTTCTGATCCACTTACTGGCTGCCTGATCCACTCATGAACAATTCAGAAATTATCTGATCTTTGTTCTGCTTCAAGACCTCGACATCCTATTGTACTAGTGCGGACGCTCCCATTATTTTACCGAGATTGAAGACGGGCCTCTTCCGTAGTAAGGTTGGTTCCAAACAGAGATCCCGAATAAAAGGTGATCGCCTATCAACATGCACCAACTATTTTTTGGTTTTACCATTGAGTTGCGTTTGCTACTGTAAACAACGCAAGAGAATCCCCTATCTCACCACTAGGCACTAGCCACTACGGCAGTCTGCACTCTGCAGGAACCCTAGGGCAGAGGTGTTTTGGTCATTTGAACACTCTAGAGAGCATCTATTAAAAGCTTGTACCGTATCGTCACATCAGCTAGGCACATCGTGGCTATGTGCAGGCAGCGTTGTATCGTCGCTTCAAGCAGCTGGCTGTGTGATGCACGCTATTGGTCCTGTTTGGATACTAACTTTTCTAACTTTAGTCTAATCATGAATTAACTCTAATCTTTGGTGGTATTTGGATGTAAATGTTAGTTTGATAATAAATGTACTTTTTTCAATTATGTGTCTCTTTTAACCAGGATTGTTGTGGCCAGCTTTTGTGTAGGCCAGCTTTTGTGTAGGCCTGGTGCAGGGGTATGGAGGAGGATGGAGGCTACCGGTGGCAGGCGGACGAGACGGCCTGGCCGGGACGCGACAGAGGTGGCCGGAGGGGCGAGCGCGGCCGAGCGACGCGCGATGCAGGAGGATGGAGAGGAAATGATCCGATGCGATTAAAATATTATTATTTTTACCTGTCCATCCCAACTAGCTCCAACTAGCACCTCTTTTTAGGGCTAGTTTTTTATGGGTTAGTTTGCATCTAACCCAAACAAGGCTATGTGTTTGGATACTTTGGGAATTAGTTTAGCTCTAACTAGCTCTAGCAGTGGGATCCAAACAGGGCCTTGCAGGCCATTAACCGTGTAAAATGGAGTCATGGCCGATTCCGATCCAAAATCCTGCGTTCCCGGCGTGCACCTCCCGCCTTTATAACCCGACCCCAATCCCCTGGCCGCTCTCACACCAAGTAATACCATACACAAGCAGTACAGCACCCTCCATCTAGCATTCTAGCTGAGCAAGGCCTCCGAGCTCCGGGATGAACTACCTCTTCGCACCCCTCGACTTCGTCAAACAGAAGGCGAAGGGCATGGTCTCCACGCGCGAACGCGCCGCCGGAACCGCGCTGGTCGTCGGCGGCGTTGTGGGCGCCTACTTCCTCTGGCCCACGGCGGTCGTCCCGGCCGCCGCTGGCGCCGTGATGAAAGCGCCGGGCGCCGCCGGCTTCGTCATCTCCCGCGCGGCGTTCGTGGCCAACCCGCAGCTCTACTTCAACATTCTTCGCACGGCCGGCTCTGCGGCGGCGGCCGCCTTCGCTTTATAGGGAGGCATCGCGTACGTGCGCATCTCCCATTCGCGGTGCTTGCGCGCCCACTATGGAGTAGTAGCGGTTAATCGCCGAATATGTGTGCTTAGTTTAGTTATGTGTCGATCCACTGTCTGGTACTACGTACTAAACTATTCCTCGTGTAATAGCTATTGCATCCGATGCGCGAAGGTCCGAAGATGTACTGTATTGTGTAAATATGCTAGCGATGGCTATGTGCCACTGCTCGCATGCTATCATGGTATGTGTTAGTCTATCAATATATTACGTTCTCATGTTGCATGCTACTGATCCCTTCGTCCCATGATGTGTACGTATACAGATTTTTGTTTTGGAAAAATTAAGCTTTACACACTTGGAGTAAGTTTATATGAATAAAATGATATATGTTGGACATTATAGATGTAAATGTTTTGTCATAAACATGATCAAAGTTTATGATGTTTAACTTAAAAAATGCACTGCATTATTATGAAACGGCGATGGTCTATGTTTTGGTTTCATTTTCCTCATAAACCCCGGGGGAGGCAACCATTTTTCTTTGCAGTTGAAGGTGGGGGAAACATAAGTACTGTACAAACCATCAGTGCTACTACATTTGTCTCGTACGAGGAGTTAAAGAATCTCCTCTTTTTTATATGTCGAGCACGAATAAATTGCTTAAAACCACCATAATTATGAAAATGATACTTCAAAACCATTATTTTTGTTGAAAACCAAAAAAACCACCACTTCTGCATCAAATGAGTAATAAAATGCATTAATTTAAAACTAAGCCGCATTAATAGCAAAACTAATGGATGGGACCCACACGTCTAGGCTGATGTGGCGAATTCTAGTCCTAGTCAATGGTTGAACTGCTGAAGTGAACGAGGGTCCCACTTGTCTGTTCTGGTACCTTCTTCTTCTTCTTCTTCCTTACACCTTCTGCAACACCGCTGCCCTGCACCACTCTCATCTCGCCACCGCGCTTGCGCGCCACCATTCTGTGCCCACAACGCCATCGCCCCTGCCCGCTGCATGCTGCGTGCGCGCGTGCTAGC
This sequence comes from Hordeum vulgare subsp. vulgare, assembly GCF_904849725.1. Taxonomy (NCBI): domain Eukaryota; kingdom Viridiplantae; phylum Streptophyta; class Magnoliopsida; order Poales; family Poaceae; genus Hordeum; species Hordeum vulgare. The sequence goes on along the minus strand of NC_058519.1, from coordinate 106,879,849 downwards.
CACCATCCATCGTTTGTGCCCGCAACACCGTAGCCCCGCAACCTTTCCTGCAGCGCCGCAGCCCCCGACCATGCTTGTGCCTCCCTGCGTCTGCGCCCCTGCCCGCTCCGACGAGGCCGAGGCCCCGCGTGCTCGCCCGCACCCCTGCTCCGACGAGGCTGAGATCCCGCGTGCCCGCGCCCTTGCCCGCTCCCGCGAGGCCGAGATCCCGCATGCTCGCGCTCCTTCCCGCGTCGGTGTTGTAGCTCAACATCGATCCGCGCCGCGTCATCGAGTTCGCTGGGAGGAGGCAGTGTGTGACGATGTTTTGTGATGTGGATTCGATGGCTGATGCCAGGGCAACTCATAGGGCGGCGACAACGTGTCAGGTGAGGTGGCCAGTGCCGGCGCGGCGAGTGGAGATGGTTGCGGGGAGGTGCATGGCACGGTGGTGCGACGTGCATGGTGCAATAGTGGCCGGAGAAAGAATAAGACATGTGACTGACAAGTGGGGCCCTGTCCACCCGAGCCGATCAACACATTGACTAGGAATAGTCTTCGCCACATCAGCGTGACAAACAGGTCCCATCCATCAGTTTTGTTGTTAGTCACGGCTCACATTTGACTTAGTGTGATTTGTTACTCACTTGACGCAGAAGTGGTGGTTTTTTAAAATTTTCGACAAAAGTGATGGTTCTGAAGTACCCTCGGCACAATTGCAATAGTTTGGAGCAATTTACTCATCGAGCACACGGTCGTACGCACGTATGTACACCAATTTCACAAGGGCACTCACACCAGCCCTGCCGCTTGATTTGTCTCATGATTCACGAAATAGTGATTTGTCTCGTGATGCAGGAAGTAGTTGAATTATGTAGGAGGGCACATTTTTTTACTCACTAAGCTTTAAGTTTCAACATTGGAACTTTCGTTTCTTTATCTAAAAATGTCAAGTTTCTAAATTTCCAGAGATGCAATTCTAAATAATTTTTCCTGTCGATCCTAGACATAAAATAATTAGTCTTTATCGGCCGCTAGTACTAAGTTTCAACATTCAAACTTAACATACTTTAATTTTTAGATGTCGTCAAAATATATTTAAAATATCTTATGTCAAGGCGCTGGTCATGAGAAACATGAATATGAAAATAAAATTTAATTTAATTTTTTTGTTTAGAAGATATAAGACTTTGAAAACCGAAAACTAAAATAAAAACACAACACCATGGATCTGAGTGACCCCGCACTTCCCTGCGGCAAATCATCGTCCAAATGAGTACTTCATGGTTTTGTTGAATTTCTAGGATTGACACCATCTCAAAATACGAGACATGCCTGCCTTTCCACTTTCTCCGGTACACAATTTTGATTGTGCCATACTATGTATAAAAGGTACTAATTCATTCACAAATTTAAGATGTCTTATTTTTTGTTTCCGTATATATTCATGTTTTAGTGTGAACATTCACTTTCTCTAATGCACAAATTCGACAGTGTCACCCTATGAATAAAAGGTAATCCCCCCTTCAATATATTTTAGAATGCCAACTTGCTCTAAATCCCTTTATAAATATTTACAATGGTTTGGGAATTTATTTAGAGCCTTTTGATTAATATTTTCCTACCAATATTTTCTTCAAATATTCCATTTTATTTACTTCAATATCCAATTGAGTTTTCTTGTCATTTAGATTTCACTTAATTTGCCTTTATGTCAACTGTAACTATTAGAGTGGCCATCTATTTGGGATTTATTTACTTCCTTGATTAATTGCTTTAGGGTTTTTGAAAGCTAGAGTTCTATCATTTGGGGAGTGATGGGTTGGAATTTAATTCTAACTAATCAATCATGCAAACATGTTGCTCAACTTTGGGTTTTATAATGAATCCCCCAATGACAAATTTAGGTTTCCCTAATAATTACCAAGCTTCTCTTGTGTCGCATTCCACACAATTAAAATAACTCATATCTTAATTATAGCTAAAAACATCCAATCACTATTATTTTTAGAAAAATATTTTTATGTGAATTTTTAAACATTCTAGATTTGGAAAAAAATCTGAGATGTGACACCTACTGAGTCAACCCCTCCCAACCAAGCATGAAGAAATCATCATGATTTAATACATGGATGATTCATTAAAACCCTAGCAAAACAATCTAGAGATGTGGGGTTTGTTGTACATACATGCTGTCGGCGTTCTGAGAATGGGGGTTAGACCTGCCTGCCTGTGGCCCAGGGCTGGCCCACCTCATCAAGCAAACACGATCGGGCGCGGTACCACCCAATGCAAGGTCCTTGCGAGGGGACAAGCCTCACGAGGAGGAACAACGTCAAGACCCGTTGGGGGCCTCATGAGGACCCCCCCGGAGCGGCGGATATTTCGAGGTGAGACCCGACCTCAGGAGTCAAGGATGATGCGGAGGAAGGACAGGCGAGCAACAGACAAAAGGACGGAGCAGTTTCCCCTTTAGTGCAAAGGGGGCAAGGACGTACCAGGGTTCCCAAGGCATCTTCCAAAGTTTTCCTTTCTGGTGCAACAAGGCCATTGCCGCGCGCCAGCAGGACAGACGCCATTCCTGGACCCGTCCCTGCAACATTTGTCAGCCACTTTGCACGCGGAGACCACCTTTGGGCAGGGGAGCATGTTCCCCTTCAAAATTGGCCGTTGTGGGATCCCTTCCCGCCGAAACGATAAGGGAAGAGGACCGGGGCCGCCACTATATATAGAGGGTAGGTTACTTCGTAGAGGGGGATCTGATTCATTCATTCGCCCAGTGGCTCCACTCAAAGGCCACCTAGCCTCTGGAGGCCTTGGAACACTATACTAGTTCATCCACCAATCTCTACGAGAGGCAATCCACCAAAGCAGGAGTAGGGTATTACGTTTCTCAGCGGCCCGGACCTGGGTAAAATGTCGTGTTTTGTGTCTTCCTCACCATCGAGTGAGTTCTTTGCCATCCCTAGAAAGTAGCGAGTTAGATGAGGCGAGCCGGCGAGAGATCTTCGTACACACCCTAGAGTTTGAATCTTTAGGGTTTTGCGGAGCCCGAAATCCGACATTTGGCGCGCGAGGTAGGGGGTGTGTGATACGTCCATTTTGCATCATGCTTTCATGTTGATATTTATTGCTTTTTGGGCTGTTATATTACTTTGTGGTACCATATCTATGCCTTTTCTCTCTTATTTTGCAAGGTTTATTTGATGAGGGAGAATTCAGGCAGCTGGAATTCTGGACTGGAAAAGGAGCAAATCTTAGTCCACTATTCTGCACATCTCCAAATGCCCTGAAAAGTTACGTGGATTTTTTTGGGATTATATAAAAAATACTGGGCGAAAGAAGTACCGGAGGGGGGCTGCCAGGGTGCCACAAGCCCTGCCACCGCCACCCCTGGTGGCGGAGTGGGGGCTTATGGGCTCCCTGATGGCCCACTAGCCCCCCTCTTTTGCTATATGAAGGGTTTTGGTCCAGAAAAAAAATCAATCGGGAGCTTTTTCGTGGTTTCGCCGCCGCCACGAGGCGGAACTTGAGCAGATCCAATCTAGAGCTCCGGCAGGATGATCCTGCCGGGGAAACTTCCCTCCCGGAGGGGGAAATCATCGCCATCGTCATCACCAACACTCCTCTCGTCGGAGGGGAGGCATCTTCATCAACATCTTCATCAGCACCATCTCCTCTCCAATCCCTAGTTCATCTCTTGTAACCAATCTCCGTCTCGCGACTCTGATTGGTACTTGTAAGGTTGCTAGTAGTGTTGATTACTCTTTGTAGTTGATGCTAGTTGGATTACTTGGTGGAAGAGTTTATGTTCAGATCCTTGATACTATTCATTACACCTCTCATCATGATTATGATTATGTTTTGTGAGTAGTTACTTTTGTTCTTGAGGACATGGGATAAGTCATGTTAATAATAGTCATGTGAATTTGATATTCGTTCGGTATTTTGATATGCTGTATGTTGTCTTTTCCTCTAGTGGTGTTATGTGAACGTCGACTACATAACACTTCACCATATTTGGGCCTAGAGGAAGGCATTGGGAAGTAGTAAGTAGATGATGGGTTGCTGGAGTGACAAAAGCTTAAAGCCCAGTCTATGCGTTGCTTCGTGAGGGGCTGATTTTGATCCACTAGTTTAATGCTATGGTTAGACTTTGTCTTAATTCTTCTTTTGTAGTTGCGTATGCTTGCGAGAGAGGTTAATCATAAGTGGGATGCTTGTCCAAGTAAGGGCAGTACCCAAGCGCCGGTCCACCCACATATCAAACTATCAAAGTAACGAACGCGAATCATATGAACATGATGAAACTAGCATGACAGAAATTCCTGTGTATCCTCGGGAGCGTTTTTCCTCTTATAAGACTTTGTTCAGGCTTGTCCCTTGCTACAAAAGGGATTGAGCCACTTGCTGCACCATTGATACTACTTGTTACTTGTTACTTTTCACTTGTTACGTTTCACCTCGCTACACCATCACTTGTTACCGCTACTTTCAGTGCTTGCAGTTATTACCTTGCTGAAATCCGTTTATCAGAGCCTTCTGCTCCTCGTTGGGTTCGACACTCTTACTTATCGAAAAGACTACGATTGATCCCCTATACTTGTGGGTCATCAAGACTCTTTTCTGGCGCCGTTGCCGGGGAGTGAAGCGCCTTTGGTAAGGAAACATTTTTATACTGTGCTGAAATTTATTGTCACTTGTCACTATGGAAACTGTTCCTTTGAGGAGTTTGTTCGGGGTATCTTCACCATGAATGGAAGCATGAGGAGTTGTTCCTCGACCTGAGGTACCTACTGTCGTGGTTTTGTCACGGCAGATGTCCTCGTGAAAGGACTTAGTGTTGGAGCCATCACACCTTGGTGGCGACTCAAAGGGGTTATGTGGGAGTGAAACAGAGATTTACCCAGGTTCGGCCCCTCGTGAGGAGGTAAAAGCCTACGTCCTGCTTGGAGTTTGTATTGATGATGTTTCGATTACAAGGGGGCGTAACTCGCCTGACCTAGCACTCGATGATTTCTAACCTACCTTCTCCTTCCCGGGGACTTGCCTTTATATACAGGTCGAGTCCTTAGGGTTTACAAGGGTCCTTTCCTTTACACAAATCGTGATTCTTCCGATCTCTAAATCGCAATCTTTCCAAGACTCAGAGATCTTCTCTACTATGGACTTCTCCCAAAGGTCCTGAACCGCCATATTACTCCCGGCCTTGCTGGAACAAGGCCGGAACCAATTGGAGATGAGTCGCCAGCTTGGGTGACCCGGCCCAACTAGGGAGGGTTACCCAACAGATAATATCCCCAACATTAGGCCCCAGATTGACTTGAATTTTTTCACGCCAATATCCTTACTCAGTCAGGGGCGATTCATCTCACTCTTTTTGTGCACCATGCATTTAAACCGCCATCTGTTGCGGAAAACTCAAGTCACCGAACCACTTCTCGTCGGTGCTTTCTTATCCCTTTAATCCCGGAAGAGATGATGACGTAATCTCCAACGGATCCTTCGATATCGCTATCCCGAAAATTTCGGGGCGCCATCACGGCGAATCTTTATCTTTTTGGCAGTTCCCGCTCATGGCGCCTCGATCCTAGCGCCCGACCTGATAAATAGGTGGGAGGAGGGGACAGGGCACATTTCCACCTACCCATCTTGTCACCCTCTTCTTCCTCGCCGTCGCACCGAGAGCCTCGTCACCACCCGAGAGTTCCGTCGCCGTCCGAGCACTCCATCGCTGCCCGAGAGCTCCACCGTTGCCCGAGAACCTCGTCACCGCCCGAAGGCTTCACCGTCGTCCGAGCACTTCGTCGCCGTCGGAGATCTTCGCCACCGCTTCAGATCTTCGTGGCCGTCCGAGATCTTCGCCGCCGTCCGGAAACTTCTGAACGTGCGACGCTCGCCGTGAATCTCTCTTCGGACACCCCCAGCCACACTTACCAGGTTAGCCTCCCGCCATTGTAGGCAGATCTAAGCTTTTCGAAGTTCATGTCCACTGTTCCTTTTAGAACATCACGAATAGCTTCGTAGTTCCCGGCTAGTTGGTGGTGACGATAGCAAACACAACAACATTCTCCATACCCCCAGTTGTTTAGCCTTGATCGCAAACTTAAAAAGGGTTCTCACCAGATCAACCACACCGTTTTCACCCTAGTCACAGGCTATTTTATCCAGACCTTTTCACATTCATTTCTGTCTGCCCGGTAGATCCATATATTATTTCTTGTCGCGTGGAACCTGTTTATAGTTTCATACTTCACCATCTTGGCAAACACTACTGAAGCTCTGAAAAACCTCTCCTTTAAATAGTAAGAATTTCATAAGTCGCCCTGGTATCCTGACCCGGACCTTTATCGGCGAGTCAAAAAACTCTTTCAGTTATCAAGCAAACTGTTTTGACGACAAATGATCTGTTTCACCGATTAGTAGATATTTGGCGAGTTAATTTACCCGTAATTTTGTCCCTTTGTAGCATGGGCACTGTTTTCAAAAGTGATTGGCTCCCGACCAAGGTTGACGATATCTCCTTAATAACTATGTGCAAACGGGGAATCTGGACCCTCAAGAGGTTATCGGTTGGCGCTCCGGGTTAGGAGAGGAGATCCCCAACCCGAAAGAAGGAGAGATTGTTGTTTTTGTCGAACACCTTGAACGAGGTTTTAAGCCGCCCGGATCAAAATTCCTCAGAGATTCCATGACCTTTATGAATGTCCGCCTTCAGGACTTAGGACCCAACTCGATGAGCAATTTATGCCAGTTCCAGGTGTTCTGTGAGGCCTACTTGCGGATGGAACCCTCAGTTCCTTTATTTTGGTACTTCTTTCATTTGAATTGCCAGACAGAATTTTCCAATGGCCCTAGCTTGGAGCTTGGAGGTGTCAATGTTCAACGCCATAGGGATAGTTCATTCCCGTCACTCGCCATGCCAAGCCATCCCAAAGGCTGGGGCGAGTCTTGGTTTTACTGCCAGGAGACTTCGCCTGAGGGTGAGAACAAGTTTCTTGGCTATAGGAAGGATCACCTTCCAACAAATTTCAAACTCCCGGACAAGCTCACCAAAGAAGAGGAGTCAGACTTTATCCCAGTACTGTCCGAGTTAAGATCTCTGACAAACAACGGCCTTACTGGGGTTGACTTAATCCGCTGCTGGGTCGAATGGCATATTCTCCCTTTAAGTCGCCGGGATGGCTTAATGTGTGATTTTGATGGTACCCTGGATCACCCTCAGTGCTACTTCCACATAGCACTGACATAAAATGATATTGTAACCATTATCAAAAAACTGACCGCCGAGCCAGCAGCCAAGTGCGGTCAAATAGGTCTTAAACTGTTCTGCAAGATCAACCCGACACCAAAGGTAAATAACTTAACCCGCCACTTGTTTTTATTCCTTCCGTCTTACTTGGGCTAAGACCTCTTATAAATAAAAAATACCGTTTCAGAAAGGTGACAAATTCTGGTCCAAGAGGCCAAAAAAGATGGCCATGAAGCAAGCCAGGCCGCCCCCGAAGAAGAAGTCCAAGGGAAAAGGCAAAGCCTCCGTCACTGAGCCATCTGACGCCGATGAATCCCAAGTCGGCGACGTACTTTCAGAGGTAAAAATCCATCCTCTTTTAACTCACCATTCATTGTTGACAGTTTTGTATTTACGCCTCTGTAACTCTTGTGTAGAATGAGGAAAATGAAAGCCAGGAAGACTCCAAAGAGGTAATTTCTGTTTCCTCCGACTCATCTTCTCCTCCACCTAAGTCGGCCAGGCGAATTTGTGGGGAAGTTCCCTTCTCACACCCAAATGCTTGTTTGGATCCAAATTTCCTTTTGAAGAAAGCGCAACATGCCTCAAATCGGAAAACTCGGAGTCATTCTGGAAACTTGGTGTCCGGGTTACCAACAAGAACCAAGAAAAGGCAAAATGAGGTATCTTTTAATAGCACCTCTTCATTTCCTTTTGGATCGTGTTTATAACTCGCTCACATCTTGAAGTGTTATTTTTGCAGAGTTCTCCTCCTTCATTCGGCGACTCAGTGATGTGAGCACTTCCACCGATGATCCGCGTCCCAGGGTAAGTCTTTTATTACATCTACCTTGTCCTGATGGTGGTAATGTCTGTTTCTTTAAGCACACCCTCTTCTCCTCTTAGGGCACAAACGAAGAAAAGGAAAACTGGTGGGTCAACTCCCATTGCAGCTTCGGAGCCTATTGAAAAATTGGCGCCGATCTAGGATAACCCGGACCAAGACAAACCCGAAGATCAAGTGGATCTCCCAAGCTCGCCCAAGGAAACCATGGAAACGCCTAACCCGCCAAGTCCATTGAAAACAACAGAAGACCCAGACGCTGTAGTCATCACCGACACTTGCTTCTCTAAGCCGGCCACAACAGTTTTACGGAAGCATGTATCATCATCAGCTCAACCTGCTTTTGAGAATGAACTTTCCAAGGCTAAGCTCTCCCAGTATGAGAATCTTGAATTCAGAGAACTTTGCTCTGGCTTTGCAAGTCGCCTGGAAGCGAGTTATGAGATGGAAAAAAGTCTGCTTGTTATGCTGAAGAACAAACATGAGGTACGTCTTATTGCACACTGTATTATCCTCATTAACCCCCAAGGGCCGGGTCATCAGTAAAAAGATGAGCCGGGTCTTGATAGTAAAAATGAAACTTTTGACCTGTAACCCCAAGGGCCGGGTCATCTATAAAAAGATGAGTCGGATCTTTGATAAGTGAAGAAAAACTTTCGACCTGTAACCCCCAAGGGCCGGGTCATCTATAAAAAGATGAGCCGGGTCTTGATAATTGAATAAAACTTTCGACCTGTAACCCCCAAGGGCCGGGTCATCTGTAAAAAGATGAGCCGGGTCTTGATAATTGAAGAAAACTTTTTGAACTGTAACCCCCAAGGGCCGGGTCATCTATAAAAAGATGAACGGGGTCTTGATACTGTATAATTTGTCTAAAAAATTATACATTAGCCCCAGGTGTCAGGGATGTTGCTTGCAATAATTCTGAGACTTGCCCCTTGACTATATATTTCGACAGGAATCACTTACGCAAACTGAATCAGCATTTGGCGGCTTGAAGAAAAATTTAACCGATCAGCAGGATGCCCGGGCAAAATCAGAAGAGAAGTGTCAACTGATCTTATCTGAGATGGAGAAGCTAAAAGCCGACTTAAAAAAGGCTCAAGCTGATCAAGATGCCTTAATAAAGCGAGCAGAAAAAGCTGAAGCTAAATTGGATACTGTGCAACAAGAGTTGGCTGGCTTAAAGCGCCATATCTCCAACATGGCACAAGCCGTCTTTAGTAAAAACCAACCCCTGACCTTGCACTTTGTAAATAAATAGCTTGTGGAAATTGCTGACCATCATTACCTCTTACATAGGTCCGAGAGCCGCCAATCTTCAGAATGATTGTGTCTTGATGCTGAAGGCGATTTATACGTTGACGGAGCAACTGTATACCGGAAGTGTGCTGACCGTGAAAGCAGTGATGGGTGCCAAGGAACCCATAACATCAATAAAGAAGATGCTTGGCTGCTTATCTACTCTTCCTCCTCAAATTGGTGAGCTAACTCGGTCTGCCGCCTGAAAAGGAGCACTGACTATGCTGAGTCGGTGTTTGGCGTATGCTCCAGAAATAAACCCGGAATAAGTAGCGGAGGGCTTTCCCCAGCTCAAGGATGACGGGTCAGAATTTGCTGAAGAAGATTACCAGCGTGTTGTCAAAGAATCCCGTTTGGCAGCGACTCAGCTTGCTGCAAGCTTGGATTTATCAAAATACCAAGCCGCCTATGACAACAAGAACAAGAAAGTTAACCCACCAACCTTTGTAACGACCAGCCTAACTCCGCGTCGACCCAAGAATCCTTTTGACTTGGAGGTGGATCTCTCATCAGTGCTGAACGATGAAGATGAGTTCGCCGCGCTATCCAAGTGTAACTGGGTACTGGGCGACTTGCAAATTGAAGTCGGACAGAGCTCGCAGCAGGCTGATCCAAGGACATCAGCAGAATAAACCTTCATAGATTTGGCCATAAGAGCCATGTAATAAGTATTTTTAGAGATCAAACTGCTTCTGTGATGTCTTGAAAAACCCTTATGTCGCCCTTAAGGCGCTTTAAAATGCTTGACCCGCCGTCAAGGCATTTTTATGATGCTTGACCCGCCATGGCTAGAATGATTTCGATCATCAACCTGTTAGGCTTGAAAACATATATCAAACCATCTCTGTGAGTAATGGATGATAATAAATAATAATCGACCCAAGATATTTGAGGCGAGTCAGAAAAAAGTCTGAAAGACCTTGTGGCAGTGCCAGGAAGGTAAAAAATAGCAATTTCGTCGGCTCATCAGGTCGCGACAGGATAGGACGAGTTAAATAAACTCAAGTGCTACTCGAGGGAGACTTTTGTATCAAAAGCTCAAGTATTTAGACCGGCTGATCAGGCACAAGTCAAGCTTCAGTGAAGCAGGTTCGATGAACCAATGATTTCTCTATTTTCCATGTGAGGTGCTAGCCGGTACCAGACATGTTTTAACCAATGCGAGTTCAGGGTCCATGAGCGGAATAACTCGCCAAGAGTTCACGGGTCCATATGGCGATTCAGCCAACACACAGTCCAGTATAACCATTTGTAATGCGGTAATTTTTCGCAGGCCAAATGGGTAGTAAGGCTGATCTCAGTGAGAGGAAGCCCCCAAGTGACCTATGATTAAGGGAAAGACCGTCATAGGATTGTAGAAGCGTATACGCTATTACCACAAAACGACTTCAGATAAAACTGCCCTCAAGTAAGTCGACCTAATCCACAGAATCATATAAGGCGCCTATGTTTGAATCGCGCGCTTGTGGCGACTTCGATCCTCTTTGGCTTACCGATACCCAGTTTTGTAATAAGCGCATCGTGGCGACTTAAGCTCTTTGGTATGGACAGCGTCCATGCTTGGGCGACTTGTTGATGAATAAAAATAAAGATCCATACCTTTCAATAAGATGAATTAGCAGGAAAGCCCCCAAGCTGGGAGGCGTTAATTTTATTGCTTTATAAGAAATGAAAAACTTACAATATGTAGAGCTAATAGCTCAAGTGTAATAAGGCCGCAAATGGGCTATGTTCGAGGGGCGAGTTGACTCAGCCTCCATGGTTGGCCGATCAGGCCGTAGATCCACCAGATAGTAGGACCCGTTGCGAAGGTTTTTGCTGACGACGAACGGTCCTTCCCATGGTGGTGATAACTTATGCATGCCGGTACGATCTTGTATCAGTCGAAGCACTAAGTCGCCCTCCTGAAAAGTTCGTCTCTTGACCCGGCGGCTGTGATAACGCCGTAAGTCGTGCTGATAAATGGCCGATCGGGCTGCAACCAAATCACGCGCTTCCTCCAGGGCGTCCAAAGAGTCTTGACGCGCCAACTCCTTGTCCCGTTCCACATAAGCAGCGACTCTGGGCGAGTCATGCCTAATGTCAGTGGGAAGAACGGCTTCTGCTCCATATACCAGAATGAAGGGAGTAAAACCCGTAGAACGGTTCGGGGTGGTCCGGATGCTCCATAGTACTGAAGGCAACTCCTCAACCCAACACCCTGGTGTATGTTCCAAGGGAACCATGAGTCGGGGTTTGATTCCTTGCAAAACTTCCTGATTCGCCCGCTCCGCCTGTCCATTAGATTGCGAGTGAGCTGCCGCAGAAACATCAAGCCGGATGTGCTCATGATGGCAAAACTCCTGCATCGCTCCTTGAGACAGATTAGTGCCATTATCAGTAATAATGCTGTGTGGATATCCGAACCGGAAGATCAATTTTTTCAAGAATTTGACTGTTGTCTCCGCATCGCAAGCTCCAACAGGTTCTGCTTCAACCCACTTGGTGAACTTATCAACCGCCACCAGCAAATGAGTTTTCTTGTTGGACGACATCTTAATGGGGCCAACCATGTCTAACCCCCAGACCGCGAAAGGCCAAGTGATGGGTATCATCCTTAGTTCTTGAGCCGGCACATGGGCCTGTCGTCCATAACGCTGGCATCCATCACATCGACGAACTATCTCCTCTGCATCTACATGGGCCGTCAACCAGAAGAAACCATGACGGAACACTCTTGAAACCAAGGAGCGTGACCCGGTGTGATGCCCACAATCTCCGGAATGCATGTCATTTAGAATTACACACCCTTCTTTGGAGGAAACACATCTTTGGAAAACTCCAGAAGTGCTTCGTTTATATAATTCGCCATTGATGATCACCATGGATTTGCTTCGCCGAATGATTTGGCGAGCCAATACTTCATCCGTAGGTAACTCACCTCGGACGAGATAGGCCAGATATGGAAGAACCCAATCCGGCGTAACATGGAGAGCCGCCACGAACTGAGACTCATGGTCAGGTATCGCCAACTCCTCCTCCGAGGGCAACCTTACGGAAGGATTATGCAGAGTATCTAGAAAAACATTGGGGGGGGGGGAACCGGCTTACGCTGGGAACCGAGACGTGAAAGGGCATCAACTGCTTCGTTAAGGCGCCGGTCGATGTGATCGACCTGATAGCCATGGAAGTGACCCGCCACATCAGACACATCCCTCCTGTAAGCCGCCATCAAGGGGTCCCGAGAATCCCAAGTACCTGAAACTTGCAGAGCCACCAAATCAGAATCGCCAAAACATCTGACCCGCGTAAGGTTCATCTCCTTGGCGAGTCGCAAGCCATGAAGCAAAGCTTCGTATTCCGCAGCATTGTTGGTACATGGAAACATGAGTCGGAAAACATAGCAGAATTTGTCTCCTTGAGGCGATAGCAGCACCACGCCAGCCCCCGAGCCTTCCAACTATCTAGATCCATCAAAATAAATAGTCCAGTATGTAAGGTCAGGCCTGTCTTCCGGGATCTGTAACTCGGTCCAATCATTGACGAAATCAACCAAGGCCTGAGACTTGATAGCCGTACGAGGGGTGTATCGCACGTGGTGCGGCCCAAGTTCGATCGCCCACTTGGCGATTCGCCCTGTCGCCTCCCGATTCTGGATGATGTCCCCGAGGGGAGCGGAGCTAACCACCGTGATGGGATGCTCTTGGAAATAATGTTTGAGCTTCCGGCTTGCCATAAAGACCCCATAAACTAATTTCTGCCAGTGTGGGTACCGCTGTTTGGAAAGAGTTAGCACCTCGCTGATGAAATACACCGGGCGCTGCACAGGTTATTCCTTCCCTTCCTCCTTCCTTTCGACGACCAACGCCACATTCACCGCTTTGTAGTTTGCCGCAATATATAAAAGCATGAGCTCTTTCTCAGTCGGGGCGGCCAAGACCGGCGGGTTGACCAGCTGCCGTTTTAAAGCTTCGAACGCTTCATTGGCTTCGTCTGTCCAAACAAAATGGTCAGATTTCCTAAGCAATTGATAAAGGGGGATAGCTTTTTCTCCGAGACAGCTTATGAAGCGACTTAAGGCCGCAATACGACCCGCCATTCGTTGGACTTGATTAATATTCGCTGGTTTCCCAAGGGAAGTAACCGCCTCGATCTTGTCCGGGTTAGCTTCAATGCCGCGCTCAGACACCAAAAAACCCAACAATTTCCCTGCAGGAACACCAAAAACACACTTGGTGGGATTAAGCTTCATCTGATATACCCGCAGATTATCAAAAGTTTCCTTGAGATCTCCCAGTAGCGTTTCCTTCCTGTGACTTTTAACCACAATGTCATCAACATAGGCATGGACGTTGCATCCGATTTGACCATGGAGGCAATTTTGGATGCAGCGCTGATAAGTCGCCCCTACACTCTTGAGTCCAAATGGCATGGACACATAGCAAAAAGCCCCAAAGGGGGTTATAAAAGCTGTTTTCTCCTGATCTTCCACGGCCATCTTGATTTGGTGATATCCGGAATAAGCGTCCAGGAAGCACAAAGTTCACATCCCGCCACCGAATCAATAATTTGATCGATGCGGGGAAGGGCGAAAGGATCCTTTGGACAAGCTCTGTTAAGATCCGTGTAATCAATGCACATACGGAAGGTACCGTTCTTCTTGAGCACCAGGACTGGGTTAGCCAACCATTTGGGGTGGAAGACCTCTACGATGAATCCGGCGGCCAAGAGGCGGGCAACTTCCTCCCCGATTGCCTTGTGTCGTTCCTCATTGAACCTACGAAGATATTGCTGAATCGGTTTTGCTTTTGGGTCAACATTAAGATGGTGCTCAGCAAATTCTCTCGGCATACCAGGCATGTCAGAAGGTTCCCATGCGAAGATGTCCCGATTCGCACGGATGAATTCGATGAGCGCGCTTTCCTATTTGGGGTCCAGACCCGTCCCAATAGTGAACTGCTTGGTTGAGTTGCCAGGGACGAAATCCATTGTCTTAGTGTCATCTGTTGGCTTGAACTTGAGGGGCAGCTCCGCGTCTATCGTTGTCTTCTTTAAAGGTGACATATCATCCGGATCAACATTGGCCTGGTGATATTTAAGCTCTTCCGCAGCACAGGCGACTTCTGCGTAAGCCGCATCCCCTTCTTCACACTCTCTTGCAATCCTCCTCTCACCATCAACCGTGATGGGTCCTTTAGGACCAGGCATCTTGAGTTTAAGGTAAGCATAGCAAGGGCGAGCCATGAACCAGGCGTAAGCCGGTCGCCCAAACAACGCATGATAGGGGCTCTTTAACTTGACCACCTCAAACATAAGCGACTCACTCCTGTAGTTAGACGCTGTTCCAAACAGAACTGTGAGCCTAACTCGGCCTATGGGATACGCCGATTTACCTGGGACAATCCCGTGGAATACCGTGGTTGAGGGCATCAAATCTTTCTCCAACAGGTTCATCCTTTGGAAGGTGTCGAAGTATAATATGTTGATGCTGCTGCCACCATCCATCAGTACCTTCGATAAAGTATATCCTCCAACTTGGGGTGCCACGACCAATGCTAATTCGCCGGGATTGTCAACTCTTGGCGGGTGATCCTCCCTACTCCATGATATAGTCTGCTCGGACCAGTGGAGGTATCCGGGGAGTGCTGGCTCAGATACACTGTACGCTCGATGACTCACCTTTTTATCATGCCTGCGGGCATTGGTTGTGAAAATGTGGTACTGCCCATTGCTTAACTGCTTGGGGTTGTTGCGGAAGCCGCCATTGTTGTCCTGCCCCTGCGAAGCCCCCTGTGGGGGTGGTTGTTGAAAAACTCCAGGCGCGTTATACCGTCGCTGGTGATGCACCGGATACTGGCCACTGCTTGGCTGCGATCCACCCTGAGCCCCGGGTTCGGGGAAGCCGCCGAAGGGGTTCTGGCGTTGATTAGGTGCGCCGAACTGTTCTTGCCGTTGGTCCGGGTCACCGCCTTGCCCTTTTTTGATCGCCTCCGCCCGAAACTCCCGCATCACGTAACAGTCCTCCCAGGAATGAGTCACCGGTCCGTCTGCCATGGCGTGGTGCGGGAAGGGGCCCTTGAGTAACTCATTATAGTTGCGCGACTTTTTGCCACTGTAACCCCTATTCTTTTTCTGGCGCTGGTTGCCATTGTTGGTGTTGGTGTTGGCGACTAAGTCCGAAGACTCTTCCTGCTGCCTTCTCTTGCCATTCGCTCCATGATTATGGCGGGCGCGTCCCTGGAACTGGGTATGATTTTTGGATGACTCGCTTTTCCTTGGCGAATTGGCTTTACCACCATCCTCTCCGGGATCTTTGGTGTCATCCGCCTCAGCGTACCTAGTGAGGGTGTCCATTAGCTCTCCCATGTCTTGGACCTTTCGCTTGAGTCGCCCCAACTTCTACACCAAGGGCTCGTAGTGGCAATTCTGCTCTAAGATCAGCACAGCCTGAGCCGTCGTAATACCGTCCGACGAGTGAATGATTTCCGCGACTTGCCGCGACCACTGGTGGGCCGACTCATCCGGGCGTTGAACGCAGTGCTGTAAATCGACTATTGTCATTGGGCGTTTGCAGGTTCCTCGGAAGTTTTTGACGAAACGCTCTTTTAATCCAGCCCAAGTCTCGATGGAGTTGGGGGCAAGTTCTTTAACCAAGTACGCGCCGTCCCTTCTAGCATCATTGTGAAGTATCTGGCGCAGACTGCTTTGCTTACATCGAGCATGTCCATGGCGATTTCGTAACTCTCGACCCACGACGCCGGCTCAAGGTCCGGAGTGTAGTTAGGCACCTTTCTTGGTCCTTTAAAATCCTTGGGCATTCGCTCGTTGCGAAGGGCGGGGGCCAAACACGGCACCCCCACTTGTCTGCCGCTTCCAACAAGAGGCGCTGGGGCGACTTGGGTGTCCGGGTGATCCCGACCTAGCGGGTCTCGATGATCAGGCGAGTTGACCTGGGGAAAGGGTCACGGTCCGCTGGTTATAGAGGGCTGGTCCTCTGGCCGACTCCTGGTGCGGCTTGCCTGGGGAGTGGAGTGCAGCCGATCTAGGTTGTGTGAGAACTGGGCGTTTTGAACCACCACCGTCTTCAACATCTCAATGGCGTTCCTTGCCTCTATCTCGGCTGGAGTGTTGCCGTGAATCGGAAGGGGTTCTAAATGGCGAGTTGCGGCAAGGACGTTGTCCACCGGGTTGGAAAAGTGACCTTGAGGTGTCTGGAATCGGGGAACGCAATCCACAGCTGGCTGAAATGGCGGGTTCGGTGGCTGGCCCGGCCCTCGGGGCGGCTCCTGCCCCGGGAGTTCGTGGAGTGTCGAACAGGCGGGTCGGGTTGAGGTCAAGGGGAAAACGACCCTGATGCCTCCGCTGATGGATGGCGTCAGATGTGCACTGATGCCTTTCGAGCCGCCAGTTTTCGGTATTCAAGCGAGCTACCTCAGCGGTAATTTGAGCCTGCCGGGTCTCGATCCTGGCGGCCTCCACCTCAGTGTCCCGCTGAGCCTTTGCCACCCCTTCTCTTAGCTTCGTCAGTTCCGTATTTACCGCGTCCTGGTTTTCCGGTGTTATGGGGGTCGCCATGAGCCTTGTTATTTCCACTGCTAAATCCACCAAGATCGCGACCGGGCTTCTATACGTTTCACCCGTTCCATCTCCGCGTGCCGGGTTTGGCGAGGGTTGAGTCGCCCCTGCCATGCAAACGTCCATCTGACGGCGAGTCCAGTCAAGAACTTCAGGGTCCATGGCCAGTGACAAGCCCCCAAGGCAGCCCCCATGTAGAGACTGGATTGAATCTGAATCGCCCATGGACGATTCGTCATCAATGTTGACCGGCGTGGTCTCCTGGGTTGCTGATCGTTCTGGTTCCTCAGATCCCTGCGTGAACCCAACAAAGACCGGACGGGTTAGATTTGGCGTCATGACAGGGCGGACGTACTTGGCTGGCTCGACGATGTCGGAGGAGGTGTCCGGCTCAGGCATGGGCGATCCAATCATGCCGACGAAGATGCTGATCTTGCCGAAGGGGACCCTGTAACCAGATTCGATCGAATCGGCCTCAGGCCCGCATAGCAAGTTGTTGATGTAGTACTTCCCGCGGTGGCTCTGAGTCATGAGCCCCGCTGCATAGCTCCCGGACCCTGGTAGGGATCCCTTTGAGAACTCAACTCCACCGTGCGTAGGCCCCACGGTGGGCGCCAACTGTCGTGGTTTTGTCACGGCAGATGTCCTCGTGAAAGGAATTAGTGTTGGAGCCATCGCACCTTGGTGGCGACTCAAAGGGGTTATGTGGGAGTGAAACACAGATTTACCCAGGTTCGGCCCCTCGTGAGGAGGTAAAAGCCTACGTCCTGCTTGGAGTTTGTATTGATGATGTTTCGATTACAAGGGGGCGTAACTCGCCTGACCTAGCACTCGATGATTTCTAACCTACCCTCTCCTTCCCGGGGACTCGCCTTTATATACAGGTCGAGTCCTTAGGGTTTACAAGGGTCCTTTCCTTTACACAAATTGTGATTCTTCCGATCTCTAAATCACCATATTTCCAAGACTCGGAGATCTTCTCTACTATGGACTTCTCCCAAAGGTCCTGAACCGCCATACGACTCCCGGCCTTGCTGGACCAAGGCCGGAACCACTTGGAGATGAGTCGCCAGCTTGGGTGACCCAGCCCAACTAGGGCGGGTTACCCAACAGATAATATCCCCAACACCTACTGAAAATATCTTTTATTGAATTCCTTCGGGTATGCTTGAGAAACTGCTGGCTAATCCTTTCACACGAGATGGATCTTCACATCCAGACTTGCATCTGATCTATGTAGATGAAGTTTGTGGTTTATTTAAGCTTGCAGGTTTGCCCGAGGATGAGGTAAAGAAGAAAGTCTTTCCTTTATCTTTTAATAATAATGCGTTGACATGGTATAGGCTATGTGATGATACTGGATCATGGGGCTACAATCGGTTTAAATTGGAATTTCATCAAAAGTTCTATCCTATGCATTTAGTACATCGTGATCGGAACTTTATTTATAACTTTTGGCCTGGTGACAGGGAAAGCATAGCTCAAGCTTGGGGGAGGCTTAAATCAATGCTATATTCATGCCCCAATCATGAGCTCTCGAGAGAAATCATCACTCAAAACTTTTATGCTCGACTTTCTCATGAAGATCGTACCATGCTTGACACTTCTTGTACCGGTTCTTTTATGAAGAAGGATATTGATCACAAGTAGAATTTATTGGAAAGAATCAAACGCAACTCTGGAGATTGGGAGCTGGAGGAAGGTAAGGAGTCAGGTATGAATTTCCAGTTTGATTGCGTTAAATCTTTTGTTGAGACAAACACTTCTAGAGATTTTAGCGCTAAGTATGGACTTGACTCTGAGATAGTAGCTTCTCTATGTGAATCTTTTGCTGCTCATGTTGATCTTCCCTAAGAGAAGTGGTTTAAATATCATCCTCCTGTAGAAAGCAACATAGTCAAAACCAATCTAGTTGAGGAGAAAGTCATTGCTTTTAGTGATCCTGTTGTTCCTTGTGCCTACGCTGAGAAACCACCATACCGTGCTAGGATAAAGGATTATTCTAAAGCTCCAAATGTGATACGTAGGGGTTACATTAGACCACTTGCACCCCCTGAGGATATTAGAGTTTAACCTAGTGTTGCTATTATCAAAGATCTCTTAGCCGAAGACGTAGACGGGTATGTTATCAAATTCTGTGAGGACTCTGCTAGAATTGCTAAACCTCATGCGAAAGACAAACACGTACCTGTAGTTGGCCTGCCAGTTGTTTCTGTCAAGATAGGAGATCACTGTTACCATAGTTTATGTGATATGGGAGCTAGTGTTAGTGCAATACCCCGTTCTATTTATGATGAAATCAAAGATGAGATTGCACCTGCTAAGGTAGAACCCATTGATGTCAGTATTACGCTAGCCAATAGAGACACTATCTGCCCTGTGGGAATTGTGAGAGACGTAGAAGTCCTGTGTGGTAAGACCAAGTATGCTACTGATTTCCTCGTCCTTGGTACTCCACAAGATAGCTTTTGTCCCATCATATTTGGCAGACCCTTTCTCAACACTATCAATGCTCACACTGATTGCATTAAGCAGACCGTCACTGTTAGTTTTGAGGGTGTGTCTCATGAATTTAACTTCTCCAAGTTTGGAAGACAACCCCATGAAAGAGAGTCGTCTGGTAGGGATGAAATTATTGCTCTTGCCTCTATTGTCGTACCTCCTACGGATCCTTTAGAGCAATATCTTCTTGAGCATGAAAATGATATGCATATGGAGGAGAGAGATGAGATAGATATAATTGTCTTAGAACAATATGCTATTCTCAAGAATAATCTGCCTGTTGAACTGCTTGGGGATCCTCCCCCACCAAAGGGTGATCCTGTGTTCGAGCTTAAACAGTTGCCTGATACTCTTAAGTATGCCTAGCTTGATGAGAAGGAGATATATCCTGTCATTATTAGTGCCCTCCTTTCAGAGCACGAAGATAAGAAGTTACTACGAACTCCGAGGAAGCACCGTGCTGCTATTGGATATACTCTTGATGATCTTAAGGGTATTAGTCCTACTCTATGTCAGCACAAGATTAAAACTGATCCTGACTTCAAACCAGTTGCTGATCATCAAAGGAGATTAAATCCTAAGATGAAAGAGGTCGTTAGAAAAGAAATATTAAAGCTTCTGGAAGCATGAATCATTTATCCTATTGCTCATAGTGATTGGGTAAGTCCAGCACATTGCGTACCTAAGAAGGGAGGTATCACCATCGTTCCTAATGATAAGGATGAACTAATCCCACAAAGGATTATTACTGGCTATAGGATGGTGATAGACTTCCGGAAACTGAACAAGGCAACCAGGAAAGATCATTATCCTCTGGCGTTTATTGACCAAATGCTAGAAAGGCTATCAAAGCACACACACTTTTGCTTTCTAGACGGTTATTCAGGTTTCTCGCAAATACGTGTTGCACAATCTGATCAGGAGAAAACCACTTTCACCTGCCCCTTCGGTACCTTTGCCTATAGACGTATGCCTTTTGGCTTATGCAATGCACCTGCCACCTTCCAAAGATGTATGATGGCTATATTCTGTGACTTTTGTGAAAAGATTGTCGAGGTTTTCATGGATGACTTCTCCGTTTACGGGTCTTCCTTTGATGATTGCCTCAGCAACCTTGATCGAGTCATACAGAGATGCGAAGATATCAACCTCGTCTTGAATTGGGAGAAGTGCCACTTTATTGTTAATGAAGGTATCGTCTTAGGGCACAAAATTGAGAGAGGCATTGAAGTTGATAAGGCTAAGGTTGATGCAATTGAGAAAATGCCTTGCCCCACAGATATCAGAGGTATACGAAGTTTCCTAGGTCATGCTGGTTTGTATAGAAGGTTCATTAAAGATTTCTCTAAGATTTCTAGGCCTCTTACCAACCTCTTGCAGAAGGATGTTCCTTTTATTTTTGATGAGGATTGTGAAGAAGCCTTTGAAATACTTAAGGAGGCTTTGATAACCGCACTAATTGTTCAACCACTTGACTGGAACTTGCCCTTTGAAATCATGTGTGACGCTAGTGATTATGCTGTTGGTGCTGTTCTAGGACAAAGAGTTGACAAGAAGTTGAATGTTATTCACTACGCTAGTAAAACTCTAGACAATGCCCAAAGAAACTATGCCACTACGGAGTAGGAATTTTTAGGAGTCGTGTTTGCATGTGAAAAGTTGAGATCTTATATAGTTGACTCCAAAGTCACTATTCACTCTGATCATGCTGCTATTAAGTACCTTATGGAGAAGAAAGACGCTAAGCCTAGGCTGATCAGATGGGTTGTCCTGCTACAGGAATTTGATTTGCACGTCGTTGACCGAAAGGGTGCTGATAACCCTGTAGCAGATAACTTGTCTAGGCTAGAGAATGTCCTTGATGACCCACTACCTATTGATGACAACTTTCCTGATGAGCAATTGAATGTCATCCGCACTTCACATAGTGCATCGCGGTATGCCGATTACGCAAACTATATTGTAGCCAAATACATACCAACCAGTTTCACCTATCAGCAAAAGAAGAAATTCTTCTTTGATTTGAGACACTACTTTTGGGATGATCCTCACCTTTATAAGGAAGGAGTAGATGGTGTTATTAGACGTTGTGTGCCTAAACATGAACAGGGACAGATCTTGCAGAAGTGTCATTCCGAAGCCTACGGAGGATACCATGCTGGAGATAGAACTGCCCATAAGGTATTGCAATCAGGTTTCTATTGGCCCACTCTCTTCAAGGATGCCCGTAAGTTTGTCTTGTCTTATGACGAATGCCAAAGAATAGGGAACATCAGTAAGTGTCAGGAAATGCCTATGAACTATTCACTTGTCATTGAACGATTTGATGTCTGTGGCTTTGATTATATGGGACCCTTCCCAAGTTCCAATGGGTACACTCACATCTTAGTTGCAGTGGATTACGTCACTAAGTGGGTAGAAGCTATCCCCACTAGAAATGCTGATCACCACACCTCAATTAAGATGCTTAAAGAAGTCATTTTCCCAAGATTTGGAGTCCCTAGATATCTGATGACCGATGGCGGTTCACACTTCATCCATGGTGTTTTCCGCAAGATGCTCGCTAAGTATGATGTCAACCATAGAGTTGCATCTCCTTATCATCCTCAGTCTAGTGGTCAAGTGGAGTTGAGTAATAGGGAGATCAAGTTGATCCTACAAAAGACCGTCAATAGATCTCGAAAGAATTGGTCTAGCAAACTTGACGATGCACTATGGGCTTATAGGACTGCTTATAAGAATCCCATGGGCATGTCACCGTATAAAATGGTTTACGGTAAGGCCTGTCATTTACCTCTTGAGCTGGAACACAAAGCTTATTGGGCAATCAAAGAGCTCAACTTTGATTTCAAACTTGCCGGTGAGAAGTGGTTGTTTGATATCAGCTCATTAGGTGAATGGAGAGCCCAGGCATATGAGAATGCCAAGTTGTTCAAGGAAAAGGTTAAGAGATGGCACGACAAACGAATACATAAACGAGAGTTCAATGTAGGTGATTATGTCTTGCTATACAATTCTCATTTGAGATTCTTTGTAGGCAAGCTTCTCTCTAAATGGGAAGGTCCTTATGTTATCGAGGAAGTATATTGTTCCAGTGCCATCAAAATCAATAACACGGAAGGACATTTTCCTAGAGTGGTAAATGGGCAAAGAATCAAGCATTACATCTCTGGTACTCCCATAAATGTTGAGACCAATATCATCAATGTCATAACTCCAGAGGAGTACATAAGGGATGTTTATCAGCCTGTTTCAGACTCTGAAAACGAAGAGGTATCTGTTTCGGTAAGAAATTGGACTCCGATGCTTTTCCAATAGAAATTTCCTCTGTTTTGGAATTTTTGGAAAATTAGAAAAATAAAAAGCAGTTCGGAGAGCGCACGAGGCGGCCACAAGCCCTGCCACCGCCCCCTACCCCCTGGTGGCGGAGGGCAAGCTTGTGGGCACCTCGTGTGCCTCCCGGAATCCGTTTTCTTGCGGAGCACTCCTTCTGGTCCAGAAAAAATCAATATATACTCGCCCGAAGGTTTTGATCTCCGCATCGCGCAGTTTTCCTCTGTTTTTGTTTCGAGCCTGTTTCTGTGACAGATCTAGATCATCATGACTTCCCCAAACGCTCCCAAGGACAAGATCTTCGAGAAGGTCATCAATCCCTACCTCACGGAAGTGCTGAAACACCCTCAATCTATCAAGATGAGTGAGGGGATGTTGCACATACGTGATGTTGAGGGGCCTAAGAAGACCGGAAGCATGGAGACGAGGCTCGAAGCAATGGAGCAACAAGTCTTCAAGTGCCAAGGGATGGTGGAGCGTGGACTCAACACCAACCACATGATGATCATGAATTTCACTAGCAATCACAAGATGGATGCCATTGACATTGGGAAACACCTCTCCACGCTCTATGACATGGTTGATCAACTTTAGGGCCAGATCTATGACCTGCAGAACCAAAACTGTGAGTATGAGTACATATTTAAATCAATAAGGTTGGCTGCAGATTTGAGGATTCCGGCGACTCGTTCATCCTGCCATGATGGAGCACCTATGCCTTGGAAGACGGAGGATCAGACTACTTCAACAACTCCACCACCATCACCACCAGAGGAAGACAACTAAGCATTGGTATGGGCAATCCCCTTGGCTTCTGCCAAGCTTGGGGGAGTTGCCCTGGTATCATATCACCTTTATATCTTTTGCTTTTACCTTTGTTTTAGTTCTTTCCTTTTCAGTTTTTATTTCTTCTCTTAGAGGAATAAGTCTTTAGTGTTTAGTTTGAGTCTTTTGCTTTTGTCTCTCCCCCGATGTATTCGAGCTTACGAGCTATATAATAAAGAGTATCTTAGTCAAGGGCTTTGCTTTGTGCCATGATCAAAAGTATGAAAAGAACGATAGCATGAAAGATCATGAGACGATCTGATGGAAAGTGATAGCTTCACATATGAAACGTATGATGATTGAAAATTGTTGAGAATAAATCAACATAGACCTCAGTCATTGTTGCAATTAATAATAAGTAATAAGGAAAGAGAGGTTCACATATAAATATATCATCTTAGACACTTTTTACAATTGTGAGCACTCACCAAACTATTACATGCTTAGGAGTAGATGTTGGACAAGGAAGACAACATAATGAATTGTGTTTGCTTGGTTCCAAACAATGTTATATGATTAGATATCCGTTAGCATGTGACGATTGCTTCCACCTCATATTAGCCAAAACTCTCGCACCAAGTAGAGATACTACTTGTGCATCCATAAACCTCCAACCCAGTTTTGCCATGAGAGTCCACCATACCTACCTATGGATTGAATAAGATCCTTCAAGTAAGTTGGCATCGGTGCAAGCAATAAAAATTGCTCTCTAATATGTATGATCTATTAGTGTGTGGAAGATAAGCTTTGTATGAACCTGTGATGAGGAAGACATAAAAGCGACAGACTGCATAATAAAGTTTTTTATCACAGGAGGCAATATAAAGTGATGTTCCTCTGCACTAAGAGGACACACATTCAAACCTCAAAAGCGCATGACAACCTCTGCTTCCCTCTGCGAAGGGCCTATCTTGTACCTTTACTTTTTGCCCTTGTAAGAGTCATGGTGATCTTCACCAATTCCCTATTTTTGCCTTTGTCTTGGCTACCGTCACATGCTTGGGAAAGATCTATATTCATATATCAACTTGGAGTTGAGTACTTATGCTTTATTATTGTTGACTTTACCCTTGATGTAGATCGTTGGGAGGCAAAACTATAAGCCCCTATCTTCCTCTGTGTCCAGCTGAAACTTTGACACCATGAGTACCACGTGAGTTGTAACAACTGTGGAAAACAAAAGAGATGATTGAGTATGTGGGTTTGCCTTACAAGCTCTTATTTGGTTCTTTCTGATGTGTGATAAATTGCAATTGCTTCAATGACTATGGACTATTGTTGGTTACTTCTCGGTAAGGTTTTTGTTTCATGCTTTGCTTTGTGAAGGAATTGTTACTTTCCCATAAGAATCTTTATGATGTATTGTTGTTCTATGTGTGATCATGATGCCCTCATGTTCGTATTATGTTTTATCGACACCTTCGTCCCTAAACATGTGGACATGTTTATGGAACTTGGTTTTCGCTTGAGGACAAGCGAGGTCTAAGCTTGGGGGAGTTGATACGTCCATTTTGCATCATGCTTTCATGTTGATATTTATTGCTTTTTGGGCTGTTATATTACTTTGTGGTACCATATTTATGCATTTTCTCTCTTATTTTGCAAGGTTTATTTGATGAGGGAGAATTCAGGCAGCTGGAATTTTGGACTGGAAAAGGAGCAAATCTCAGTCCACTATTCTGCACATCTCCAAATACCCTGAAAAGTTACGTGGTTTTTTTGGGATTATATAAAAAATACTCGGCAAAAGAGATATCGGAGGGGGGGCTGCCAGGGCGCCACAAGCCCTTCCACCGCCATCCCCTGGTGGCGGAGTGGGGGCTTGTGGGCTCCCTGACGGCCCACTAGCCCCCCTCTTTTGCTATATGAAGGGTTTTGGTCCAGAAAAATCAATCGGGAGCTTTTTCGTGGTTTCGCCGCCGCCACGAGGCGGAACTTGAGCAGATCCAATCTAGAGCTCCGGCAGGACGATCCTACCGGGGAAACTTCCCTCCCGGAGGGGGAAATCGTCGCCATCGTCATCACCAACACTCCTCTCGTCGGAGGGGAGGCATCTTCATCAACATCTTCATCAGCACCATCTCCTCTCCAATCCCTAGTTCATCTCTTGTAACCAATCTCCGTCTCGCGACTCCGATTGGTACTTGTAAGGTTGCTAGTAGTGTTGATTACTCTTTGTAGTTGATGCTAGTTGGATTACTTGGTGGAAGAGTTTATGTTCAGATCCTTGATGCTATTCATTACGCCTCTGATCATGATTATGATTATGTTTTGTGAGTAGTTAATTTTGTTCCTAAGGACATGGGATAAGTCATGTTAATAATAGTCATGTGAATTTGATATTCGTTCGGTATTTTGATATGCTGTATGTTGTCTTTTCCTCTAGTGGTGTTATGTGAATGTCGACTACATAACACTTCACCATATTTGGGCCTAGAGAAAGGCATTGGGAAGTAGTAAGTAGATGATGGGTTGCTGGAGTGACAGAAGCTTAAACCCTAGTCTATGCGTTGCTTCGTGAGGGGCTGATTTGGATCCACTAGTTTAATGCTATGGTTAGACTTTGTCTTAATTCTTATTTTGTAGTTGCGGATGCTTGCGAGAGAGGTTAATCATAAGTGGGATGCTTGTCCAAGTAAGGGCAGTACCCAAGCGCCGGTCCAGCCACATATCAAACTATCAAAGTAACGAACGCGAATCATATGAACATGATGAAACTAGCATGACAAAAACTCCCGTGTGTCCTAGGGAGTGTTTTTCCTCCTATAAGACTTTGTTCAGGCTCGTCCCTTGCTACAAAAGGGATTGGGCCACTTGCTGCACCGTTGCTACTACTCGTTACTTGTTACTTTTCTCTTGTTATGTTTCACCTTGCTACACCATCACTTGTTACCGCTACTTTCAGTGCTTGCACTTATTACCTTGCTAAAATCCGTTTATCAGAGCCTTCTGCTCCTCGTTGGGTTCGACACTCTTACTTATCGAAAAGACTACGATTGATCCTCTATACTTGTGGGTCATCAGCGTGTCAAGGTTTCCTCCAAGCTCCACCTTCACCAAGCTTCGCTGCTTCGATGGCTGACGCTCGCCGGGCTCGCGCGGAGCGCCGCGCCACCCGTGTTGCTCAGACGTCACCCGTGTGCCCCACCTACACGCGCGTGTCACCATCGCCCATGGTGAACACTGCTACGGTCCCCGATGCTCAAGAACAACAAGGTTCCTCCTAGACGGATACCGAGCAGCTCGACGGCCGCACCGCCACTCCGTCGCTCGTCCAGGCTTCCGGGTCGGCCTCGCGTGCCCGACCCGTGTTGCCGCCTGACCGACGCGCACTTGCCATGGCCACCGAGCTGCTCAGCTACCGGCCCACCCCTGACCGCCACAACGACTGGCTCCAGTGCATCAAGGAGCTCGTCGCTGCTGCGGGCGGTTCTGCGACGCTCTCCTGCTCGTTTTGACCCCAACCGTCCCTGGCGAACGACGAGGAGCAAGACACACCACCCCCACCTCCACGGCATGGCGTGCACCCCGAGCCCAGGCAGGAAGCGCGTCCTCGCGACCGGCCTCATGAACCCATGGCGAGGCCAGGAGGTGAAGCAAGCTGTCAGGTGGTTCCTCGGCCACGCGCCGACGTGCGCGTGCCCTCGGCACTGCACGTCCTGTGCCGCGAACGTGCCCTGCTAGAAGCAAACCCATTGCAGCAGTAGGACCAGGTCGCCCCCGTGCGCGTAGCACCCGTCGGGCCGGTGAGGTGCCTCACCATCGCCCCTGAGCTCTACCCAAATGCGTGGCCCTACAAGTTCAAGCCCGATCTACCCCTGCGATATGACAGCACCCTGGACCCGGTCGAGTTCCTGCAACTCTACACGCTGAGCATCGGGGTGGTAGGAGGAGGTGACAAGGTCATGGCGTGCTGGTTCCCCATGGCGCTCAAGGGCGGCGCGCTCTCTTGGATCCTCAACCTCCCAAGGGCGTCTGTCACCTCCTGGGATGGTCTACGAAAACGCTTCATCGCCAACTTTCAGGGCACCTGCGACCGTGCTCCCACCGTGAATGACCTGCGGCGCATCAAGAATCAGGAGGGGGAGACCCTGCACAAGTTCACATAGCGCTTCATGGCCATGCGCCTCAAGATCCCCAAGGCGTCGGACGAGGCCGTCATCTCGGCCTTCTCCGACGGAGTCACCGACCTCAAGATGAAGTAGGAGCTCGCCATTAGTGATGAAATGAGCATTGCATTGGCGATGTTCAACCTCGCAAACAAGTGCGTGAGGGCCGAAGAGGGTCGCGTGTCGCTCCTCGGGCCCCAGTCGGCGCCAAGTCAAGGCCAAGGAGATGAAGCACAAGGCTCCGGCGGTGCTCGCGGCCGAGCCCGAGGCGAAGCTCGGTCAAGGGGGAGAGCGTCCGTCAGGAGGAGGGGCTAACGTGCATCTTCCATGGCACCAACGACCATGATACCTCGAGTGCCAAGAGCTCCGGCTGGTCCTTGCCGAGCACTTCAGCAGGTGTCCTGGACGGGAGACAGAGTCCCCGCGCGCGGCGGTGGCCGCAGAGGAGGCCGCTGGGATGACCGGGAGCCATGTCAGGGGTGACACGAATAGCCTCATGATGACCGTTGGCGCAGCCAGCCTTAGGAGGACTGTTGGCGCGACCAGGCTCAGGACGACCGCTGGCATGACGACCTTCAGGAGGGGCAACGACGCGGTCTGCCTCGTGAGGTTGGGTTGCCTCTGCTGCCTCTGCTACCCGGAGGAGGGATGAAGACTGGCAGAACGATGGGGCTGGGGGCTTCGAGGAGGCCAGGGCGGTGGCCTCCATCCTGGGCGGCGCCCAGACCCCGGCCTCAAACCACGCCTTCAAGCAGTTCGCCCGGGAGGTGAATGCCGCTCTCCCAAATCTTGAAGCGATGCACCCCATCAACTAGTCCCAGACCACCATCACCTTCGACCCAAGTGATCACTTCAGGTGCTCGTTCATGGCCGGCAAGCTCCCCATGATGTGCACCCCGACCATCAGCAACGTCCTCGTCACCAAGACTCTTATCCACAGTGGAGCGGGGCTCAACGTCCTCTCGGTCAAGACCATCGAGACACTCCAGCTACCATATGAACATCTCATGCCGACCAAGCCCTTCTCAGGAGTCATGAAAGGGTCCAGCGTGCCCATCGGGCAGGTGCGTCCGCCAGTCACCTTCGGCGAGCGCAAGAACTACCACACTGAGATCATCGTCTTCGACGTCGCGCACATCCACCTATCGTACAACGCGATCCTTGGGTACCCTACTCTTGCCAAGTTCATGGCGGTGACCCACTAGGGCTACAACGTCCTCAAGATGCGAGGGAGCGGCGACGTCAGCACCACCGCTTGCGACGAGAAGGATGCGGTCTGTACACTCGAGCGTGCCTACCGCGCCGTGGTGGCGGAATGCTCGGACGACAAAGAAGACGAGACACCTCGCGAGGAAAAACGCAAGAAGAAGATGCAACTCCTCCCCATGGGGCGCCCTGGGACTTCGCGCTCCGTGCCTGGGGACGGGGTCATGCCTCCCATTGCACAGGAAGGCGTGCTTGCTGCCCCCTTGGGTCAGGGCTGGGGGCTCCCACCGGGGAGTTACCGACCTGACCAGTGAGGCGAGGGTGGCGCTCGAGCATAACCCGAGGGCACACTCCGGCGCGCGTCCGCCCAGCTACCGTGAGTCCATCATTAGAGCAATCCAAGAACTTCGAGAGGCCCAGACCATGCAAGGTTGGGACTTCCCAACATCCCAATCGCAGTCGCCGTCGTCGGCACGGTCGATCAGCCCCGCCGTCAGAGCCGTGGCTCGAGGCCCCTTCTGGCCCGCGCAAGCTCACCATCGGTGGGTGTCCCTGGGCGCCAGCACCCTCATGTCCTTCGGGCTAGGGAGCGTGGCTGCCACTTACCAGGGGCTCCAGCGGGCCATGCTCATGCCTTGCCTGATGAGGCGTAGTGAGGAAGAGGAGGAGATGCTCGGGCCAAACAAAGGTCCCGAGCCTTGGGAGACGGTGGACCCGTGAGGGTCGTGATCGTGGAAGCAGGAGATCGGGCGATGACGGCGCCCTCGGCACTGTAGCGGAATGGCCGCATGTGACTTTTTGTTGCCTACTGCCAGGTAACTTTTTGGCTCACTCCGTCCGAGAGCACCCACATGGCCACGTGGCCTCCAGGAGTTGAGGGCACTCCCCAACTGCCACTTTCATTTAAGCATCCTTCAGTTGTTTCTGTCGCACCCACTTCGAACCCTAATGTTCTACCTCGCTTGCATCTTTGGGCGATCGCCCCCCTACTCGGGGGCTCCGGCCGAAGCTTATCCTTGCAGGCCTCCTGAGGCAGCAGACACCCTGCCTCACTCCCGAAGAAGAAGAAGTCAGCAGGGTTTACCAATGACCCAAAAGGAATCAGGCGCCTATGCCTCGGGGGTAGGGACACTCGCGAGGCCAAAGCGTCCTCGCGACCTCCCAGATACACCCCCACCGTCACACTCTCACGTAATAACGAGCTGCGGCTGTATATACGCCCGGGCCCCCCCGAGACGCGAAGGGGTCCCTCCCATGCCGAGTGGATGACCTATGCTCCACGCTGGGTGAAGACTCAAAAGGAATCAGGCGGCTATGCCCACAATCAACTCAGTCCGCCAATGACTTTTCCCGTAGCTGGCAAGGAAATCAACTCAGTCCGCCAATGACTATGCCCGTAGCTGGCCAGGACATCAACACAATCCACCAATGACCATGCCCACAACAGGCCGAGAAGTCAACCCAATCCACCTACGACTACGCCCACACCCGGTGTGGGGGACACACAACTGGAGGTACGGAGCCACTCATACGTCAAGGGGGACCCCTGAGCGTCGCGACTCAGGGGCCTAACTGAGCTCGTAGCCCCTTCCCTCTTGGGCCGCCCAGGCGGTGCAACGCTGACAGAGGTATGCGCGGGGCTGGCCCTGCAGATGCAGAGCCCAGTGCTCTCAACAAGTCATGTGAAATCTCATAGGGAGAACGCTGGAATCACTCGTACGTCAAGGGGGACTCTTGAGCATCGTGACTCAGGAGCCTGAACTGCGCCCGTAGCCCCTTCCCTCTTGGGCCGCCCAGGCGGTCCAACGGCGGCGAAGGGACACACGGGGCGGGCCCTGCCGACGCAGAGTGCCGAAGGAGTTTGGGAGTCTCAAATCGTTAGCTTCTTAGGAGGGACATTGGAGTCACTCGTATGTCAAGGGGGACCCCTGAGCATCGCGACTCAGGGGCCTAACTGTGCTCGTAGCCCTTTCCCCCTTTGGGATTTCCTGGTATCCGACTGGTCCAATCGCGATGGAGGTAAGCGTGGGGCGGGCCCTGCCGAGTGATAACCCACAATTATAGGGGATCGCAACAGTTTTCGAGGGTAGAGTATTCAAGCCAAATTTATTAATTCGACACAAGGGGAAGCCAAAGAATATTCTCAAGTACTAGCAGTTGAGTTGTCAATTCAACCACACCTGAAAGATTTAGTATCTGCAGTAAAGTATTAGTAGCAAAGTAGTATGATAGCAACAGTAGCAACGGTAACCAGTAGCAGCAAAGTGACAGCAGTAGCAACAGAGTAACAACAGTAGCAATAGAGTAATAGTAGCAGCAGTGACAATAGTAGCGGCAAAGTAACGTAGCAAGGACCAGTAGTAAAACACTCGTAGGCATTGGATCGGTGATGGATGATTATGCCGGATGTTATTCATCGTGCAACAATTATAGCACGGAGAGATATGTAACTAGCTCAAGTTCGTCAATGTAATGTAGGCATGTATTCCGTATGTAGTCATACGTGCTTAGGGAAAAGAACTTGCATGACATCTATTGTCCATCCCTCCCGTGGCAGCGGGGTCCTGATGGAAACTACGGGATATTAAGGTTCTCCTTTTAATAAAGAACCGAACCATCGCATTAACACTTGGTGAATACATGAGCTCCTCATACTATGGTCATCTCCGGGAGTGGTTCTGACTATTGTCACTCCGGGGTTGCTGGATCAGAACACGTAGTAGGTGACTACAACTTGCAAGATAGGATCAAGAACACACATATATTGGCGACAACATAATAGGTTCAGATCTGAAATCATGGCACTCGGACCCTAGTGACAAGCATTAAGCATGGGAAAGTAGTAGCAACATCAATCTCAGAACATAGTGGATACTAGGGATCAATCCCCATCAAAACTAACTCGATTACATGATAGATATCATCCAACCCATCACCGTCCAGCAAGCCTACGATAAGATTACTTGTGAACGGTGAAGAGCATCATGGAATTGGCGATGAAGGAAGGTTGGTGATGACGATGGCGACGATCTCCCCTCTCCGGAGCCCAAAACGGACTCCAGATCTGCCCTCCACAGGAAGAACAGGAGGTGGCGGAGCCTCCGTATTGTAAAACGCGATGAACTCTTCTCCTTGATTTTTTTCCGGATGAAAGGGACTAATTTGAGCTGAGATTGGAGGCGGTGGAGCTTCGTGCACCCCGCAAGCCTACCAGACGCGGCCAGGGGGACCCGTGCCTAGTGGGCTTGTGGGCTCCACACTCCACTTCCTCCGTTGATTCTTGCACCAGTATTTTTCATATATTCCATAACAAATCCCCATAAATTTCCACGTCATTCCGAGAACTTTTATTTCTGTGCAAAAACAACACCATAGCAATTGTGCTGAAAACAGCGTTAGTCCGGGTTAGTTCCATTCAAATCATGCAAATTAGAGTCCAAAACAAGGGCAAAAGAGTTTGGAAAAGTAGATACGACGGAGACGTATCAACTCCCCCAAGCTTAAAACCTTGCTTGTCCTCAAGCAATTCAGTTGCAAACTGAAAGAGACAAAAGAAAATTTTTTACGAACTCTGTTTGATCTTGTTGTTGCAACTATGTCTAACTCATAACCATAATTTCAGTAAGATCACAAGCTAACCACATAAGAAAATGACATCTAGGTCTCACGGTAAACTCATATAAATGGCATAATCAACTAGCGAGCAATAATAATAAGTTTCAAACGTCAGCACTTCAATCAAAACAATCATGAAGCAGTACGAACAGATGGTATCTCGCTAGCTCTTTCTGAGACCACAAAACATAAATGTAGAGCACCTTCAAAGACCAAGGGCTGACAAAACATTGTAATTCATGTCAAAGAAGATCCAGTCACAGTCATACTCAATATCAGTCAAAAGCAAAGCATAAAAATGACAGAGGTGCTCTCTAATTGGTGCTTTTATAAGAAGAGGATGACTCAATAGGAACATAAATAGACAGGCCCTTCGCAGAGGGAAGCATTGATTTGCAGAGGTGCCGGAGCTCAAGCTTTGAAAACATAGATTATAATTTTGGGTGTCATGCCTTCATTGTCAATGCAATGACCAAGAGTTTTCACCATCTTCCACGCTACACATGCTATATGCGGTTCCCAAACAGAAAAGTAAAGTTTTGACTCCCCCACCACCGATCAATCACGCTCCACGACTAGCCGAATACTCGGGTGCCGTCCATACAAACATCAATCCAGGGGGAGTTTTGTTTGCAATTATCTTTTCGATTTGAGCATGGAACTGGGCATTCCAATTACCAGCCCCTTTCTCGTGAATGATAGTGAATAAACACATATCGAGGATAACACGCCTAGCATGGAAGATACTGATTGCCCCGTGTCACCACATGAGCTGTTCGGGCATGCAAAACAGATTATTTCTTGAAGATTTAGAGAGTGGCACATGCAAATTTACTTGGAACGGAAGGTAGATACCTCATATAGGTAGGTATGGTGGACTCATATGGAACAACTTTGGGTTTATGGAAGTGGATGCACAAGCAGTATTCCCACTTAGTACAAGTGGAGGCTAGCAAAAGACTGGGAAGCGACCAACTAGAGAGCGACAACAGTCATCAAAATGCATTGAGATTAACCAACATTGAGTGCAAGCATGAGTAGGACATAAATCACCATGAAAATGAATATCATAGAGGCTATGTTGATTTTGTTTCAACTACATGCGTGAACATGCGCCAAGTCAAGCCACTTGAATCATTCAAAGGAGGATACCATCCTATCATACTACATCATAGTCATCTCAAGATTCATGTTGGCATCCAAGACAAACCATTATAAGCTCCCAACTAATTAAGCTTGGCATCAGAAACTATGATCTCTAAGTTGTCATTGCAAACATGTTTCCCTCACAACAAAGCTGAATCAGGAACGATGAGCTAGTCATATTTACAAAAACAAAATAGATTGAGTTCATACCAGCTTTTCCAGGCTCAGTCACTTCATCATATATCGTCATTATTGCCTTTTACTTGCAGGACCGAATGATGTGAACAATAATAAGAGTGCTCGTGCATTGGACTAAGCTGGAATCTGCAAGCAAACACAAAGGAGAAGACAAAGTAATATGGCTCTTTGACAGATAAACAGATAGGCAAGCGAGAGCCATTAAACATTGTAACCATGGTCTTCTACCTTGACCCAAAGAAAAAGAAAACTATTTACACGGGAAAGCTCCCAACAAGCAAAAGAAGAACGCAAATTCTTTTTGGGTTTCCTCAAACTAGACAAACACACGAAAAGAAAACGAGAGAAATTAATAAACTAGCATGGATGATACAATGGCAAAGTGTAAACACCGACTAACAAAGTGAAAGTGTAAACAAGAATATAAAGTCGGTGAGGCACACGTACGCCCCAAGCTTAGGCTTTTGGCCTAAGTTGGTCTACTCCCAAGGAGGGAAATAACCAGCTCCGGGGTACTCCGGAGTGTACCGAGGGTGCCACTGCTATGTGAGCTCCTCTGGATCCCACTGATAAACTAGCGTCTGGTACTCGAGTGGTGGCTCGGGCACGGGCACCTGTGGTTGGGCTATGCCCCAATATGCGTAGATGTCCGAGGGCATAATAATGTACCTACCTAGATGAAGATTGAGCAAAGAAGGAGCAGGCAAGGTAATAGTCTCACGAGTATCCTGACTAAATACCAGGTTATAAATCATCCTCTTATTTGTATCTTTATCAAGAAAGTCATGGCGAACCATGCTATCATAATCTAGATATCTCTCAGGAAGAAGAATCTCTTCTTCCTCGTGCAGTCTAATAGGTATCTCAAATTGTCTAGCAAGACGGGTAGCATAGATACCTCCATAAACAACGCCTTTAGAACGGTTCGTGTTCAACCGTTGAGCTACTATAGCGCCCAAGCTATAAGTTTTATCACTATAAAGGGCTTCGCTCAAAACCGCAAGATCTGGGGAGCTACGGGCCCCAGCTTTCCCACGACCAATCAAACATTTTCCCACGAATAATGAGAAGTACCGAAGCACGGGAAAATGTATGCTAGCAGCTCTAGCACAAGACACTCCTCTCTCCTCTCCTACAGCAATAGTATCTATGAAAGCCTCCAAGTCCCGTGGACGAGGTTCATGAATATCCCCAACAAAAGGCAATTTGTAAACATTGCAAAAATCCTGGATTGACATGCGCTGGGGGATATCATATAATTTGAACTCAACCATAGGAGGATCTTCTTTGGATAGAAGTTAAAGCTTCGCACAAAAACATTAGTGAGGAGGAGGTATTGTGGACACATATGTTCAAGGAAGGCGGTAAGGCCTGCGTTCTCCACCAAGTAGTAAAAGTCCTCATAAAGTCCGGCGGCGCGTAAGAACACATCGCTTGGCCACTCGCACGCTCGAACTTCTGCAACTCGGGGGACCGGATACTTGGGTTTCTTCTTTTCATTCCCATCATCCTTGGGGTCACGACTTGAAGAGCCTCTTAAGAACCTCCTCATCTTTTCACTTTTGTACCTCTGAAATTTTATGAAATTTTATTGATTCTAAGGAAAAGTGAACAAGGCCCAATGAAACTCGTAGCAACTACTCCCACAAGTGCCTAGTGGCCATATTACGCATCAAAACTTCTTGGGACCAGCTAAAATTAGCATGCAAAGCTCAAGAACAGGGTCACCAAGGGAGCAAAAATAAGCGATGTATAAAGCACTAGAGCAAAAACTAATTGGACCAATTGAGGAGTCACTTACCAAGGAGCAATTTCCCCAAAATAGTTTGGTGAATGGTGCTTTGCACAAGGAGATCGAAAATCTCAGCAAGAAGAGCAAGAACACGGGTTTGAGCTGCGAAACAAATTTTTCTGGAGGTAGGAGAAGCAGCTGGGAGCTAGAATGAGTGGAGGGGGTACACGTGGGCCTCACAAGCCTGGTAGGCGCGGCCAGGGGGGTGCCCGCGCCTCCAGTGCTTGTGGCCCACTGGTGCAGCCCCGTGACTAGCTCTTCTTCTCAGAATTTTTCAAAAATTCCAGAAAAAATCATACTTGATTTTCAAGACATTCGGAGAATTTTTATTTTCGGGGTACTTTTCTACGGGACGCTAAAAGCAGAAAACAGAGAAACTAAACTAAATCTATCATTTTTCTTCTAAGCAACCGAAGGTGAAATCTTGGAACAGAGGTTTGTGACTCCTCGATTCATCCATCTAATGGTCATCTAAAGAAATTCGTCAATGAGGTTGATCAAGTCTCCTTGACAAACCTTTTCGAATGACAAAAGAAGACAGAGAATTTTCGAATAGTCACTAGGTTATCTCAATGGGGATGTGAATATCCCCAACAAGCAAATCATACTTCATCTTGGCAGTAGGTATAGGGCATTCAAAGCTCCCAATAAGAATAGATGAAGTTTTTTTGATAGCATTGATGCAATGTACTCGATATTGTTTCCTCGGAAAGTGCACCATATGCTCATTACCATTGAGATGGAAAGTGGCATTGCCTTTGTTGCAATCTATAATAGCCCCTACAGTATTTAAAAAGGGTCTTCCAAGGATGACCGCCATGGCATCATCCTTGGGAATATCCA
This sequence comes from Hordeum vulgare subsp. vulgare, assembly GCF_904849725.1. Taxonomy (NCBI): domain Eukaryota; kingdom Viridiplantae; phylum Streptophyta; class Magnoliopsida; order Poales; family Poaceae; genus Hordeum; species Hordeum vulgare. Next base: position 106,843,370 of record NC_058519.1, on the reverse strand, counting down.
GGATAACAAACTCCGTCAAGATAGTAACATTAGCAACCACAACAGGCATATCCTCGCAAATGCCGATAGGGCAAGCAGTTGATTTGTCAGCCATTTGCAGAGAGATTTCAGTGGGTGTCAACTTATCCAGTTCAAGTCTATGATAAAGAGAGAGAGGCATGACACTAACACCGGCTCCAAGGTCGCATAAAGCAGTTCTAACATAGTTTCCTTTAATGGAGCAAGGTATAGTGGGCACTCCGGGATCACCTAGTTTCTTAGGAGTTCCACCCTTGAAGGTATAATTAGCAAGCATCGTGGAAATCTCAACCTCAGGTATCCTCCTCTTATTAGTGACAATATCCTTCATATACTTAGCATACGGAGACATTTTGAGCATATCTGTCAAACGCATTTGCAGAAAGACAGGTCTAATCATTTCAACAAATCGCTCAAAATCCTCATCATCCTTTTTCTTGGATTGTTTGGGAGGAAAGGGCATGGGTTTCTGAACCCATTGTTCCCTTTCTTTACCATGCTTCCTAGCAGTGAAGTAGTTCTTATCGTATCTTCTGTCATTAGGCTGTGGGTTATCAAGATCAACTGGTTCAATCTCCACATCCTTATCATTGCTAGGTTGAGCATCAACATGAACATCACTATTGATATTATCATTAGGCTCATGTTCATCACCAGATTGTGTTTCGGCATCACAGATAGAGACATCGTTTGGATTCTCAGGTGTAACAGCATCAGGGTTGCTAGCGTGCAAGTGCCTATCATCTTTCTTCTTCTTCCTAGGATGACTTGGTGCATCAGTGCTAACTCCTTGAGAATCTTGTTCAATTCTCTTAGGATGACCCTCAGGATACAAAGGTTCCTGGGTCATTCTACCGCCTCTAGTGATGACTCTAACAGAATTGTCATTCAACTCATTGAGCAAGTCATTCTGAGCCTTAAGTACTTGTTCTACCTGAGTAGTAACCATAGAGGCATGTTTACTCAAGAGCTTAAGATCATTGACATTTCAGTCCACACACGCACTTAAATGACTAAGCATACGAGCATTCTGTTCCAATTGTCTGCAAACATAATCATTGAAACTGTGTTGTTTGGCAACAAAGTTATCAAATTCATCCAGGCATAACCTAGCAGGTTTATCAAAAGGAATATCACTCTCATCGAACCTACGAAGAGAATTTACCTCTACTAGGTGTCTTGGGTTATCGAGACCATGGATCTCTTTGATAGGTAGTAGATTTTTGACATCCTCAGATTTAATGCCTTTCTCTTTCATAGATTTCTTAGTTCTTGCATATCTTCAGGACTGAGGAATAGGATACCTCTTTTCTTTGGAGTTGGCTTCGGAGGTGGTTCGGGAATAGTCCAAGCAGTCTCATTGCACAAGATATTGTTCAATAGAATCTCAGCTTGTTCTACGGTCCGTTCCCTAAAAACACAACCAGCACACCTATCTAGGCGGTCTCTAGAAGCATCGGTAAGTCCATTATAGAAGATATCAAGTATTTCATTCTTCTCAAGAGGGTGATCAGGCAAAGCATTTATTAGCTGGACGAGCCTCCCCCAAGCTTGTGGGAGACTCTCTTCTTCAACTTGCGCAAAGTTATATATTTCCTGCAAGGCAACTTGCTTCTTATGGGCAGGGAAATATTTCTCAGATAAGTAGTAGATCATATCCTAGGGGCTACGGACACAACCATGATCAAGAGAAGTGAACCAGGTCTTAGCATCATCCTTTAGCGAGAAAGGAAACAACTTAAGGATATAGTAGTGGCGGATCTTTTCCTCACTAGTGAATAGGGTGGCTATATCGTGCAGTTTGGTAAGATGGGCTACAACTGTTTTAGACTCATAACCGTGAAAAGGACCAGACTCGACCAGAGTGATTAACTCAGGGTCGACAGAGAATTCATAATCCTTATCAGTCACAAAGATAGGCGAAGTAGCAAACTTTGGGTCGTATTTCATCCTAGCGTTCAAAGATTTTTGTTTCCACTTGCGCTGTAATTTCTCAACATCATAGCTATCCTTACAAGCAAGAAAGTCCTCAGCTATCTCTCCCTCCATAACATAACACTCAGGTATATCAGGCAATTCATATCTAGGTGAGCTAGTTCTAACAGGCAAAATAGCAGGTTCTACTTCAATAGTATTAGCAGTTTCAGAAGTATCATCACATCTAGCAATTTGTGCATCAAGGAATGCACCTAGTGGCAAAGTAGTATCAAGCATAGCATCATCACAAGCATCATGGACATCAGAAGTAGCATCATCAAGCACATGAGACATATCAAGATTTCTAGCAGGAGATGGTGCCGCAAACTTACTCATAACTGAAGGTGAATCAAGTGCAGAGCTAGATGACAGTTCCTTACCTCTCCTCGTAGTTGAGGGCAAGACTTCAGTTCTTGGATCTTTCGGATTCATCATAGTGACCAGCAGACGTAAATCCCAAGTGATTCAGAGAATATAGCTATGCCTCCCCGGCAACGGTGCCATAAAAAGGCACGTTGATGGGAGAATATTCTTGACTTGGCTTCCCCGGCAACGGCGCCATAAAAAGGTCTTGATAACCCACAAGTATAGGGGCTCGCAACAGTTTTCGAGGGTAGAGTATTCAACCCAAATTTATTGATTCGACACAAGGGGAAGCCAAAGAATATTGTCAAGTATTAGCAGTTGAGTTGTCAATTCAACCACACGTGAAAGATTTAGTATCTGCAACAAAGTATCAATAGCAAAGTAGTATGATAGGAGCAGTAGAAACGGTAACCAGTAGCAGCAAAGTGACAGCAGTAGCAACAGAGTAACATCAGTAGCAACAGAGTAATAGTAGCAGAAGTGACAGCAGTAGCGGCAAAGTAACATAGCAAGGACCAGTAGTAAAAGACTCGTAGGCATTAGATCGGTGATGGATGATTATGCCAGATGTTATTCATTATGCAACAGTTATAACACGGAGAGATATGTTACTAGCTCCAGTTCGTCAATGTAATGTAGGCATGTATTCCGTATGTAGTCATACGTGCTTAGGGAAAAGAACTTGCATGACATCTATTGTCCATGCCTCCCGTGGCAGCGGGGTCCTAATGGAAACTACGGGATATTAAGGTTCTCCTTTTAATAAAGAACTGGACCAACGCATTAACACTTGGTGAATACATGAACTCCTCATACTATGGTCATCTCCGGGAGTGGTTCCGGCTATTGTCACTCCAGGGTTGCCGGGTCATAACACATAGTAGGTGACTACAACTTGCAAGATAGGATCAAGAACACACATATATTGGCGACAACATAATAGGTTCAGATCTGAAATCATGGCACTCGGGCCCTAGTGACAAGCATTAAGCATGGGAAAGTAGTAGCAACATCAATCTCAGAACATAGTGGATACTAGGGATCAATCCCCGTCAAAACTAAATCGATTACATGATAGATCTCATCCAACCCATCACCGTCCAGCAAGCCTACGATGAGATTACTCACGAACGGTGAAGAGCATCATGGAATTGGCGATGAAGGAAGGTTGGTGATGATGATGGCGAGGATCTCCCCTCTCCGAAGCCCAAAACGGACTCCAGATCTGCCCTCCAGAGGAAGAACAGGAGGTGGCGGCTCCTCCGTATCGTAAAACGCAATGAACTCTTCTCCTTGATTTTTTTCGAGACGGAAGGGACTAAATAGAGCTGAGATTGGAGGCGGTGGAGCTTCGTAGGCCCCACAAGCCTGCCAGTCGCAGCCAGGGGGGGGGGCGCCTCGTGGGCTTGTGGGATCCACACTCCACTTCCTCCGTTAATTCTTGTGCCAGTATTTTTTATATATTCCACAAAAAATCCGTGTAAATTTCTAGGTCATTCCGAGAACTTTTATTTCTGCGCAAAAACAACACCATGGCAATTCTGCTGAAAACATCGTTAGTCCAGGTTAGTTCTATTCAAATCATGCAAATTAGAGTCCAAAACAAGGGCAAAAGAGTTTGGAAAAGTAGATACGACGGAGACGTATCACCGACGCAAAGTGCTGAAGGTGTTCTGAAGTTTCAAAATTCTCGCCGCGTTCCCCTCATGAGGGCTGCTCACACGTCAAGGGGGACTCCTGAGCATCGTGACTCAGGAGCCTAACTGGACTCATAGCCCCTCACCTCTTGGGTCGTCCTGGAATCCGGTCGGTTCAATGGCGGCTCAGGTATGCGCGAGCTAGGCCCTGCCGCCGCAGAGTATCATAGTAAACATGAAATAAACGAGGTGAAGAAAACATCCAAGCAGTCAACCAGTTATTACAAGCCTTAGCAAGTTCTTGAAAATGCAAATGAGTTTGACGCCTCCACAAGAAGCGATGTGCATTGCAGGGAAAAGAGAGGGGGAAGAAATCAAAAAGAACAACCGCCGTCAGTCGCTCCATCTTCAAGGGGCTTGTCGTCGGCGTCAGTGGCACCTTCTTCCCCATCGCCAGCTTCAGCGGGATCTGGAGACGAGGGAACTGCGACGCGGGCGAACCTCTTCACCAACACATCCATAGGGCCCTTCACCGCCTCCGCAGCACTGTGGCAGGCCTCAGTGGGGACCGAGAGGATCACGGAGCCAAAGTCGAATCCCGGCCCGCGAAGATGAAGGTGACCGAAGACGCGTGTCACGGCCTCAGAGAAGAGGTCGCGACACTCGCTGTCCAAGATCTTGTCCTCCTGGATGACGTCGTCCTCCAACGCCACAACAAGCTCCGTCGCGAGCCTGGCGAAGCTGCTCTCTGGGGTGGCGAGAGGCTCGTCGATCTCGCCCCGGTAGAGGGTGCAGAGCACCTTTTGAAGCCTGAGCTCAACGCCAGGGTCACCGTCTAGCAAGATCGCCACGACCTTGTTCAGCTCCTCATTGGGAACATCCTGGGACCGGAGCCTAAGCTCGTCGTCACCAACCCGGTAGTCCCACATGAGCCTGGAATGGGTCTGAAGGGGTGCCAGGCGCTGCGCCAAGAATTCCTTCACTATCATTCCACCAGTCAGCCTCCTAGTGCTGATGTCGCGGAAGAAGCGCTCCAGGATAGGCATGGCCTGAGGGTCGGAGAGCTTCGCTGAGCTCCATGCAGAAGTTTTCTCCGGCAGCCCCTTCGACTCCTCCAGTCGAGGATTGACGTCCTGGAGGCTCATGAGAACCCAGCGGTGCCCGAAGTTTTCCACCTTCTTCCCGGCCTTCAGGAGCAAATTGCCGCTCTAGGCCGCTACGAAAGAGACGCATGCCGACAAATGGGCGCCGTCGTGCAGGTGCAGGCTGAAGAAATGATGAAAAAGGGCTACTGAAGGCCGCACGCCAACGAAGGCCTCATAGTAGAAAGCAAAGACATACAGGGGCAAGATGGAGTTGGGCGGGAGGTGAAGGGCATGGATCCCATAGTGTTTCAGGATGGCGGTGAAGAACGAGGAGAAAGGCAGCACCAGCCCGGCGAAGATGCTATGGAGGAAGAAGGGGTATATCACCTTCGACGCGGGCCGCTTTGCTGTGGCGCCGGGCTAGATCAGGGTCCGCCCGTGCTCGTTGGACTCGGCCGCAGTCCATGGGAACACGGGGGTAAGATACACATCCTTGGAGAGGGCACATTCCAGGAGCGGAGAGGCCAGGGCAGGACCTTGCGTCTCTGGCTTCTGCTTACCGGCGGGCGCCATCGCTGAGCCGACGAGGGAACGACGCGACGTTGGATCTGGGAGACGCCGGTTGGAGTTGGAGACAGAGGAGGAAGAGCGAGTGCGGGAGAAGGGAAGGCAATAATGGACCAACACAACGAGTCAGGTTCCCGATAACCCAGGGGAAGACAAAGGACAAGGGAGACCCGACATCAGCCGCATGACGTGCACCGGCCTGGCCCACAAGCATTTAGGGCCCATGACGCTTTAGGACGCCCCCGAGGCTTCGCCGAGAAGCCAACCCGAGCGCGCCGTGGGCCCGGGGGCTACTATCGGTGTTCTGGGAATGTGGGTACCCAGACCTGCCTGCTTGTGGCCTAGGGCTGGCCCACCTCATCGAGCAAGCACGATCGGGCGCGGTACCATCCAAGGCAAGGTCCTCGCGAGGGGCCAAGACTCATGAGGAGGAACAACGTCAAGACCCGTAGGGGACCTCATCAAGACCCTTACGGAGCGACGGATATTCCGAGGCGAGACTCGGCCTCAGGAGTCTAGGATGACACGGAGAAGGACATGCGAGCAACAGACAATAGGACAAAGAAGTTTCCCCTTTAGTGCAAAGGGAGCAAGGACGTACCGATTTTCCCAAAGCATCTTCCAAAGGTTTCGTTTCTGATGCAACAAGGCCATCGCCGCCCGCCAGAAGGACAGACGTCATCCCTGGACTCGTCCCTGCAGCGTTTGGCAGCCACTTTGCAGGCAATACCACCTTTGGGCAGAGGAGCATGTTCCCCTGTTCCCCTTCAAAATTGGCCGTTGTGGGATCCCTTCCTGCCGAAACGATAAGGGAAGAGGACCTCTGCCGCCACTATATATAAAGGGTAGGTTACTTCGTAGAGGGGGATCTGATTCATTCATTCGCCCACTGGCACCACTCAAAGGCCACCTAGCCTCTGGAGGCCTTCGAACATTGTACTAGTTCATCCACCAACCTCTACGAGAGGCAATCTAGCAAAGCAGGAGTAGGGTCTTACGCTTCTCAGCGGCCCGAACCTAGGTAAACTGCCGTGTTTTGTGTCTTCCTCACCATCGAGTGAGTTCTCTGCCATCCCTAGCGAGTAGCAAGTTAGGTGAGACGAGCCGACGAGATATCTTCGTACACGCCCCAAAGTTCGAATCTTTAGGGTTTTACGGAGCACGAAATCCAACACATGCAACTTGCATCACAAAACTAAACCAAACCTCGATAAACCAGCATGGCCAAGGAAGAATGAACTAGTGGCATTTGTATTACCCTTTAATAAGAAGATAAATATGAAACATAACTAAAATAACACCAAAATAATGAAGTTCAAAGAATGAATGAGTGGTATTGCTATTACACTTTAGGAAGAAAGAAAATAAAACTAAACTAATTTTTTTTCAAAATAATGAAGTTTTTTAAGAAATAATAAATTGGTGGCATTGGTATTACCCTTTAAGAAGAAATAAAATAATAAAAAATATATAAATAAAATAATGACAAAATTTGCACATAATTTACACAGTAATTGGAACTTTTTATAATATGGAAGAATAGGCATATAATATTGGAATTTGAGAACGAGGAATTTTCCTAAGAAGGAATGAATTAGTGTATTGATATATTACCCAAAAAGAAGAAAGAAACTACACACAGAAATGACGATATTGAATTATTTAGTGGTATTGGTATAACCCTAGAAGAAAGAAGATAAAAAAATATTAAGCAAATAATGACAAAATTTGCACAAAATTTACACATAAATTATTTTTTGTTATAATATGCAAGCATATGAATATAATAGCAGGATTTCAGAAAAAAAGTTCCGTGAGAAGGAATGAATTAGTGGTAATGATATTATCCAAGAAAATGAAACAAAAATTAGAAAAATAAAGAGGTAGAATGAACTAGTTGCATTGTTATTATTACCTTTTAAGGAAGAAGAAAATAAGAAAAACTTAAGAAAACTTGCACACAACTTTGCACTTTTTTAATATGTAATGAAAAATAAACATACGGTGGTTCAAATTTCACACTCTTGTTTAATTTATACACATGTTATATTGTATTTGCATGTATACATCTCACCCAACATCCCGTAAATACTTATAAAGAAAGAAAGAAAGGGAAAGGGAAAAAAGGCAAACATACAGTAAAAGAGGACGAGCACGTCAACCACCCAAGGTACCCGATCAATAGCGCCATGTGGGACAAGTGGTTCTGGGACGAGCACGACCTGCGACGGCTTGCATTTTTTGTTGGTCATGCTCCAAGCTCACCTCGGGTGCGTTCTACCACACCCCGCATGCGTGCTCCATGTTGGGAAACATACTAAAAAAATCATCCTACGATCAAACCAGGAACACTATAAAGATGCATTAATTGTTTTGATTGAATCAATACCAACTCCGAGATGGCAAAGGAAAAAGAGTTGGTGTTGATCGTCGATGAAGTTCCTTGAACTATTCACAAACAATTCCTCAAAGGGAGACCAAAATAACGACCTCTCCATAGTTCGCAAGGGTACGGTCTTCACGATCAGGCAGCGCTTCACCGCCAAGAGCTAATCATAATTAGAGAATTAGAGGGAGAATATTGGAACCACATATATATTCTAATTATGAGGACTAGATAGGATTAGATCTAGTTCTAATTATATCAATCAGAACAAGAACTAGAGAACTAAAGGAGGCTCCAAAACCTGTGTATCAAAAGGGCCAAAATCTCTAGTATATATAGGTACAAGGGAGGGGAGGAGGTGCCACAAGGGGAGGAGGTCCCCTCCCCTTTCTCAGTCCCTATGGGGGAGGAGGAGTCCCTCCCCCACTCCAATTCACCCCCTTAGCCTTAGAAAAGGATAAGGGGCACCGCCTTTTGTTATTGGGCTCTAGGGCCCAATAACTCTCGACACTTAGTCTAATTATATTTTTTCTTGGCTCATTGATATTAAATAAATTAAAAAAGCCTCCTAATTAGTAGTAGAGCCTTTTATTAAGAATTTAACATCACACAAAACATTTTCCACCTATATGTATCAATTCTCGGTATTACCCAGTAAACCTTGAAACCCTCTCGTTGACCCCAAAAAACTTTTGGTTCCTCTCGAAACTATTTCGAGTCCACTAATAGTCAATAGATAGTAATTATCTTAAGATTGTGACCTAGTAGGTTCGGTAAAACATAGACACGAACAAAACCCCTTCCGTTCTATTATCGGTAACTAATGCTTGGACATCCATATCAATCCCTATGATTACACGGAATAACATTCGAGTGAAACTTTGGTTATCATGTGTTATTCCCTTTTCTTCGCGATACTTTAGAATACCCAAGGTGAGATATATTGACATCCTCATTAGTCATTGTCATGCTCATTATACATGTCTTCATGCTACGGGTTTTGCTATTATTTCTCGTTGACATGTTCCAGCATCCCCGTGACCTAGTCATTTGTGTTTTGCCAGACGATGATGGATGATGTCGCACCGTGAGGGCCCTAAGAATATCTATCAATTATCGGAGGATAAAATCCCACTATTGAGCTATATATTCCCTTGTTAAACTTTCCGATGAACATGTAAGTTGTTGTTATGATCACTGTGTTACATATGATGTTTGAGAAACCCAAAAGCCGATAGTACGGTAAGAAGAAACTATGATACTATCATGGTCTAAGGAACTAAAACATATGTTAACTCTCCATGTTATAACAATTGACTTGTGGCGATATTATCTCAAAGTACAACAAACAAGTTTGGGTCGATTTAATATGATCGTTCTGCTAATATCTTATTCTCAAAGTTATTTTAGGACTATTGTTACACATAATCGTTACACTTAACGATATTCTAAGATCCAGAAAACATGGTCACTAACAACACTTAAGATAGCCTTAGAAGCGAGATTAGGAATCTTATTTTATCATTTATCATTTCACACGTGCGTATGAGTTTTCCACTAAACAACACATCCCATGATCATAGCAGTTATAGTATTAATTATTAAATATAAACTATTAATTGTGAACATAAAAATATAAAAATATAATATTATTTCCTCTAGTGCATATTTCAAACACTCCTAGCCCGCCCACCTCGCACGATTGTGCAGAAGTGCGTGCGCGTATGACCATGCCCTCCCCGCCACCACCAACTCCCACCATGATAGTTGAAGAGGAGGAGGATCTAGTGATGAGGGTGCTCGAGGACTCCGAGAGGGATAAGATCACACCTATTGGGAGGGCCTAGACGTGATGATGGATTTTTCGACCGCTAGCAACGTCGCCATTCCCGAGATGAAGGTGAAGCAGAAGGTGGTTCATGATCCTCTAGCCACGTCTCGGAACCCTGCTTTGGCGGGGCCATCCTGGACATGAACATCCAAGGTGCCATGTAGCACATCATCACCGTTGGCCTCTTAGGTCAGCACAGAGTTGTGATCATCAACCCTGCCCCGACACACAAAATAACCGCCAAAATAAGGTGTTCCCACAAAAAGACAGCTTGTTCAGACCCCGCAAACACGCCAGACCAGTAAATATTTTGCGGGGCGCGACAAAATTCCCACCCCAACCCGCGAAAATGTAGTCTCTCCCCCTAGCCCCACCGGTGCCGTGTATATAGCGGGAGAGGTTGGCGGTGGGGTGGGGGATTTCTGCCCGTGCTTTTCCTCACCACCGCCGCCGGGCCACTGTTTGCTAGTAGTCCACGACAACGACACTAGAAGAATGTTGTTGACGTGTGCCTGACTTGATGCCTCCGCGACAAGAGAGCCAGAACTGCTCCCAGTTGCTCAACAATTTTCGAGGGTAGAGTATTCAACCCAAATTTGTTGGTTCGCCAGACGGGAAGTTAAAGGATACAGTCAAGTATTAGCAGCTGAATGTGTCGGATTCAACCACACCTGAAAGATTAGTATCTGCAAGAAAAGTATCAGTAGCAAAGTAGTATGATAACAACGGTGCGAGAAACGATATATTGACGGCAGACTATTCCTAACTGTTGTATCAATGGCGCCAGAAGTTGCCCGTGGACGGGAAATATTCTTTCCCGTCAACGTCGAGCGAAAAAGTATTGTAGCAGGTAGCACCAGTGTAACGAGTAACAGCAGTGGCAAGGAACAGCAGTAGTGACAACAGTAGCAGGTAGCAACAGTAGCAGGTAGCAACAGTAGCAAGTAACAGCAGTAGCAAGTAACAACAGTAGTAATAGCAGCAACGAGTAACAGTAGCAGCAACAGTAGTAACAGCAGCAGAGCAAAACAAGTAACGCCAGCAGTGGGACAAACTCTTAGGCAATGGGCCGGTGATTCGTTGGATGACATTCATCATGCAAGAGTTATAACACGGAGAGATATGTGGCTAGCTCCCGTTCGTCAATGTGATGTAGGCATGCATTCCGTGTGTAGTCATAAGTGCTTAGGGAAAAGAACTTGCATGCCATCTATTGTCCATCCCTCCTGTGGCAGCGGGGTCCAAAAGGATACTACGGGATATTAAGGTTCTCCTTTTAATAAAGAACCAGAACAACGCATTAGCACTTGGTGAACACATGAACTCCTCAAACCATGGTCATCACCGGGAGTGGATCCGGTTATTGTCACTCCGGGGTTGCCGGGTCATAACACATAGTAGGTAACTACAACTTGCAAGATCTGATCTAAAACACACATATATTGGTGACAACATAATAATTTCAGATCTGAAATCATGGCACTCGGGCCCTAGTGACAAGCATTAAGCATGGCAAAGTAGTAGCAACATCAATCTCAGAACATAGTGGATACTAGGGATCAATCCCCGTCAAAACTAACTCGATTACATGATAGATCTCATCCTACTCATCAACGCCCAGCGAGCCTACGAATAGATTACTCACGAACGATGAAGAGCTTCATGGAATTGGAGAGGGAAGAAGGTTGATGATGACGATGGCGACGATTTCCCGTCTCCGGAGCCCAAAACGGACTCCAGATCTGCCCTCCACATGAAGAATGGGATGTGGCGGCGCCTCCGTATCGCAAACACGATGAATTCTTCTCTCTTTATTTTTTTTGGACGAAAGTGAATTTATAGAGCTGGAGTTGGGGGCGGAAGACCCACGTGGGCCCCACAAGCTTGGTTGCCACGACGGGGGGGGGGGGGGGGTGACAACAGGGCTTGTGGCCCACTGGCCCATCCCCTCCGGTGGATCTTTGCGCACATATTTTTCATATTTTCCAAAAATATTCTCCGTAAATTTTCAGGACGTTCCGAGAACTTTCATTTCTGCACAAAAACAACACCATGGCAATTCTGCTGAAAACAGCGTCAGTCCGGGTTAGTTCCATTCAAATCATGCAAATTAGAGTCCAAAACAAGGGCAAAAGAGTTTGGCGAAGTAGATACGATGGAGACGTATCAACTCCCCCAAGCTTAAAACCTTGCTTGTCCTCAAGCAACTCAGTTGACAAACTGAAAGAGAAAGAAAAACTTTGACAAACTCTGTTTGATCTTGTTGCAACTATGTCTAACTTGTAACCAGAATTTCAGCAAGATCACAAGTTAACCACATAAGCAAGTGACACAAAGGTCTCACGGTAAACTAATATCAATGGCATAATCAGCTAGCGAGCAAATAATAATAAGTTTCAGATACCAACAATTCAATCAAAACAAGCATGAAGCAATAGGAATAGGTGGTATCTCGCTAGCTCTTTCTGAGCCCGCAAAACATAAATGCAGAGCACTTCCAAAGATCAAGGGCTGACTAAACATTGTAATTCATAGCAACGAAGATCCAGTCATAGTCATACTCAATATCAATCAAAAGCAAAGCATAAAAATGACAGAGGTGCTCTCTCATTGGTGCTTATATAAGAAGAGGATGACTCAACAGGAAAATAAATAGACAGGCCCTTCGCAGAGGGAAGCATTGATTTGCACAGGTGCTAGAGCTCAAGCTTTGAAAACAGAGATAATAATTTTGGGTGGCATGCCTTCATTGTTAACGCAATGACCAAGAGTTCTCAATATCTTCCATGCTACTCATGCTATAGGCGGTTCCCAAACAGAAAAGTAAAGTTTTAACTCCCCCACCACCAATCAATCACACTCCACGGCTAGCCGAATCCTCGGGTACCGTCCATACTAACATCAATCCGGGGGGAGCCTTGTTTTACAGTTATGTTTTTGATTTAAGCTTGGAACTGGGCATTCCAATTACCGAACCCTTTCTCGTGAATGACAGTGAATAAACACATTTCGAGGATAACACGCCTAACATGGAAGATACCAATAGCCCCGTGTCACCACATGAGCGGTTCGGGCATGCAAACCAGATTATTTCTTGAAGGTTTAGAGAATGGCACATGCCAATTTACTTGGAACGGCACGTAAATACCGCAAATAGGTAGGTATGGTCGACTCTCATGGAATTTTTTTTGGGTTTATGGAAGTGGATGCACAAGCAGTATTCGGCTTAGTACAACTGAAGACTAGCAAAAGACTGGGAAGCGACCAACTAGAGAGCGACAACGGTCATCAAGATGCAATGAGTTTGACTAACATGGAGTGCAAGCATGAACATGATATAAATCACCATGAACTCGAACATCATAGAGGCTATGTTGATTTTGTTTCAACTACATGCATGAACATGCGCCAAGTCAAGCCACTTGAATCATTCAAAGGAGAATACCACCCTATCATACTACATCATAGTCATCTCAAAATCTATGTTGGCATTCAAGAAAAACCATTATAAGCTCCTAGCTAAATAAGCATGGCATCAGAAACTATGATCTCTAAGTTGTCATTGCAAACATGGTTCTCTCACAACAAAGCTGAATCTGGGACGATAAGCTAGTCATATTTACAAAAACAAAATAGATAGAGTTCATACCAGCTTTTTCAGTCTCAGTCACTTGATCATATATCATCATTATCGCCTTTCACTTGCACAATCGAATGATGTGAACGATAATAAGCGTGCTCGTGCAATGGACTAAGCTGAATCTGCAGGCAAACACAAAGGAGAAGGCAAAGTAATATGGCTCTTTGAAAGCTAAACAAGTATGCATGCAAGAGCCACTAAACATTGTAACCAATATCTTCTACCTTGACCCAAAGAAAAAGTAAACTATTTACACGGGAAAGCTCCCAACAAGCAAAAAGAAGAAAGGAAAATATTTTTGGGTTTTCTCAAAAGGACACAAAACAAGAAAACAATAAAACGAAAATAAACTAGCATGGATAATACAGTGGCAAAGTGTGAACACCGACGAACAAAGTAAAAGCATAAGCATGAATGTAAGGTCGGTGAGAACACATACTCCCCCAAGCTTAGGCTTTTGGCCTAGCTTAGTCTACTCCCAAGGCGGGAAATAACCAGCTCCAGGATACTCTGGAGCGGACTGCGGATGCCACTGCTGTGTGAGCTCCTCTGGCTCCCACTGATAGACTGGCGTCTGGTACTCGACTGGCGGCTCGGGCACGTGCACCTGTGGTTAGGCTAAGCCCCAATATGCGTACATGTCCGAGGGCATAATAGTGTACCTGCCTGCATGAAGATCGAACAAAGAAGGAGCAGGCAAAGTAATAGTCTCTCCAGTACCCTGACTAAATACCAGGTTATAAATCATCCGTCTACTAGCATCTCTATCCAGAAAATCATGGCGAACCAAGCTGTCATAATCCAGATATTTCTCAGGAAGAAGCATCTCTTCTTCCTTGCGAAGTCTAATAGGTATCTTAAAGTGTCTAGCAAGACGAGTAGCATAGATACCTCCATAGACGACACCTTTGGAACGGTTTGTGTTCAACCGCTGAGCTACTATAGCACCTAGGCTATAAGTATTAGTGCTATAAAGGCCTTCGCGAAAAACCGCAAGGTCTGGAGAGCTAAGTGATCCAGCCTCCCCACGGCCAATCAAACATTTTCCCACAAATAATGAGAAGTACAGAAGCATAGGAAAATGTATGCTAGCAATTCTAGCGCGAGACACTCCTCTCTCCTCTCCAACAACAATAGTACCTATGAAATCCTCCAAGTCCCGTGGACGAGGATCATGAATATCCCCAACATAAGGTAATTTGCATGAATTGCAAAAATCCAGTAGTGTCATGCACTCGGGGATATCGTACAACATGAACTCAACCATGGGAGGATTCTTCCTCGGATAAAAGTTGAAGGTTTGAACGAAAATATTGGTGAGGAGGAGATATTGCGAGCACTTATCTTCAACGAACGCGATAAGACCTGCGTTCTCCACCAAGTAATAGAAGTCTTCATAAAGCCCGACGGCGCATAAAAAATCATCACTTGGCCACTCGCACGCTCGAACTTGTGTGACTCGAGGAACCACGTACTTGGGGTGGTTTTTCTCATCCTCCTTGGGGTTACAGCTTGAAGATCCTCTCAAGAACCTCCTCATCTTTTTCCTTTTCTAGCTCTGAAAAATTCTGAAACTTTTAGAGACTTCGAAAGAGAAGTGAATAAAGATCAACCCAACTCATAGCAACTACTCCTACTAGTGCCTAGAGACCGTATCATGCGCTAAAACTACTTGGGACCAGATAAAATCAACATTTAAAGCTCAAGAATAGGGTCACCAAGGTAGCAAGAATACGCGAAGGATAAAGCACTAGAGCAAAAACTAATTGGACCAATGGAGGAGTCACTTACCAAGGAGTAATTTCCCCAAAACGGTTCGAAGAATGGTGCTTTGAGCAAGGAGATCGAAAATCACAGCCAAATGAGCAAGAACACGGGTTTGAGCTGTGAAACGGTTTTTCTGGAGGAAGAAGAAGAGGATGGGAGCTGGAATGAGTGGAGGGGCCCCCTGTCGGCCCCAGAAGCTTGCTTGCCGCGGCCAGGGGGGTGGCCGTGGTGACAGGGCTTGTCGCCCACTGGTGTGGCCCTAGGCCAGCTCTCAGTCCTAGTATTTTTCAAATATTCCAGAAAAAATCATACTAGACTTTCAGGACCATCAGAGAACTTTTATTTTCGGTGTATTTTTCTCCGGGACGCTAAAACAGGAAGCAGGAAAAACTAAACTAAACCTATCATTTTTCTTGTAAGCAAAAGAAAGTGAAAGCTTAAAACACAGGTATGTGACTCTTTGATTCATCCATTTCATGGTCATCGAAAGAAATCCTTCAATGGGGTTGATCAAATCCTTATGACAAAAGTTTCTCGAATCGCAAAAGAGAACAGAGAATTTTCGAATAGCCACTAAGTTACGTCAATGGGGATGTGTATCTCCACAACAAGCAAATCATACTTCATCTTGACACGAGGAATAGGGCATTCAAAGCTCCCAATAAGAATCGATGAAGTTTTTTCGATAGCATTGATGCAATGTACTTGATATCGTTTCTTCGGAAAGTGCACGGTATGCTCATTACCGTTGACATGGAAAGTGACATTGCCTTTGTTGCAATCTATAACAACCCCTGCAGTGTTTAAAAAGGGTCTTCCGAGGATGACAGCCATGGCATCGTCCTCGGGAATATCCAAGATAACAAAGTCTATTAAGATAGTGGTGTTAGCAACCACAACAGGCACATCCTCGCAAATGCCGACAGGGAAAGCAATTGATTTGTCGGCCATTTGCAGAGAGATTTCAGTGGGTGTCAACTTATCCAGTTCAAGTCTATGATAAAGAGAGAGAGAGGCATAACACTAACACCGGCTCCAAGGTCACATAAGGCAGTTCTTACGTAGTTTCCTTTAATGGAGCAAGGTATAGTGGGCACTCCGGGATCACCAAGTTTCTTAGGAGTTCCACATTTGAAAGTGTAATTGGCAAGCATGGTGGAGATCTCAAGATCTGGTATCTTCCGTTTATTGGTCACGATATCTTTCATGTACTTGGCATATGGAGACATTTGGAGCATATCAACTAACCGCATCTGCAGAAAGACGGGTCTTATCATTTGAATAAAGCGCTCAAAATCATCACCATCCTTTTTCTTGGATGGCTTAGGAGGAAAGGGCATAGGTCTCTCAACCCATGGCTCCCTTTCTTTGCCATGCTTCCTAGCAGGGAAGTCATTCTTATCATATCTCTTAGGTTGTGGGTTATCAGGATTGACCGAAGGTTCAATCTCCACATCCTTATCATTGGTAGGTTGAGCATCATTATGAACATCATTGTCCATATTGTCACCAGGTTCATGTTCATCACCAGATTGTGTTTCTACATCAGACGCAGAAATATCATTTGGTTCTTCAGGTGTGACAGTATTTGGTGAACTATCATGCAGGTTTCTATCATCCTTCTTCTTCTCCTTAGGATGACTGGGTGTATCAGCATTAATTCCTTGAGAATCTTGATCAATTCTCTTAGGATGACCTTCAAGATACAAAGGTTCCTGAGTCATTTTGCCTCGTCTAGTAATGACTTTGACAGAGTTGTCATTTAATTCATTGATGAGGTCATTCTGAGCGTTAAGTACTTGTTCTACCTGAGTAGTAATCATAGATGCATGTTTACTCAGAAGCTTCAGATCATTGACATTTCTGTCTACACAAGAACTTAAATGGCTAAGCATACGAGTACTTTGTTCCAAATGTCTGCTAACATAATCATTGAAACTCTGTTGTTTGGCAACAAAGTTGTCAAATTCATCAAATCATAGGCTAGCAGGTTTATCAAAAGGAATATCGCTCTCATCAAGCCTATGCAGAGAATTTAATTCCACTACCTATATCGGGTTATCGAGACCATGGATCTCTTCGGTAGGTGGTAGATTTTTGACATCTTCAGATCTAATGCCTTTCTCTTGCATAGATTTCTTGGCTTCTTGCATATCTTCGGGACTAAGGAATAGAATACCTCTTTTCTTCGGAGTTGGCTTAGGAGGTGGTTCGGGAATAGTCCAAGCATTATCGTTGATCAAGATGTTATTCAGTAGAGTCTCAGCTTGTTCTACAGTTTGTTCCCTAAAAACACAACCGGCACAACTATCTAGGTGGTCTCTAGAGGCATCGGTAAGTCCGTTATAGAAGATATCAAGTATCTCGTTCTTCTTAAGAGGGTGATCAGGCAAAGCATTCTGTAGCTGGATGAGCCTCCCCCAAGCTTGTGGGAGACTCTCTTCTTTGAATCGAGCAAAGTTATATATTTCCTGCAAGGCAGCTTGCTTCTTATGGGCAGGGAAATATTTCTCACAGAAGTAATAGACCATATCCTGCGGACTACTCACACATCCAGGAGCAAGAGAAGTGAACCAGGCTTTAGCGTCATCCTTTAGAGAGAAAGGAAAGAGCTTAAGGATATAGTAGTGGCGGATCTTCTCCTCACTAGTGAAAAGGGTGGATATATCGTGTAGTTTGGTAAGATGGGCTACGACCGTCTCAGACTTATAACCGTGGAAAGGATCAGATTCAACTAGAGAGATTATCTCAGGGTCGACAGAGAATTCATAATCCTTATCGGTGATAAAGAGAGGTGAAGTGGCAAACTTCGGGTCGTATTTCATCCTAGCTTTCAGAGATTTTTCCTTGCACTTGAGAAGTAATTTCTCAGCGTCATAGGCATCCTTACACGCAAGAAAATCCTCAGCTATCTCTCCCTCCATAACGTAACCCTCAGGCATATCAGGCAACTCATATCTAGGAGAGCTAGATTTAGCAGGAGAAAAAGCAGGTACTATCCCAATAGTATCGGTAGTTTCAGAAGCATCACGAGCATTGGCAGTAACTCTAGCAATATGAGCATCAAGGAATACCCCTAGTGGCACATCAAGCAAAGTAGTATCTCTAGCAGTATCAAGCATAGTATCATCAGGAAAAATGGCATCTCTAGCATCATCAGGCAAAGTAGTATCAGGCATAACATCTCTAGGAGTATCAGACATAGCATCTCTAGCAGTATCAGGCATAGAGTATCATAAGCATCATCAAGCACACGCGACATATCAAGATTTCTAGCAGGAGGTGATGTCGCAAACTTACTCATAACTGAAGGTGAATCAAGTGCACAGCTAGATGACAGTTCCTTACCTCCCCTCGTAGTTGACGGCAAGACTTTGGTTTTTGGATCTTTCAGATTCTTTATATTGATCAGCAGATAAAAATCCCAAGTGACTCAGAGAATAAAGCTATCATTCCCCGGCAACGGCGCCAGAAAAGAGTTGCTTGCTAGCAGTCCACGGCAACGACACTAGAAGAATGTTGTTGACGTGTGCGTGACTTGATGCCTCCATGGCAACAGAGCCAGAACTGCTCCCAGTTGCTCAACAATTAGCAATTGTCTTGCAATGGCCCACCAGCGTGTGGGTTCGCGACAGTTTTCGAGGGTAGAGTATTCAACCCAAATTTGTTGGTTCGCTAGACGGGAAGTGAAAGGATACTCTCAAGTATTAGCAGCTGAATGTGTCGGATTCAACCACACCTGAAAGATTAGTATCTACAAGCAAAGTATCAGTAGCAAAGTAGTATGATAACAACGGTGCCAGAAACGATCTGTTGACGTCAGACTATTCGTAAATGTTGTATCAATGGCGCCAGAAGTTGCTCGTGGAAGGGAAATATTCTTTCCCGTCAATGTCGAGCGAAAAAGTATTGTAGCAGGTAGTAGCAGTGTAATGAGTAATAGCAGTGGCAAGGAACAACAGTAGTGACATCAATAGCAAGTAATAGTAGTAGCAAGTAACAACAGTAGTGACAGCAGCAGCAAGTAGCAGTAGCAGCAACAGTAGTAACAGCAGCAGAGCAAAACAAGTAACAACAGCAGTGGGACAAACTCATAGGCAATGGGTCGGTGATTCATTGGATGACATCCATCATGCAACAGTTATAATACGGAGAGATATGTGGCTAGCTCCCGTTCGTCAATGTGATGTAGGCATGCATTCTGTGTGTAGTCATACGTTCTTAGGGAAAAGAACGTGCATGACATCTATTGTCCATCCCTCCCGTGGCAGCGGGGTCTAAAAGGATACTACGGGATATTAAGGTTCTCCTTTTAATAAAGAACCGGAACAATGCATTAGCACTTGGTGAACACATGAACTCGTCAAACTATGGTCATCACCGGGAGTGGTTCCGGTTATTGTCACTCCGGGGTTGCCGAGTCATAACACATAGTAGGTTACTACAACTTGCAAGATCGGATCTAAAACAAACGTATATTGGTGACAACATAATAATTCCAGATCTGAAATCATGGCACTCAGGCCCTAGTGACAAGCATTAAGCATGGCAAAGTAGTAGCAACATCAATCTCAGAACATAGTGGATACTAGGGATCAATCCCCGTAAAAACTAACTCGATTACATGATAGATCTCATCCTACTCAGCACCGCCCAGCGAGCCTACGAATAGATTACTCACGAACAATGAAGAGCTTAATGGAATTGGAGAGGGAAGAAGGTTGATGATGACGATGGCGACGATTTCCCCTCTCCGGAGCCCAAAACGGACTCCAGATCTGCCCTCCAGATGAAGAACAGGATGTGGCAACGCCTCCGTATCGCAAACGCGATGGAATCTTCTCTCTTTATTTTTTTTCTGGATGAAAGTGAATTTATAGAGCTGGAGTTAGGGGCGGCAGGCCCACGTGGTCCACACAAGCTTGGTTGCCGCGGCCGGGAGGGGGGGGGGGGGCGGCAACAGGGCTTGTGGCCCACTGGCCCATCCCCTCCGGTGGATCTTTGCGCAGGTATTTTTCATATTTTCCAGAAATATTCTCCGTAAATTTTCAGGACATTCCGAGAACTTTCATTTCTGCACAAAAACAACACCATGGCAATTCTGCTGAAAACAGCGTCAGTCCGGGTTAGTTCCATTCAAATCATGCAAATTAGAGTCGAAAACAAGGGCAAAAGAGTTTCGAAAAGTAGATACGATGGAGACGTATCAGCCACCACCTACGGTTCTCGCCATACCAGTCGTCGGGATCACGTCGGCGGGCCGCCACACGCCCGAGATTGGCCTCCACCACTTCCTCGTGCCTCGGTTGGCCAGAAAGTTGCAAATCATCGACTATTTGTCGCGGCCGCTGGATTTGGCGTTTCCGACAACCGGGGGCTGCACCAAGCCATGGATTGGTCGGGGAGCACCCTCCATAGCACCGATAATGCCCCATCGCCGCATGCATGTTGTAGTTCGTGCTCTAGCCACCGTCTTGGTTTACCGGCAAGGACACGACTGGCCGCGCCCGGGATCGGTGCTTGCACAACTACTCTCCGGCTTGTCGATGCCACTCATATAGTGCAACGATTACACACACACAATGCTGCAGCTAACATCTAGCACACGCAACACCCCAGATGGGTATTATTCAAATGCAAAAACAATGGGGTATGTTCTTATTTTCATTCGGCTTTGTCAACCTATTTTCTTCAATTTCGGTAGCTTATTGAGATGGTCATGTGTTTAGGAAGGTGGATGCTCATTTTGGTATTGGGAAGAAGAATACATCGATTTATTGATAGGAAGAAACTTAATAGATATTCGTGCACCCATTGGTAAAATTGAGGCTAATGCTGCGACTGCATGTGCAATTAGAGAAGAAACCAAAGGGGAAGCAATATATACTTCTTTAGAATCAAAGAACGAGAATGGAGAATGCAAGATAAAGAATCCGCAGATCAATAGTGAAGGCATGGATAAGATGTTGGTCCAACGAGTGGGAGCAGTTATGGAAGTTGGATATCTTCTAAAATGCCTAATTGTGATTCTTGTTTTCTTCGGTCTTGCTATTCTAGCAAATATTTGGTGAACTATTATGTATCCAATGCCCTTGAAGAAAATAAAGAAGCAAAGAGATGTGTTTTCATGCCCAAAATTAAAATGTAAATTATTGATTTACGGGCTCGCACGGGTGTCGGTGTCAAAACCGATGGATCTTGAGTAGGGGGTCCGAACTGTGGATCTTGGATCGATGGGTAATAAGAGACAAGGGAGACGATTTTTACCCAGGTTCAGGCCCTCTTTATGGAAGCTCTTGTTATATTAATGGTGTGGTACAAAGTACACAATTGATCTACCTCGAGATCGGATGTTGTGGTCTAAACCCTGGGAGTAATGAGCTTAATATGTCCTACAGTCTAAAAACCACTGGTTTATATAGATACCAAGGGTACTAGGGTTACACAACGTCGATTACACATTAAGGAGGGAATATGTCGATCACCACATAACCATGGAGTACATGTCATGTCTTCGGAGGAGTCCATCTAGAATACAATGTCACTTTATTTATCCGTAGCACAATAAGGGTGATAGAACGACCCAGAAGTCCGGCCCATGGAAATACGTAAGCGACCCGAGGAACCCTTAGTCCCTGACTGGCCTCCAATGCCATAGTCTTGACTTTCAGCCGCTCTATGTGTCCAAAAGTCTTCGGCTTGCGGGGAGAGTTCTGCCCTTCTTATACTTAGCCGATAATAATTCGGTTATCGATGACCTTCCCTCTTTCAAACAAACCCACCCTGGGGAAGCCCATAGGCCTTGAGGGTGGCACACCAGCCCTTAGTGGGCTGGTGGGACAGCCCAAGAGGGCCCTATGCGCCTTGAGAAGAAAATCAAGGAGAAAATAAAAAAAGGAGGAGGTGGGAAGGGAAGGAAGGACTCCCGCCCACCAAACCAAGTCCAACTCGGTTTGGGGGGGGACCTTCCCCCTTGGACTCGGCCGCCCCCTTCGGGCTCCTTGAGCCCCAAGGCAAGGTCCCCTCCCTCCCACCTATATATACGGAGGTTTTAGGGCTGATTTGAGACGATTTTTCCACGGCAGCCCGACCACATACCTCCACGGTTTTTCCTCTAGATCGCGTTTCTGCGGAGCTCGGGCGGAGCCCTGCTGAGACAAGATCATCACCAACCTCCGGAGCGCCGTCACGCTGCCGGACAACTCTTCTACCTCTCCGTCTCTCTTGCTGTATCAAGAAGGCCGAGATCATCGTCGAGCTGTACGTGTGCTGAACGCGGAGGTGCCGTCCGTTCGGTACTAGATCGTGGGACTGATCGCGGGATTGTTCGCGGGGCGGATCGAGGGACATGAGGACGTTCCACTACATCAACAGCGTTCACTAACGCTTCTGCTGTACGGTCTACAAGGGTAC